>NC_061508.1:65283938-65414891 GCF_022539505.1 Lolium rigidum
ATGCGGGCCCTACATCCCTCGGCGGTGCGGATTTGCGTTGACTCGGCGGCGAGCCGAGGATTTCGCGATGCACCACGTCCGGGCCACCATACGCGGCGTTTTGGCCGCTCGTCGGGCTAGGTGGCCTCAAAACGAGAAAAAAAGTTTTGACATGCACCACGGAGGGACCAAAAATCGTCGGCCATGGTACGACAACCACGGGCGCGACTTCAACTTCGTCGGCCATGGCAGCTTTTCTTGTAGTGACACTTTCGTCGGGCTAGGTGGCCTCAAAAACGAGAAAAAAAAAAGTTTTGACATGCACCACGGAGGGACCAAAATCGTCGGCCATGGTACACCAGCAACCACGGCGCGACTTCAACTTCGTCGGCCATGGCAACTTTTCTTGTAGTGATGTTCCGATTATACGGTGAAAACCCTAGACTATCGTAGATTAGCTTAGCTTGATATCGATAAAGCATGATCCCCATGTCCTTATAAATCTAACATGAACCATGGGGCAATCGGCTCTTTGAGCCGATCCACAGAACAACTTAAGAGCCGATCGGGGCTCGTATTTAATGTTTACGTGTTTGCCATGCGAGGAACTAGTCGAAGCAATCCATCACCTTCCCGACCGGGTATAGGTCGGGTGGCACGCCCTCGTAAGCACCAGGACGCGCATGCCAGAAAGCATTGCGGGCCGTCGCCCGAGGGACCAGGGTCAGCCGCAATCCTGGGAGCCTCCCGGCTCTACTGTGTTGCCCGTCGCTGCTCGCCGGTGGGTTTCTGACCGCAACAGAAGTACAAACATGAAAAACAAGGTAGCATAGGTCTCATACTATGAGGACATATGAAGGAGATGTTTGATCAGAACCAATGGCATGGTCATGTTCAGTTATGCCATAGGTTCTGATCAATCATCTCCTCACATTATGATCCCCGGTTATAATCATCGGCCTAGTTCAATCGGAAACAACACAATCTAGAACAAACTAGCGTGACTCATCTTAATCTTCCGCACATCAATCAGAACATGCTAAACCCTAGCACAAAAAACCCTTCCCCTCTTTGCATGCATAGAAAAATCGAACAATTTCAGCAATCCACAATCCGATCTAGGAAAGATCTACCGCGATTGGAGATTAGAGTAACATATCTAAGAAAATCGAGCCGTGAATACCAAGACCTCGACAAGAACAGCAACCAATGGCGACAGACACCTTGCAAACATCAATCCGAACCCTATCCTAATGAAAACACTAGCAGATCTAATGTGCATGTCGTCGCAGATGCTCGAGAATGGTCTGTTCTGGCACAACGAGTATGAAGGTGAAAAGAAGAGGTCGTTACCGCCATTGTTCCGGCCAAGGACGAGGTCAAGTTCGCGGCCGAACTCGAGATGCTGATGAAGACCGCGAAGCATGTTGCGGCAGATGTCGCGGTGCTGCTCGCCGATGTCTCCTCCTCCGGTACCGGTACCGGTGCTCCTCCTTGCGGCGGTCCAGCGGATTGGTAGGCTGGAGGGGAACCGCCTGGTGATGTGACAGTTTGGGGGGTGAGAGGGCGGTCGACCGATGAGAGGAAGGAGAAGGGAGCGGTGAGGCTAACTATGGCGCGTGTTCCCGAAGGGATGCCGCGTTGCCGTCTCCCTTCCCCACGCGTGCAACCTTCTAGCCACAATAGGACTGGCTCCAGAGAAACTGCCATTCCGGACGTTCCTCCAGGCTGTCCCGGAGGTGCTTTAAAACCCGATTGATGCAAGAACGCGGCAGCCTGCAGGCAACCAAACGGCCAATTCCACGTCCCAGCCCATGCAAAAAAGACCTCTGCAGAAAGTACGTGTTCTGCATTGGAACACGAAGTCTTGAAAGGCACATGCAAAGTCCGGACACGGAACACCGTCTCAGGCACAACCCCACGGGCCAGGGCCCAACCCCATCTCCATCCCAATCCCGCCTCTGCCGCGTTCGAACCTCCGCCGCCGCAGCCGCCGCCGTTGCAGGGATGTCGCTCTGCTGCTGCAGCGCGGGAAGCCGCCGCCTGCTCCTCCCACGCCTCTTCCTTGGCCAGCACCACCAGCTCCGCCGCCCCCTCCTCCACCTTCCCGCCGCCTCAACCGCAGCCGCAGCGGTCTCTTCCTCCACGGCGTCCCTCTCGCCGGCACAGCAGCGCCAGGTCTCCCTCTACGTGGACGCACTCCTCGAATGGAACCAGGTAGCTCTTCAAACCTCAAACATCAGGCTCTCACCGTAAACCCCGGTAGTAACTACTGTAGTTAACACGGCCACTAACCACACTCCTATGTTCTCTTCGCTGCGCGCGCAGAGGATGAACCTTACCGCCATCACAGACGAGTCCGGGGTCATGACGCGCCACGTGGCAGACTCCCTCGCGGTCCTGCCGCCGCTCGAGCGCACGTACACCTCCCGCGGCGGCGACGTTGCCGGCATCAGCCTTATCGATGTCGGCTCTGGCGCCGGGCTACCCGGACTCATCCTTGCTGTTGCGCGGCCAAGTAACCAAATATCTCTGTTTCTCGATTGTTAAATGGCGATGGCAGACGTGACTGCATTTCTCAATGCGATATGAATTGGTCTCGTTTCCTTCAGGCTGGAAATTTACGCTGCTGGAGTCGATGCGGAAGCGGTGCACGTTCTTGGAGCATGCGGTTGAAGTCATGGAGCTGTCGAATGTGGATATAGTCTGTGACCGAGCTGAGGTAAGCTGTCTTTGAGCAGCGATGAATTTGTGGCTCGTTCGGGTATCCGCTGGCCTCGAAACGATTTGGTTTACTTTTACGTTACTAGAGTTGGAGTTGGATGGTCAGTGTATGCTAATAGTTGCTAATTTATCAAAAAAAATTATAACATTGAATTTCACAATTGAAGGCATATTGATGGGTTGATGGTGGGAGCAATTTGTTTCCGAACCTTTATCATGAAAATTTACCTGTGTTTTCCCAAAGCAGGTAATGTCACCGCTCTTATATTTTGACTATTTTACTTATATTCACTTATAGGACAGAACGTTGGCCAAAGTCATGATTTCAGAGAGGCATTTGATGTAGCAGCTGCAAGAGCCGTTGCAGAACTCAAAGTTCTAGGTATTTTATCACGTAATAATATTTTTGGGGTGGTTAATGAAACCGACCATATATAGCGATTAATCCTAGTTTTCTCCTTTGCAGCCGAGTACTGTCTCCCGTTGGTCCGTGTCGGTGGTTTATTTATAGCTGCTAAAGGGCACGACCCTCATGTAAGTTGTGGCTATTTGCCTATTGCTCATTGTCTAAATTTACCAGCATATTGGCTATAACTCATGTTCTTCAGTTTCATATTTTGTTGGTATAGGAAGAAATAAGAAGCGCAAAAGCTGCAGTTCATAAACTTGGTGCATCCATGCTAGATTTGTGCAATGGTACGCTGTCTTCTTTGGCTTTATGCATTTAGCTCTGAAGATTATGAATGGCGCTCAGACAGTTGCAAATGTGTTCTACTCAGTTTTATGCAATGGTATGCATCTAGTAGCTATCTGAAATAGATCCAAGAAATAGGTGCAATTATATCCGACAAAAAGAGAGATAGTAGCCATGTCATAAGGAAGATATAGAGAAAAATAGATCCAAGCAATTAGCTATGTTTTTATGACTTACTGGCACATGCTAGTACTGTCTGACATTGTAGATGATATTCAGTTAGTGACCCACTTGAAAGCAGGAAAATGAGCTAGTAGACCTATCTTTCTTTGTTTACCTACTGGCTTCCCATTACTAAAGTTACTCTGAAATATATCATGTTTGGTATTTTATCAGCATACCAATCTGCATGTGTTTTAGTTCTTGCATGATCCTGCAATAAACTATTGAATGTGGTTCGTGCCTATAAGAAGACACTGTTATTGGTCTTATCCCTGTATTAGTTATTATCAAATAGTAGATCCAATGTTTGGCCTGATCCGGTGATCCCCTTGCTAATACATGACCACGTTCAGTATCCGTGTTGATCAAAAAGGAGATGCAAACTGTTGCTAATTCATGACTGTGATAGCCATATTGATAATAGGAGTAACACAAATTTTGACCTGGTCCTTTTACCAAGTCCTGGGTATGGTAGACACAGAACGATAAAAGTTATTACATTTTAAGCCTTTTTTATCCACAGTTGAATCAATGGGACCTCATGGCCAACGAACGGCAGTTGTATACCTGAAGGAACGAACTACTCCAAAGAAATACCCTCGGCATCCAGGTAATCCTGAGCTGCCTTTGTGAAAGACAGGTCATTCGGTAAATTTATTATTGTTGAGGGCTTAAGCATGTACTTGATGCTATCCAGGTACTCCTTCTAAGACACCATTATGAAAGCATGTTGACTGTCTTGGAGAAACACAATGATCAAAACTCGATACATTGGCTGCTCTCCCTCCGAAGGACATCCACTGGAATGCAGTTGCTCTTAAAGCGTGAAAGGATTACTTAGCTACCTAACATCGATCATTTTCTCATGCAAATTGTATTGAGCTCAACTGAATTAGACTGTCAAGCCGAAATGTTCTTTTTGTAAGCACAAACATGTTTGTTGTTTGGAAGGAGACTGAGTTACTCCATGTATGTATGATGTAACGAAAAGGGAAATTCAGATATTCTACTAGAGAATACTGTTGTGTTTTATTGTTGACGCCGCGTTTCTCTGGAGAATAGAGAAATCGAGGTTGTCTTCATCTGATGCAGAATGTCATCCGGGGAAATTGTATAACAGGATTGAACCAGAGTCTTCAACTGCTACAACTCGTACAACTTGCAACTTGTTTAAAGAAATTTGTTGTTCATGTCGTACTCCAACGACTCTTTCCATCCATTCTTGCTAGTTTAGTAGTAAACCCCAGTTGAACGAAACTATCTTTCTTTCAGCCAAATCAAAATTATTATACTCTCATGCGTCACCACATACACATGGCCATATCATTGCTATCCGAAACATCCCTTCACCAACTTGCGGAAAGGCAAACATTAGACTATTCAAACCGAGTAGAGCGAAACTTCTTCCCTACTACCTTCCCAGGAACAAGTCACCTTGCTGCGGATGCACATCACAGACAGTACTGACCATTACAACATGCAACAGTCACGGAACTAATTTTATTCGGAAATAGCGTCTTAGCAGGCTCCGGCCGGCTGACCAAGTAGTCCTCCATTGGACTCCTCGAAAGCTTTATAACATTAGCTGATTTTGTATCCTTAGCTTCATTCCATCTTGCCGAGAGCTAGCTAACAATGGCCACCACCAGCATCGCGTCCCCCATCCTCGTTCTCATCGCCGTGCTCGCCGTGTTGCTTCCGGCAGCGAAGCCGGTGTCCGCCGCCTTGCCGGACATCAAGCCTCTGCTCTCCAGCAACCCGTGGTCGGCGTTCAAGAACTTCTCTGACTGCCACCTCGGAGACGAGCGGAAGGGCCTCGCCAAGCTCAAGGACTATCTCGGCCACTTCGGCTACCTGCCGACGTCGCCTTCAGAGTTCAACGACATGTTCGACGCCGACATGGAGCGGGCCGTCCGGACCTACCAGGAGAACTTCGGCCTCGAGGTCACCGGCCAGCTCGACGCCGCCACGCTCGCCAAGATGATGGCGCCCCGCTGCGGCGTCGCCGACGTCATCAACGGCACCTCCACCATGGTCAAGTCAACCCTGAGAGGAAGGAACCTCTACTCCTACTTCCCGGGCCAGCCGTCGTGGCCGCGGTCCAAGAAGAGCCTCACCTACGCCATCACGGCCACCTCGGAGACCACCATCGACCGGGCCACCCTGAGCGCCGTCTTCGCGCGCGCCTTCGCGCGGTGGTCGGAGGCCACCACGCTCAACTTCACGGAGACGGCGCGTGGCTCGGATGCCGACATCACCATCGGGTTCCACGGCGGCGACCACGGCGACGGCGAGGCCTTCGACGGGCCGCTCGGCACGCTCGCGCACGCCTTCTCGCCCACCGACGGGCGGTTCCACCTCGACGCGGCCGAGGCGTGGGTGGCGGGGGGCGATGTCTCCACCGCGTCGTCCGACGCCGCCGTCGACCTGGAGTCCGTGGCGGTGCACGAGATCGGGCACCTGCTCGGCCTCGGCCACAGCGCCGTGGAGGGAGCCATCATGTACCCGACCATCACCTCGCGCACGCGCAAGGTGGACCTCGCATCCGACGACGTCGTCGGCATCCAGAGCCTCTACGGCAGCAACCCCGACTTCAAGGGCGTCACGCCGACGCCGGCGACCAGCAGCCGGGAGATGGACAGCTCCGACGTCCCTGGCGCGCTCTCCCGCCTGTCGACCCGCGTCGCTGGCATTGTTATCGCCGCTTGGCTCGCCGTAGTGCTGGAGTCGTGGTAGTGTTCTTCGAGTATTGACCGACCAGCGACCATTATTTTTCACTTCTTTTTTACATTCTGTTGTTGTTAGGTGGGTATCTTGGAAAGAAAAAAAATATAGGGCAGATCAATTCTTACTTGTATAGAATTTTTTCGTATGGATATGGATGCGCCCCATGTGGCCATGTGATATGAATTTTGCAGAACACGCGTTTTGTTTTTCATCATGCTAGAGCAGGCGTATAGAATTGTTGCTTGATTCGTCTCGGCGGTCCGTGACACCGAGGCAAGAGGCCGGCGTCATACGCGTTGTTTGCAAGCTTAATGACATGACGAAGGGTAAACCAAACAAGGTCCTGCTTCGTGTATTGTCTGATTATCTCATGCGACTACGTCTTCTGTGAGAGAAGATTAAAATCTTGTTCGTTAATACTACCTCTAGGTCTTTTTTTTTTCTAGACAGTCAAACGAAGTAAAGTTTGTTCAAACTTTTAGAAAAATTTATGAACAAATATGATATTTTGTAGGTTACCATATGAAAATATATTTCATTATCTAATGATATTGATTTATACTTTTCATGTTAATAATTTTTGATAAAAACTTAGTTAAATTTAACATAGTTTGACTTTCTGAAAAAAATATAGGCCTTAAATCTTGGGATGGAGGTAGTAACTTGTGTGGCAATGCATGCTTCCACGGTAGGGGTCCTCCTACTGGGGAAAAATGTTTTGCATTGTCATGGTGATTGCTGATTGGCCGGGCCAATGCCATGTTTGCCCATCTTTCGTATCAAGCAGACAAACCCTTTATACAGTTATAAACATACAAAATCGCATCGAGATTTTGAGAAGGTTTCAACTAGGTTTTCAAGAAGTTCAAGATGAGGTTTAACCTAGCTAAACCCGAAAAAACTCGGACCAATATTGATTATTGACCGACCATTATTTTTACTTACTTCTTCTTTTGCGAGCATTTGAATTTTTGCTCTTTCACGTTATGTTGTTGTTGTTGTTAGCACCTGTCATTAGCTGGGTGTGCAAGATTAGTTAGATACGTGATTGTTAGTAGATGTACAAACTAGAATCTTATACGATGATGATGGTGCGCCCATGTGGTAGCATGAGTTTAGCAGAATACGCGTTGTCGCCATTGTTTTCTAACGGTGCTATAGGCTAACAGACCAGGCGAAGAACCACATGCTTAATTTGTCTCCACGGTCCATGACAAGGCGAGAGGCGTCATACGCTCTTCTTGCGAGCCTAATGACATCAAGATTACATTTTTCTTTCTTTCGATAAAGACATCAAGATTACACGGGGAGTAAGTCCATGGGAAACCAGTTCCTCCTAGCTCAGTTTAGTGTCCGATGATTATCTCATGCAACTCCGTCTTCTTCAGTGAGAGGACATTAAAAATTGGTTCAGTGACTTGCAAGTCCATGGTCTTCCTACCGGGCAAAATTTGTTTTGCAATGTCATGGCGATTGCTGATTTTGTGCCGGGAATGAGATCCAACTCCTAGTCAAGGAAAGCGGCCTAGCGTTGGAACGATCCTGCTTTGAAAGCTCAACCTCATGTTCGTATCAAGAAGAAACATACAAAATCACAAGATTTTGTTAAGGTTTCTACTAGGTTTTCAAGAAATTCAAGATGAGGTTTAACGTAAACCCGAGTAAAACTCGGACCAGTATGAAACACCATTAAAACTACATACAATATCTATATGAAATAAGGAAATCATAGTGAAGCAATACATAATTTATAAATTTATGAAAAACTATATGAACCCGCTGAAAGCTATAAAACTTGAATCAATAAAAAAAAGTGTAGAAAGTTTCATCCAGGTGTCAAAACATGAAAATATTAAATTTGAGTAAACATAATCAACATTATTTTATTTGAAAGATCTAAAATGGTGGCAAAAATGGAAAGCGAGTTCGGCAGCTGATTCAAAACTTGTGGGTTGTTCCTAGTTTAAAGAGCAAGTAAAATGCGTGGATTATTTGGTGAGAGAGAAAGAGGTAGAATGTGGGTCAATTTCGAGAAAGCATTGGTTTTAAAAAATATAAAAATAAAGGATGATGTGATGATCTGAGCGGAATATATATACTAATATGTTTCCATTGAAGATGGACCTAAGGTTTCTATTCGATATGTTCTCCATCTCTCGAGTAAATGTGAGAAAGGATACAGATCAAAATAGCAATCTTAGAAGAAAAAAAAAAGGAAAAACCCCAAGTCCAAGCCATTACAAACTACTTTACAATACCGTGAAAGCCCAAACTTTGTTGGGCTGCATTTACTGTGATGAAGTCCAGAAGCGAAATGAAAGCCACATCCAAGGCAAATCCTATACACCGACCAGGTCGGTGCCTACCAGGCACCACACACCCCGGTCGGGTACTGGACCTGGCCCATTTTCACATTTTTTTCCTTTTTTTCCTTTTTTCCTTTTTTCGTTTTCGTTTTCTGTTTCTGTTTCTGTTTTTTCTTTTCTTTCTTTTTCTGTTTTTTTTGTTTCCTTTTCTTTTTTGTTTATTTTTATTTTTGTTCAACATTGAAAAAGTTCAAAATTGAAAGTAGTTGAAATTTGAAAAATGTTCAAATTTGAAAAGTGTTCAAAATGAAAAATGTTCAAAGCTAAAAAAAGTTCGTATCCAAAAAATGTTCATAATCGAAAAATATTCAAATTTAAAATATGTTCATTTTCTAAAAATGTTCAAATTTTGGAAAAAATCGAATTTTTGAAAAAAGTTCAATCTAAAAAATGTTCAAATTTTGAAAATGTTCAATCCAAAAAATATTCAAATTTTGAAAAACAATATTCAAACATACAAAATATTCAAATCCGAAAATTGTTCAAATTCCAAAAAAATTTAAATTCGAAAAATGTTCAAATCTAAAAATTGTTTAGATCCAAAAATTGTTAAAATTCGGAAATTGTTCATATAAAAAATAAATAACTCGAATTTTTTTCAATTTTTCAAAATATACAAATTTAAAAATATTCAGATTTTGGAAAGTTCATATTATGAATTTTTTTCACATTAGCATTTTAGATTTATAAAAAAGAAAAGAAATGAAACAAAAGAAAAACAGAAAAACAGAAAAAAAACAAAAAGAAATGTGACTGGGCCGGCCCAACAGGCTCCCTTGGGGGTGCGGTACCTGGTCCGCACTGACCAGGGTGGTGTATAGCACCTCCCCACATGCAATACAGCAAATGAGGCCTTACACCCCTAAAAAAAAGCAAGTGCGGCCTTACTATTTTATTTACATACATCGTATTTATAGACCATGTCCATGTTCTAAAAAAAATATACAGACCATGTACACTTTTTTGTGTAAGAATATATGAGATTACTGTTTTCTGAACCATGGGTGCTAGAAATGTATGAAAAACATGCAACGGTATTTTTCAAAAAACAATCCAGTCCGTTCACATCAGCATTTGTGTAATGTAAGTACTCCCTCTACAAAACATGTACTCTCTCCGTCTCCAAAAATAGTTGCTTAACTATTTCTTGATACATATACATAAAGATATGTTTTAGTTATAGATATATTTGTATTTAAAAAAGGTTGAGCAACTCTTTTTTGAGACGGAGGTAGTACATGTTAGATTATTAGCCAATTTCCGTGTGAGATTAATTACCAAAAACAACATGACAGATGCACAAGCATACTTAACCACACACATCAGACTAAGCATATGCATCAGATCTGAACATGGAACAAGTAGCAGTGCAAGGTAAGAGAAGAAAAACACGTACATCGCGACCGGAAAGGTCGCACCAGCAGCAGCACCATGGTCATTGTTGATGTCGTCCATATTGTAGTCGGATCTGTCGAAGAAGCAGTCGAACCGGCAAAGATGAAGACGAACAGCAGCGAGCAGTCGCGCCGAGACGGTCCCCAAAAACCTTATCGCCCGCCTCCCGGTGCAGGATCTCGACGAACGGGGTTTCGGAGGCCTACTCTCCCGGACGGCTGTGCACGCACTCGCCGGGATGGGGAAGACTAGAGAGTAGCGCAGCAAAAGGAACTTCTTCGTGAGAGAGGCAGACTAGAGAGTTCTGAACATGTGTCTCCAGATCTATTCTGTCTCCTGGTATAGCCTGGGAGGAGCACCGACCCGACCGTGTTGCCACGCGTAGGAAGATAGGGACATGCGCCCGACCGCGTTGCCACGCGTAGGAAGTCAGGGACACACGACGAGCATGCACATGCAGGTCGACACGTGCCCAACTCAGTTGGTGCACCAAGCAAAAATTTACACTTCCTTGAGTGTGTCTCGAACTCTAACTCGAACTCGAGTCACGAAACGCGGCGTGCGTGCGAGGCGAGGTGGGGCGGGCGGAGGAGGAGGATTGCGTGATTGCTCCTTCTATTCTCACTCACTTGGAAGGACTAGAACATCAACCCTTATATACCACTCCAACTCTCTCCCAACTAGCAATGTGTGACTAAACTTTGTCCCCCAAGGCTATCCCCAAGCTGCCAACATGATGGGTCTTGAGATTTCAGGAATTGTAGACTACATGGGCTGCCTTACTGGGCTGCAGCCCATCTACATTCAACAATCCCCCACCAGATCTAAGAGTCACATCAGATGGCACGTTAGTTCCATTGACTGTTTAATATACCAGCACTTCAGTGGAGATTGTTAAATTGAACTTCCACCTAGGCAAGGAGCTACGCTTGACTACAACAGAACAATGGACTATGCCTTGAATTGTCAGCCTTGTGCAGCAAGTTTCACTCAATGCCGGCACGGTACTAGGCTACCATAGCCTTCCCCTCGGGTGGAGCTTATAAGTCATACTCCTCGGCTCTTCATGAGCTTGCTGGAGATTCCCCCAAATCTCCCGCACTTTGACCAGCAGTGTCACTCATATAGGTGTGTTCTTCAAAGATCGCCCTGTAGGACAGCGTCTTCGCTCATCAAGAGCCGCACATAACACATTAAGACATTGTCAACCCGCCTTACAGTAACTATGAGAGAATTTGCATCTGCAGCGGAGTGGGAGTATGTAAATTATTCTCTAAACTCAGTTGCTCCGGTTTGTTTTCCCATGTCCTACTTCACGGAATTTCGGATCACATAGGTTGGGTTACCCCCTCGGCAACTCACGTGGGTCTCAAACCCATCTCCCTCGATGCAAGGTCTATCATAATTCTTGATAGTCCTTTTGTGAAAGGATCTGCCAGATTCTTAGCACTTTGGACATAATCCAATGCTATCACTCCTGAGTTATTCAGTTTTCTGACAGACTTCAATCTCCTCTTGACATGTTTGGAACTTTTCATATTATCCTTAGAACTTTTCACTTTGATAATCACAGTTTGATTATCACTTTGATAATCACCTCCTTAAGATGGTCTGCTTGCAAGACTTCCAGGAAACAACGCCACCAGCAAGAGTGAAAACATATCCACTTGTGGCCTTCATTTTAGCATCTGAAATCCAATTGGAATCACTATACCCTTCAAGTCCTCTTGGATACCCGGTATAATGAATTCCTGTTGACGTCAGAAACTCCCTGGCGGGCAGAGACGGGCAACACCGTAGAGCCGGGAACAACTAGGGCTGCGGCTGGCCCCAGTCCCTCTGAGCGACGGCCCGCAAAGCCTCCTGGTCGCACGCGCCGATGTTTACCACAAGGGCGTGCCACCTGACCTATACCTGGTCAGGAAGGTGTGGATGATGCCTCGCTTAGTTTCCTGCAGGGGCACACACGTAAACGTTAAATACGAGCCTCGATCGGCTCTCGAGTTATCATGTGAATCGGCTCAAAGAGCCGATCCACCCATGATTCGGACGAGGTGTCCGAATATATGGTGGTCCTGCTTGATCAAGGTAAAGCTAATGAGATCTACGACGATTTAGGGTTTTCACCGCATAATCGGATCATCCTACTCGAGATTGGGCCTCGCGCTCGCGCACGGTGATCGTAAGCCGATCCTAGACGGGGCCTAAAACCAACACGAGGTTGATCCCGGAACATCCGTTCTAGGACTAGCAAACGCCACCCTACACGCCGCTGGATCCTCCGACCCCTTGTAAGGCCTAACTATTGCGGATATTAAACTAATCCTTGTAGAACAAGGAGCAATCGTAACGGATCAGATCTACTAAACTATGATCAAGCGGGGTCGCCCCTACACCTAAGATAGGTGTAAGGGCGGCTAGACATGCAAGGGTTGCACTACGAAAGCATGTAATATGAAGAACAATGCTAACCCTAACATGTCTAAGATAACTACGTTGCTCGCCATCAAAAAGGCTTCGATACGAGCAACGCATGAACAACGTAGGCAGGCTTGTGCTGCCTAGACCGCAAGATGCGATCTAGGCAGCATGACGCTTACCGGTAGAAACCCTCGAGACGAAGGAGTTGGCGATGCGCCGAGATTTGTTTGTGGTTGAACGTTGGTTGTTGTTTATTCCATAAACCCTAGGTACATATTTATAGTCCAGGGGACTTTCTAATGTGGGCGTACACCAAACCGTGCACGAGTAAGATTCTAACGTCTAAACTAAGATGCGATCTAATATGTTACAGATACACGGGCAATTAAGCCCAACTTGGTATAAAAGGCCGATTCACGTATTTCCTTCCATGCATATTCTTCAAATCTATCTTGATCACGGCCCACCTCTGACTCGGTCAAATTCTGGTGATAACACATGCCCCCCTGGTTTTGGAAATGACATTTCCAAAATCATTACGCTTTCTCTCGTCGGGTCATGTCGTGGCAGAGCCGTTGCAGTATCCTTCATCATGATGCCCTACTTTCTCAACTTCTCCGCGTGACCTGGCAGTCCCTTTTTTTTTAGGCACCACTTCCTCGGAAACTGCTGTGGCATTGAATTTCCACTATATCCCCTTTTATTTAACCGCTATGAACAGTTCTGCTCTGCATCTCCTTCGCATTAGCGAGTCCAAAAGCCCTCCTGCGCCACCATGTCTTCTTCCTCCTCCGCTCCATCGGATCCTTCCGGCCGAGTCCTCCACGTCCCGTGAGCCGACGCCGGAGTACAACCCGACGGAGGTCCATGCGGCCAACACCCGTCGCGCCATTGCGGCCGGGGAGGAGTCGAACCATGACTTCTCCATCCGGTCCGAGGACGACCAGTCCTCGACGGACGGGGAGAGCGACCTCCGCTTCCTCGCCAACGGGGAATCGGAGGAGGAGAGCGATGACGATCGCTTCTCCTGGGATGACTTCACCTCCTCCGAGGGGGAGGAGGAGGAGGAAGAGGAGGAAGAGGACGACGACGACAGCCCCTCCGACGAGCCGCCGGCCAAGCGGTTACGCGCCCTGGCCGGGCAACCTTAGCGACTTCGACGGCGATGAGGACGACGCCGACGAAGAAGACGAGGACAACGAAGGCCCGGTCGGCGGCCATTGGAGCGACGACGAGCCCGCCGGGAGCAGCGGCGCCGGCAGCCGGCGACGACGGCGACGACGAGGGCAGTGACGGCCCATAGATAGGACCTCTAGCATAGGGCCAGTAGTAGTAGATGGGGCAATGTATCCCCTAGTATTTCCTTCTGAGAGTAATCAGCTTTTTGATGTAAGAAATCCCGCCTATTAATGAAGAACTATTCCCCAATTCGATTTTGCCGATTTTCTTTGAGCTTAATTCAGCCGATTCCCCCTCATACTGACCCTGCCGATTCGTCCCCTTTGCCAATGCGTAATGAGCCGATAGCAACGCATCGGTCCTTCGACATTTACCCTTCCATCCTTCAACTGATGATTCTCTTTCCGGTAGATACTGTGGGACTTCCAAGAGAGCCCTTAAATTTCTCCCACCAGTTTCAGCGATCCTTCTTAGCGAGCGCTCATCATTTTGTGAAGAAGGTTGCAACGGAGATCAGCCGATGGTACCCCAATCGGTTCCTCAATAGAGCATCTACCAGGCCTGTTGCCCCCCGAGTCTCAGCCAAGGCAAAACAGAGACAAGGATACGCAAATTAGCTGTATGGACCTGGGCCTAATCGTGTGTGGGGAAGTTCCCTATGCAGAGCCAGCCGATTTGAACATAAATCGGCTTCTTAAAGCAGAGAGCCTTCAAGGTGAGCTGCCCCCCGAGCTTCTTCAGTTCTTGCCGGCCAGATCGGCTCCTTTCTTTTGGTGGATCTCATGCAATCCATCCTTGGCCCTCTGATCGTAACAGTCATTCCTCAGGAGTTGATGGCCATGCATCAGCCTTTATATCCTTAAGTCGATGTCTGCTGCATCGGCTGTGCTCGAAAAATTGCGAATTTTCAGAATTTTGGCCGACTGGTGCATCGGCCCCCATACTCCAATACCCATCACCAAAGATGAGATGGGATAATTCTCTTGCATATCCTCGTGTTCTATCCACCGGGTGCCCCCGAGCCGATTCCGTCGAGAGAATTGATGGTATCGGCTCCGTTGGATAACTTGTTGAACCCGAGGCGAGAATGGTGGGTGAGGATAATTTTGGCCGATTGCTGGAATCGGCCTCCACGTTGCTTGCTCGGTGAAGGTTTTGTAAGTTCCTTCCAAAAAATTTGGGGCCGATCACAAGGATCAGCCTCGCCACGTTTGCTCAGTGACGTGTTCTTGCTACTCGTCCAGGCCGGTAGACAGAACCAGCCCAATCTCTGATTTTATCGTGTTGGTGCGCTTGCTGTCGTCCACCTTGGATGTATTGTGTAACCGTGGAGCGCTAAGCTTTGCCGGAAGAACGAGCACCATGTTTGTGCCAGCCGATGCTTCATCATCGGCTTTCCTTTGCTTGGGGCGCCACCCCATTTTCCGTGGACGACCCTCTTCATCCAGGGTTCGCTGAACCTTCGCAGCCGAGATCAGGCCTTGCCTTCCTCAATGTATGCAAGTATAACCTCTCGGCTTCTTCCGGGCCGCGCAATCGTTGAACCCTGCGTTTACGGGAACGGCTGAGTCCATCGGGGCACCACCTTGGCCGGTGGTACTGTCTTCTTCTTCTCCCTCGTCTTCAGAATCTTTGAGATCTTCCAACCGAGGGGACTCAGCTCGTTTGCTCTGTGGCGGGGAGAGGTCCTAAGCGCTCGAACACGGACACGTTGGCTGCCTCCTTCTTCTTCCGGTTGCATTACGGGCAATTGCCGATTGTTGGCAATCGGCTCATTCCTGAATCCCAGCAGTGCCTGAAGAAAGGACAATCCCAGTGCCTGTCCTCGTCGTCTTGCTCCCTTGCCTTTCCCTTGGCACAACGCTCGTGCTCCTCCTCATCGCGATTATGCCGACGATGTCTTCTGGCTTCTCTGGCCAGACGATTTCTTTCGTCATCATTGCTGGACCGTCGGTGTTGGTCGTACTGACCCACATACTTGTTGAGGAGGTGATCAGAGAGAGGTCGTTGATATCTTATGTTCTTCACTTCTCCCTCTGTTACGTAGCGCTTGCCGTCTTGGCGGAGCCGATCGCGTGGAGCGGCTTCCTCTGTTTCTTTGCTATGAGAGCAGCTGCCCTCATCTCCATCCTCGCCAGCGTGGTGTCCAAGATCTACCATGTTGATATTGCACAGGAAACCCGGCTGGCACCCGCGCATGGCAAGCATACTCCACCATGTTTACGGCGGGGAAGGGGTGTGTGTCGACCTTCATGGCGTATTGGTTGAAAATCAACCGTCCGTTTTCTATCGCCGCTTGGATGTGCCGACGCCACACCTGCGAGTCGTTGGTGGCATGGGAGAGCGAGTTATGCCATTTGCGGTATGGCTTTCCATTCAGCTCTTGCGCCGTGGGGAATTTGAGACCTTCGGGTATCTTCAATCGCTTTTCCTTGAGTAGGAGGTCGAAGATTTGCTCGGTCTTGGTCACGTCAAAATCAAATCCCCCGGGCGGGCCCGGTGGCTTTACCCATTTGCAGGACACGGGGGTTCCTCCCGAGTCCACTCGGCCATCGCTACTTCTTGGTCTCCCGCGAGAACTTCGTCTTCCTCTCGCATCGACCGGGGCTACTGCACGCTTGAACTTGTCTTGGTACAGGTCCGGGTGGCGCCGTTCATATGCTGAAAGTTTCGAACCACGTGCGCCGGCCGAGGGATAATCTGCTTGGGAGGCCATGTCCTTGAGCTGTGTTGCAAGGCCTGCTACCGCCAACTCGATCGCTTCCTTTTCGGTTATACGAACCGAAAAGCATCGGTTCCTAATGGTCCTGAAGCGCTGGATGTATTCCGTCACGGTTTCTCCGCGCTTCGACGTAGTTGTGCTAGATCGGCAATGCTAGACTCGGAAGCTTCGAATGATATCGCTCATGGAACCGCTCTTCCAACCGCTTCCAAGTTTGGATGGAGTTCGGTGGTAGCGATGTGTACCACCCGAAAGCCGATCCTGTGAGGGACTGTGAGAAGAACCTCACGCGCAACTCATCCGACGCTGAGATCGTGCCCAGCTTGTGCCAAATATCGGCTCACATGCTCGATGGAGCTGGACCCATCTGATCCACTAAACTTTGTGAAGTCCGGGAGCCGATATTTGGGTGGCAGCGGGATCGGTTCGTAGCTGTTGGGGTACGGCTTGGTGTAGCCGAACGCTTTCCTTTTCGGCATCATACCGAACCGATCTTTCGGAATTGTACAAATCTGATCCGCTGTGATGGCTGAAGGTGTCGAACCCTGAAGATTCGCCGGGGTGGCATACTTAACCAGCCATGCTTGCTTTTCCGGTTCTAAGCCAACTGCAGGAGCTGGGCTTTGGAGGTTCGTCGGGGTGGCGTATTTAGCCAGCCACGATTGCTTCTCGAGATCGGCTCCCGACGTTCCTCCTGCCGTCCCGAGAGGCCGCCGATATTGCGGCCTGGTTCGAGAGTGCCCGAGCGTTGCGGTCCGGTACGTATGCGCACGCGTATCCGTGCGGGATCTCCTTAGGCGGCTCGGGTAGGAATTGGTAGTCACTAGGATCACCACCAACCTTGTAGACGACGTATGCCGATGAGTTCGGCAGTTCCGGCGCTGCCCATGCGAACGGCTGGGGGCTGGAGCGGCATCTCTCCCTTGAAAGTCCCCGCAGCTGGTCCCGATGGAGAATACCGGTGGCTCATGATTTCTCGGACGACGCGCGAGCGACACGCTCCAAGGTGTTCACCGAAGCTCTCGAGTGGCGGTGCGGCGAATGAGCCACCATGTAGTTGATCTCCTGCCGCGGCGACACAGGCGCGTTCTTCCGACGGGCGGACACGTCCACTCCATCGAGTGCGCCTTCGGGTGTGAAACCCTTCCACCTGACGCCATGGGAGCGGGTTCGGTGGAAGGAGCCGATGAGTTCGGCTTCGAGGGTTGCCTTGATCTCGTCATGCTTCTTCTTGAGCTCATCAGGCAGATCCGCGTACGTGACCGGAGTGTCTTCCGCCATCTTGGATGTAGATGGCGATGTCGTAGATTTCGTCGACGGTCCCACCGGGCGTGCCAGAATGTGTTGACGTCAGAAACTCCCTGGCGGGCAGAGACGGGCAACACCGTAGAGCCGGGAACAACTAGGGCTGCGGCTGGCCCCAGTCCCTCTGAGCGACGGCCCGCAAAGCCTCCCTGGTCGCACGCGCCGATGTTTACCACAAGGGCGTGCCACCCGACCTATACCTGGTCGGGAAGGTGTGGATGATGCCTCGCTTAGTTTCCTGCGGGGCACACACGTAAACGTTAAATACGAGCCTCGATCGGCTCTCGGGTTATCCTGTGAATCGGCTCAAAGAGCCGATCCACCCATGATTCGGACGAGGTGTCCGAATATATGGTGGTCCTGCTTGATCAAGGTAAAGCTAATGAGATCTACGACGATTTAGGGTTTTCACCGCATAATCGGATCATCCTACTCGGGATTGGGCCTCGCGCTCGCGCACGGTGATCGTAAGCCGATCCTAGACGGGGCCTAAAAACCAACACGAGGTTGATCCCCGGAACATCCGTTCTAGGACTAGCAAACGCCACCCTACACGCCGCTGGATCCTCCGACCCCTTGTAAGGCCTAACTATTGCGGATATTAAACTAATCCTTGTAGAACAAGGAGCAATCGTAATCGGATCGGATCTACTAAACTATGATCAAGCGGGGTGCCGCCCTACACCTAAGATAGGTGTAAGGGCGGCTAGACATGCAAGGGTTGCACTACGAAAGCATGTAATATGAAGAACAATGCTAACCCTAACATGTCTAAGATAACTACGTTGCTCGCCATAAAAAAGGCTTCAGTACGAGCAACGCATGAACAACGTAGGCAGGCTTGTGCTGCCTAGACCGCAAGATGCGATCTAGGCGGCATGACGCTTACTCGGTAGAAACCCTCGAGACGAAGGAGTTGGCGATGCGCCGAGATTTGTTTGTGGTTGAACGTTGGTTGTTGTTTATTCCATAAACCCTAGGTACATATTTATAGTCCAGGGGACTTTCTAATGTGGGCGTACACCAAACCGTGCACGAGTAAGATTCTAACTTCTAAACTAAGATGCGATCTAATATGTTACAGATACACGGGCAATTAAGCCCAACTTGGTATAAAAGGCCGATTCACGTATTTCCTTCCATGCATATTCTTCAAATCTATCTTGATCACGGCCCACCTCTGACTCGGTCAAATTCTGGTGATAACAATTCCATAACTCATGGTTCCCTTTAGGTAGCGCATCACTCTCTCAAGAGCATGCCAATGATCATCTCCCGGGTTGACCACAAACCGGCTAAGTTTGCATACAGCAAACGATATATCAGGCCTCGTAGCGCAAGCTAAATACATGAGTGAACCAATGATTTGAGAGTATCTCAATTGATCTCTAGTTGCCTTTTGATTCTTCCGAAGCAAGACACTAGGATCATAAGGTGTGAGAGAAGATCTACAATCAGCATAGCCAAATCTGCTCAACACCTTCTCAACATAATGAGATTGCATAAGTGTAATCCCATTATTCTCATCTCTCAGCAACTTGATGTTTAATATAACATCAGCTTCTCCAAGATCTTTCATCTCGAAACACTGAGATAAGAAGGTTTTTACCTCTTCAATCACTTTGAGACTTGTCCCAAGAATTAGTATGTCATCCACATACAAACATAGGACAACTCTCTCACCCCCACCATGGAGGTAGTACACACATTAACAACAAAGCCCACAGATGATAAGGTTCTTTCAAACTTCTCATGCCATTGTTTGGGCGCTTGTTTGAGACCATACCAAGATTTCTTAATTTACACACATTTCTTTCTTGACCTTGTAGTACGAAACCATCAGGCCGTTCCATGTAAATTTCCTCGTCCAACTCTCCATTTAAGAAAGTTGTCTTAACACCCATTTGATGAACGAGAAGAACGTGTGAGGCAGTGATAACCCACAAGTATAGGGGATCGCAGCAGTCTTCGCGGGTAGTAAAACCCAATTTATTGATTCGACACAAGGGGAGACAAAGAATACTTGAAAGCCTTAACAGCGGAGTTTTCAATTCAGCCGCACTTGGAAACAGACTTGCTCGCAAGACTTTATCAGTAGTAACAGTTTTATAGCAGTAGCAGTAGTGAAATAACAGCAGCAGAGTAACAGAGACATCAGTAGTGATTATAGTAAACAGCAGGATTAAAATACTGTAGGCACGGGGACGGATAACGGGCGTTGCATGGATGAGAGAAACTCATGTAACAATCAAGTAGGGCATTTGCAGATAATAATAAAACGGTGTCTAAGTACAAAGCAATCAATAGGCATGTGTTCCAATTATAGTCGTACGTGCTCGCAATGAGAAACTTGCACAACATCTTTTGTCCTACCAGCCGGTGGCAGCCAGGGCCTCAAGGGAATCTACTTGGATATTAAGGTACTCCTTTTAATAGAGTACGGAGCAAAGCATTAACACTCCGTGAACACATGTGATCCTCACATCACTACCATCCCCTCCGGTTGTCCCGATTTACGTCACTTCGGGGCCATTGGTTCCGGACAGCGACATGTGTATACAACTTGCGAGGTAAGACCATAAACAATGAATATCATGATGAAATAATAACATGTTCAGATCTGAGATCATGGCACTCGGGCCCTAGTGACAAGCATTAAGCATAACAAGTTGCAACAATATCATCAAAGTACCAATTACGGACACTAGGCACTATGCCCTAACAATCTTATACTATTACATGACCAATCTCATCCAATCCCTACCATCCCCTTCGGCCTACGAGCGGGGAATTACTCACACATGGATGGGGGAAACATGGCTGGTTGATGAAGAGGCGTCGGTGGTGATGGTGGCGATGATCTCCTCCAATTCCCCGTCCCGCGGAGTGCCGAACGGAGACTTCGGCTCCCGAGACGGAGTTTCGCGATGTGGCGGCGTTCTGGAGGGTTTCTGGCGACTTCGACTTCTCTCCGTGCGTTTTTAGGTCGAAGGCGATAAGTAGTCCGAAGGAGGGCATCGGGGGCCGACCGAGGCCGCCACACACTAGGGCCGCGCGGGCCCCTCCTGGGCCGCGCCGGCCTAGTGTGTGGGGCCCTCGGCCCCCACCTGGCTTGCCCTTCTGGCTCCGTAAGTATTCTGGGAAAATAGGACCTTCCGCATAAATTCCGAGGTTTTTCCCGAAAGTTGAATTTCGCACAAAAACGAGACACCGTAACGAGTTCCGCTGAAAACAGCGTTAGTCCGTGTTAGTTGCATCCAAAATACACAAATTAGAGGCAAAACAATAGCAAAAGTGTTCGGGAAAGTAGATACGTTTTGGACGTATCAACTCCCCCAAGCTTAGCTTATTGCTTGTCCTCAAGCAATTCAGTTAACAAGCGAGCGATAAAAGAACTTTCACGAACACATTTGTTCATATGATGTAAATATTCTCATGCTATGGCTAACACTTAGGCAGTTCATAATAAGATACATGCAAATAAGATCATCTAATAGCTATGTCAATCATGGAAAGGTACCAACAATTAATAATAAGCATCATGAATCATGTATATAAGCGAGGATTGCAATGTTCATAAAAGAGCATGATAGAGTGGTATCTCGCTTGCCCATATTTGATCAAGCAAAACATAAATGCTCGGGCACCTCTCGAAGTTCATAGAAAGACTAGAAATAGTGATTGTCAAAGATAAAAGCATCAAAGTTATACCACAATCAATCATATTTTGAGACAAGCATATTACACTAAGAATGACAGTTGTGCTCTCAAGAAAGTGCTCAAAGAAGGATGGAGACACAACATAAAAGTAAAAGATTGACCCTTCGCAGAGGGAAGCTGGGATTAACTTGCGCTAGAGCTTTTCATTTTTAAAACAGGAGTAAAATTGTTTTGAGAGGTGTTTGTTGTTGTCAACGAATGGTAATGGGTACACCAACTACCTCGCCAACCGGACTTTCAAGAGCGGCTCCCATGAAGGACGTTATCTCTACCAAGCAAGGTAGATCATCCCTCTTCTCTTTTGTTTACACACGTATTTTAGTTTTATTATGGGTGACACTCCCCCAACCTTTGCTTACACAAGCCATGGCTAACCGAATCCTCGGGTGCCATCCATCAATCACATACCATGGAGGAGTATCTATTTGCAAAATTAAGTTGCTTACCTGATGAATCGAGCAAAACATGTGAAGAGAATTATTAGTAAAGTTTGATTAATCGGGCTGGGAACCCCATTGCCAGCTCTTTTTGCAAAATTATTGGATAAGCGGATGTGCCACTAGTCCATATGAAAGTCCGTCAAGAGTAAATGACAAGGTTGAAAGTTAAACACCACATACTTCCTCATGAGATATGAAACATTAACACAAATTGAGAAGCATTTTGAAGGTTTAAAGGTAGCGCATGAGAATTTACTTGGAATGGTTTGAAATGCCATGCATAGGTATTTATGGTGGACACTCCGGAATAACTTGGTTTTCATGTGTTTGGAAGCACGAGCAGCGTTCCCGCTCGAGTACAAGTGAAGGCTAGCAAAAGACTAGGGAGCGACAAATCAAGAGAGCAATGAATCGTCATAATCATGCTTGCGGCAAAATAAATTGACTGAGGCATAAAAGTGATACAAGAACTCTGAAGCAATGTAAATCATTGAGGCTTAATTGACTTTTGTTTAGTCATATGCATGCGTGATCATGTGCCAAGTTAATTCAAACGAATTATTCAGAGGAGGATACCACAATATCATACCTATCTATGAATAAAACAATGCAAGCAAACATCCATGACGTGCTACTCATATTAATAAATTGGAGCTAAACATGAGAGATCATGAACTACTAGACTTTCTTAAATGACATATACCTCACATGAACCAACTAAGCATGCTCACATGGATGAGTATATGTACAAAAATGAAAACAAATAGAGTTCATACCAGCCTCTCACCACAATCAGATCATCGTATATCGTCATTATTGCCTTTTCACTTGTGTAGCTTGGATAATATGAAATGAAAACCACGCTCCAGCCACCGAAGACCATTGAACTCATAATGAACTTTACAAAACCAAAGAAGAACAGCAAATATTTTTGGTGTTTTCGAATTTGGAAACAAGAACAAAAGGAAACAAGCAAACAAAGCAAAATCTTTTTGGGTTTTCTTATAGCAAACTAGCAATAGCAAATAAAGCAAAACAAATGCAAGAAACCAAAATAAACAAATGGTGAAGAGAAACAACAGAAATATTTTTGGTATTTTTGTGTTTTAGGAAAGTGTTGCGGTCAGAAACCCACCGGCGGGCAGCGACTGGCAACACCGTAGAGCCGGGAACAACTAGGGCTGCGGCTGGCCCCAGTCCCTCAGAGCGACGGCCCGCAAAGCCTCCTGGTCACACGTCCGATGCCGTCGCAAGGGCGTGCCACCTGACCTATACCTGGTCAGGAAGGTGTTGGATGATGCCTCGCTTAGTTTCCTGCATGGCATACACGTAAACGTTAAATACGAGCCTCGATCGGCTCTCGAGTTATCTCGTGGATCGGCTCAAAGAGCCGATCCACCCATGATTCGTACAAGGTGTCCGAATATATGGTGGTCCTGCTTGATCAAGATAAAGCTAATGCGATCTACGACGATTTAGGGTTTTCACCGCATAATCGGATCATCCTACTCACGATTGGGCCTCGCGCTCGCGTACGGTGATCGTAAGCCGATCCTAGACGGGGCCTAAAAACCAACACGAGGTTGATCCCGGAACATCCTGTCTAGGGCTAGCAAACTACACCCTACACGCCGCTGGATCCTCCAACCCTTTGTAAGGCCTAACTATTGCGGATGTTAAACTAATCCTTGAAGAACAAGGAGCAACCGTAACGGATCGGATCTACTAAACTATGAATCAAGCGGGGTGCCGCCCCTACACCTAAGACAGGTGTAAGGGCGGCTAGATGTATAAGGGTTGCACTACGACTGACATATGATACGAAGAACAATGCTAACCCTAACACATCTAAGATAACTACGTTGCTCGCCATCAAAAAGGCTTCGGCACGAGCAACGCATGAACAACGTAGATAGGCTTATCTTGCCTAGATCGCAAGATGCGATCTAGGCAGCATGGTGCTACCGGAGAAACCCTCGAGACGAAGGAGTTGGCGATGCGCCGAGATTTGTTTGTGTTGAACGTTGGTTGTTGTTTATTTCATAAACCCTAGATACATATTTATAGTCCAAGGGACTTTCTATTGTGGCAATATTGTTTCTCTTTTTGGACTCAGCCGCGAAGGATCCATCTAAACCAATTAGCAAACTCTTGCTTTGATTTTATGGGGTACCTTTCAAGTGTACCAAAAAGTCCTTTCTTAGTAAAGAATCAAATGCTGGATAATTCATTTCTAATAGATACTCTAATCCAAAAATTGGATACCATAGTTCCCGCTACTGCCCTCATAGGATACTTATCAAAAGCTCAATTTTGTACTGGATCGGGCCATCCTATTAGTAAACCCATTTGGACAGATTTATCAGATTGGGATATTCTTGATCGATTTGGTCGGATATGTAGAAATCTTTTTCATTATCATAGTGGATCTTCAAAAAAACGGACTTTGTATCGACTAAAGTATATACTTCGACTTTCATGCGCTAGAACTTTAGCTCGTAAACATAAAAGCACGGTACGAACTTTTATGCAACGATTAGGTTCGGCATTTTTAGAAGAATTTTTTACCGAAGAAGAGCTAGTGTTTTCTTTGATGTTCACCAAAACAACCCTTTGTTCTTTCCGTGGATCACACAGTGAGCGTATTTGGTATTTTGATATTATACGTATCAACGACCTGGTGAAGCCTCTTAATTAATCATTAAACAGAACTAATAAACGGAAAAGGGTTGATAAATGATCAAGATAAAACTTTCATATTTTGCATTCTGAAATGTTCTTTTTATTATAATAAATTATTATAATAAAGAGGAGGCGAATCCACTTACTAATTTACGAATAAAAAATAAAAAAAAACTCAAAAATTAGTAGAACTTCCTCTTTGGAATAGAAATAGGCTATTTCTACATAGGGAAAGTCGTGTGCAATGAAAAATGCAAGCACGATTTGGGGAGGGGTTTTTCTCTATTGTAACAAGGACCAATTATCTACTCCATCCGACTAGTTCCGGGTTCGAGTCCCGGGCAACCCATATGGAAAATAAAAAAGACCAATCTTAGTTTTTAACTTGGACTCACTTCATTTACAAAATTTTTTGTTTGGTTAATTTAGCTATATGGATATCCAATCCTTGAGCTGATTTGGTTGACATTGGTATATAGTCTATGTTATACTGTTAAATAACAAGCCTTCTATTATCTATATTATTTATAGTTAATATGTGTGCTTGGGAGTCCTTGCAATTTGAATAAACCAAGATCTTACCATGACTGCAATTTTAGAGAGACGCGAAAGTACAAGCCTGTGGGGTCGCTTCTGCAACTGGATAACTAGCACTGAAAACCGTCTTTACATCGGATGGTTCGGTGTTTTGATGATCCCTACTTTATTGACCGCAACTTCTGTATTTATTATCGCCTTCATCGCTGCCCCTCCAGTAGATATTGATGGTATTCGTGAGCCTGTTTCTGGTTCTTTACTTTATGGAAACAATATTATCTCTGGTGCTATTATTCCTACTTCGGCGGCGATCGGATTGCACTTTTACCCAATTTGGGAAGCTGCATCTGTTGATGAGTGGTTATACAATGGTGGTCCTTATGAGCTAATTGTTCTACACTTCTTACTTGGTGTAGCTTGTTATATGGGTCGTGAGTGGGAACTTAGTTTCCGTTTGGGTATGCGTCCTTGGATTGCTGTTGCATACTCAGCTCCTGTTGCGGCTGCTACTGCTGTTTTCTTGATTTACCCTATTGGTCAAGGAAGCTTCTCTGATGGTATGCCTTTAGGAATATCTGGTACTTTCAACTTTATGATTGTATTCCAGGCAGAGCACAACATCCTTATGCATCCATTCCACATGTTAGGTGTAGCTGGTGTATTCGGCGGCTCCCTATTTAGTGCTATGCATGGTTCCTTGGTAACCTCTAGTTTGATCAGGGAAACTACTGAAAATGAATCTGCTAATGAGGGTTACAAATTTGGTCAAGAGGAAGAGACTTATAATATTGTGGCTGCTCATGGTTATTTTGGCCGATTAATCTTCCAATATGCTAGTTTCAACAACTCTCGTTCTTTACACTTCTTCTTGGCTGCTTGGCCTGTAGTAGGAATCTGGTTCACTGCTTTAGGTATTAGTACTATGGCTTTCAACCTAAATGGTTTCAATTTCAACCAATCTGTAGTTGATAGTCAAGGTCGCGTTATTAATACTTGGGCTGATATCATCAACCGAGCTAATCTTGGTATGGAAGTAATGCACGAACGTAATGCTCACAACTTCCCTCTAGACCTAGCTGCTCTTGAAGTTCCATCTCTTAATGGATAAGGTTTTTCTGCTAACATATAGGAATTTTTGAAGAAATAAAAGCTAGAAATACCCAATATCTTGCTAGAACAAGATATTGGGTATTTCTTTGTTTATTCATAATCTTTCTATTCTGAATTCAGTTAACGGCGAGATTTAGTATCCTTTCTTGCATTTTCATAACTCGTGAAATGCCGAGTAGGCACGAATTCCCCCAATTTGCGACCTACCATCGGATTTGTTATGTAAATAGGTATATGTTCCTTTCCATTATGAATCGCGATTGTATGGCCAACCATTGTGGGTAGAATGCTAGATGCCCGGGACCACGTTACTATTGTTTCTTTCTCCTCCTTCATATTTACCTTTTCTATTTTTGCCAATAAATGATGAGCTACAAAAGGATTCATTTTTTTTCGTGTCACAGCTGATTACTCCTTTTTTTTTTCTTTTTAAAGAGTGGCATTCTATGTCCAATATCTCGATCGAAGTATGGAGGTCAAAATAAATAGAATAATGATGAATGAAAAAAAGAGAAAAATCCTTTAGCTGGATAAGGGGCGGATGTAGCCAAGTGGATCAAGGCAGTGGATTGTGAATCCACCATGCGCGGGTTCAATTCCCGTCGTTCGCCCATCGCATTATTGCAAATTCAAAAAATGCAATTTCCATATTCCTAGTTACGTATTTACTTACGGCGACGAAGAATAAAACTATCGCTATATTTTTCCTTTTCCTAGTTCTTCTTCCAAGCGCAGGATAACCCCAAGGGGTTGTGGGTTTTTTCTACCAATGGGGGCTTTCCCTTCACCGCCCCCATGGGGGTGGTCCACAGGGTTCATAACTACCCCTCTTACTACGGGTCGTTTACCTAGCCAACACTTAGATCCGGCTCTACCCAAACTTTTTTGGTTCACCCCAACATTACCCACTTGTCCGACTGTTGCTAAGCAGTTTTGGGATACTAAACGGACCTCCCCAGATGGTAATCTTAAAGTGGCCGATTTACCCTCTTTTGCAATCAGTTTCGCTACAGCACCTGCTGCTCTAGCTAATTGCCCACCCCTTCCACGTGTGATTTCTATGTTATGCATGGCCGTGCCTAAGGGCATATCGGTTGAAGTAGATTCTTCTTTTCTCTCAAAAAACCCCTTCCCAAACTGTACAAGCTTCTTCCAAAGCATACGGCTTTCTAGATGTATATGACGATCTCTAGACAGATGGATCTTATATGAATCATATGATGAAGTACCACATGAGTGGATATATAGGAAAGGAATCCAAATCTGCCGAATCGCTCATGTTATGATCTTCTACATCCTAGGTCTCCGCGTTCCGTCATCTGGCTTATGTTCTTCATGTAGCATTCAGATCGAATGACTCTATGAAATTACGTCGATACTTCCACATATTATGGGTAACGTAGGAGACATCCCTATTTTCCCCGGGGGTCTTAATTACCACTGCTTAGCTTTCAATTTGCCTCTGACCATCAAATTAAATGTGAATAACCCGTCCTCCTCTCTTTGAAACAAGGGGCGCTTCCGGTTCTGTGCGTGCTTCAAACAATTTTGTCTTCTCCATATTACCATATCTCTAGAGTCAATAATTTTCTATGAGGAACTACTGAACTCAATCACTTGCTGCCGTTACTCAACAGTTTTCTGTTGAGGTCTATCCCGTAGAGGTAGTCAAATTGGATCAGTGATCGATTTCTAGGTTTCGTCGTAAACCTAATTGGTTACTTCCAATTACGTAAATCAATAGTTCAAACCGCACTCAAAGGTAGGGCATTTCCCATTGATATAGGAACTTTTGTACCAGAAACAATAGTATCTCCAATTATAGCCCCTCTGGGATGTAAAATATATCTCTTCTCACCATCCCCATAGTGTATGAGACAAATGTATGCATTTCGATTAGGGTCGTATTCTATGGTTACGATTCTACCAGATATGTCTTTTTGATTCCGTCTAAAATCTATTTTACGGTATAGGCGCTTATGACCTCCCCCTCTATGCCTTGCGGTAATGATTCCTCTGGAATTACGACCTTTACCACAACGGTGTCGTCCATGGATCAAATTATTTCGTGGATTGGATTTCACTTGCCTGTCTACGGTTCCCTTGCGTGTGCTCGGGATAGGTGTTTTGTATAAATGTTTCGCCGTATTATTAAGTATTCTCCTTTAGTTTTTTTCTCTATCTAGAAGTGGAATAGAATAACCCGGTTGAAGGGTAATGATCATACGTCTGTAATGCATTGTATGTCCCAGAATAGGTCCTATTCTTCTACCCTTTCCAGGTAGTCGATGGCTATTCACAGCTACTACCTTAACACCAAAGAAGAGTTCGACCCAATGCTTTATTTCTGTCTTAGTGAATCCCGATTCGACATTAAAAGTATATTGATTCTTTCCCAATAAACGAAGACTTTTTTCTGTAAATACTGCGTATTTGATTCCATCCATAAATCGACTTTCCCTCCTATGCTCTGAGTTCCAGTATCGATAAGAATTCGAGTTCTTATTGTTCTTATGTTATGGTATGAATATACCATACCAATTCGTTATGTATGGATGATGGATGAGATTCCATGGATAGAGAACCAGTTCCAATAGACTTATGGAACGTTCCCGTTCGCGTGCATCCAGCAGGAATTGAACCCGCAAATTTACCAATTATGAGTTGGGCGCTTTAACCATTCAGCCATGGATGCTTAACAGGGATCATCGTACATCGTAAATAACAAATTTTCATATAGAAAGGCATATCATAGAAAAATGAAATCGAAAATATTAGGAGATGACTATGAAAACACCTCTCTGGATCCTCGAATTGAAAGAGAGATTGAGAGGGATCAAGAATCCTAATTCTTGCTATTTGGAATGGATCCAATTCTATTGAATCTGACTCATAGTGATCATTTCTCTTTAGCAAAGAATGACCTTGGTTATCAAAGGATTGAACAACCGGGATCCATTTACTTATGATACCTAGTTGGCATTGATAACAAGGATCCAATGAATTATGAGTTTAATAGATCCCCTTTAGCAGAAAGACCTATATTCCTTGCTCATTATCAGACAATCACTTACTCATGGAAAACCCTTTTCGTTCCGCTTAGCCCTATCGGGTATTTTAGTGATAGGTTCTATAGGAACTGGACGATCCTATTTGGTCAAATACCTAACGAAAAATTACGATTTTCCTTTCAGTAAGGTACGAGGGCTTCTTATTCCACAAGAACGAAAGCACCTTTTCATTCTTTCATATACTAGGGGTTTTTACTTGGAAAAGACAATGTTGCATACTAAAGGATTCGGGTCCATAACCACGAGTTCCAGTGCACTAGATCTTGTAACACTTAGCAACGAGGCCCTATCCATTAGTATTCCACATAAGAAATCCATTAAAAAAAAAATACAATTAGATTAGCTCTTCATAGACAAACTTGGGGTTTGCGAGCCAAGGTAAGATCGGCTCGGGATCATGGGACCCTTTTCTATCAGATAGGAGGGGCTCTTGTACAAAATAGACTTATAAGTAATAACCCCATCGAATCTATCTATATAAAGAGGCAATCGTGTCAGGAAGCGGGTTTTTCTTTGGCCAAAAGAAAAGGTACTTCGAACTTGGAACGAGCATGAATAGATTAACGAGACTTCTTTCTCTTTTTCGTTTTTCTGGCGGACCTGCCGCGCAAGATCTTTGGTCTTCCCCTGGCCTGGAACCGATGAAAAAAAGTGGATCGCTTCTTATGTACTCGCTCAGAATGATTCTTCTCTATCTATAGTTCATGGCCTATTAGAAGTAGAAGGTGCTCTGGTGCAATCCTTACCGACAGAAAAAGATTGCAGCCAGGTTGATAATAATCGAGTGCCATTACTTCGTCGGTCCGAACCAAGGAATCCGTTAGAAATGTTTTGAAATGGATATTGTTCTCTCTTTGATCAGGGATTGCTATATGAAAAGAAGTGGAGTTTGAAAAAGGGAACGGAATGCTCAAACCGGAACTGCTAGAGGAACTAATTTTCAATAGCATAACTTGGGCTCCTAGAATATGGCGCCCTTGGGACAATCTATTTGATTGCAGGGTTTTGTTTTGTTCCGAAGCAAAGATATCCGCGGGGTCCGGTTCGTTCGTCCTATTCTGATATTCAGGACCAAGAGGTACTGGATTCTCTTTCGGATAGGCCCTGAAAGGAGAAGAAAGGCTGAAATGCCAACGGACCTCTGTCTATTCTCTAATTCACCCGATCCGATAGTACCCGTTTTTGGAACGTCCAGTGCCAAAGTCACTGAATGGGTAAGTCACCAATCCAATCCCTTTGACAAATCGGGTGTCATATTAGATATCATATTCTAGCACCTAACCGTGCACGGGTAAAACTCTAACTCCTAACCGACATACATCCTACTATGGTACAGATACACAGGCAATTAGCCCAAACTTGGTACACAAGGCCGATTCACGTACTTCTTCTATATATATATCTTTAAGCTCATCTTGATCGCGGCCCACCTCTGACTCGGTCAAATTCTGGTGATAACACATGCCCCCCTGGTTTTGGAAATGACATTTCCAAAATCATCACGCTTTCTCTCGTCGGGTCATGTCGTAGCGAGCGTGAAACCGCCGCAGAATCCTTCATCATGATGCCTTGCCCCTTCCACTTCTCCACGTGGCCTGCGAAATTTTTCTGATGGGCACCACTTCTTCGGGAACTGCTGTGGCATTGAATCCCCCCATATCCCCTTTATTTAACCGTTCTACACAGTTTGCTTCTTCATCCCCTTCGCATTAGCACCCAAAAAACCCTCCTGCGCCACCATGTCTTCTTCCTCCTCATCCTCTTCCGGCCTTTCCCTTGGGTCCTCCTCCTCCCGCGAGATGCCGCCGGACATTCGCGCACCAGAAGAATGGGACCTGGAAGACCACGCCTCCTCCATTGAAAGTCGATATTGCAGATGATCATACAACGGCTCAGAAGTAGAACTCCTCTGACACAGAGCTAGAGATCCCTGTGTTTTGCACATGCTACTGGTAGATCCCATAAAATTTGTGCTAAAGTCAATGGCCACGCATCGGCTTCGTCCCTCAGTTCTAAAGTCGATGCCCGTGCATCGGCTGCACCTTGCGAGAAACTGCGTGAGAATTTTTTTTTACAGGCCGATTTTTCTATCGGCCCCCCATGTTTCGCTGCACATGTATCGCACATGCTCATCTGATTAGGTGCCCCCCCGAGCCGATTCTCGCTGAGTAATCGCTGAAATCGGCTTCTGTGATTAGCCAAGGTTTTACTGCGCATGTTCACCCGATTAGGTGCCCCCCGAGCCGATTCTATCAGGGAACTGCTGAAATCGGCTCTGTGATTAGCCAGGGTGCTATGTGTGAACATCGGCTTGATTAGGACCAGTGTGGACTTCTTCTAGCTCATCAGCCGACGCAAACCCATTGCCTCATTGTCCATTAGGCTGGCGCCCCTAAACAGAATGGATGGTGAGGATAATTTTGGCCGATTGCTGGAATCGGCCTCCACGTTGCTTGCTCGATGAAGGTTTTGTAATGTCCCTCCATAAATTTTGGGGCCGATCACAAGGATCAGCCTCGCCACGTCTGCTCATTGATTTGCTCCAGCTACATGGTTAGGTCAGTGGATACGACCAGCCTAACTTCATCCTCTGTCATGTCGATGCGCTCGCCGTCGTCCACCTTGAGTGCATCGTTTAATCCTCGAGCAGCAAACTCCGTTGGGAGGATGAGCACCATGTTTGTTCTAGCCGATGTCTCATCATCGGCTTTCCTTTGTCTGGGGCGCCACTCTTTTCTTTGTGGCCGACCTTCTTCGTCCGAGGTTCGCTGAATTTTGGCGGCCGGATCAGGCCGTGCCTTCCTCAACGTGTGCAGGTATAATCTTTCAGCTTCTTCCAACCCACGCGGACGCTGAACCCTTCGTTTTGGGAACGGCTGAGCCCATCAGGGCACCACCTTGGCCGATGATACTTGTCTTCTTCATCATCGTCCTCTAGTTCCTCGAGATCTTCCACCCGAGCAGACTCAGCACGCTCGTTCCGAGGCGGGAGAGGCCCTAGACGTTTGAACACGGACACGTTAGCTGCATCCTTCTTCTTCTGTTTGCATTACGGCGGTTGCCGATTGTTGGCAATCGGCTCATTCCTGAATCCCAGCGAGTGTCCGAAGGGGCAGTCCCAGTGCCTATCCACGTCGTCTTTCTCCCTCGACTTTTCCTTGTCGTGGCGCTCGTATCGCTCCTCGTCGTGATCATGCCGACGACGTCTCCTGTCGTCCCTAGCCAGACGATCTTTTTCATCATCGTCGCTGTATCGCCGGCGTTGGTCATACTGACTCACATACTTGTTGAGGAGGTGATCAGAGAGAGGTCGTTGATATCTTAAATTCTTCACTTCTCCCTCTGTAACGTAGCGCTTGCCGTCTTGGCGGAGCCGATCGCGTGGAGCGGCTTCCTCTGTGTCTTTGCTATGAGAGCAGCTGCCCTCATCTCCGTCCTTACCAGAGTGGTGCCCCAGCCCTACCATGTTGATATTGCACGAGAGATCTGGCTGGTACCCTCCATGGTAAGTATATTCCACCATATTAACGGCGGATGCCGGTGAAATCGGCACTCTTGGTGCTGCCAATGCGCATGGCAACGGTGAAAGGGACTGGAATGGTATCTCTCCCTTGTAAGTCCCCAGAGCTGGTCCCGACGGAGAATACCGATGGCTCATGATTTCCTGGATCACGCGCAGAGCGACACGCTCCAAAGTGTTCACCAGGCTCTCGGAGTGGCGGTGCAGCGAATGAGCCACCATGTAGTTGATCTCCTCGACGCGGCGACCTGGTGCGTTCTTCCGACGGGGCGGACAGATCCACTCCATCGAGTGCGCCTTCGGGTGAGAACCCCTTCCACCCGACGCCATGGGAGCGGGTTCGGTGGAAAGAGCCGATGAGTTCGGCTTCGAGGACCGCCTTGATCTCGTCATGCTTCTTCTTGAGCTCGTCGAGCGGATCCTCGTACTTGACCGGAGTGCTTTCCGCCATCTCGGATGTAGACGGCGATGCGGTGGATGTCGAAGATGCGTCCCACCGGGCGTGCCAGAATGTGTTGCGGTCAGAAACCCACCGGCGGGCAGCGACTGGCAACACCGTAGAGCCGGGAACAACTAGGGCCGCGGCCGGCCCCGGTCCCTCGGAGCGACGGCCCGCAAAGCCTCCCGGTCACACGTCCGATCGTCCGTCGCAAGGGCGTGCCACCCGACCTATACCTGGTCAGGAAGGTGTTGGATGATGCCTCGCTTAGTTTCCTGCATGGCATACACGTAAACGTTAAATACGAGCCTCGATCGGCTCTCAGGTTATCCTGTGGATCGGCTCAAAGAGCCGATCCACCCATGATTCGTACAAGGTGTCCGAATATATGGTGGTCCTACTTGATCAAGATAAAGCTAATGCGATCTACGACGATTTAGGGTTTTCACCGCATAATCGGATCATCCTACTCACGATTGGGCCTCGCGCTCGCGTACGGTGATCGTAAGCCGATCCTAGACAGGGCCTAAAAACCAACACGAGGTTGATCCCGGAACATCCTGTCCTAGGGCTAGCAAACTACACCCTACACGCCGCTGGATCCTCCAACCCTTTGTAAGGCCTAACTATTGCGGATGTTAAACTAATCCTTGAAGAACAAGGAGCAAACGTAACGGATCGGATCTACTAAATTATGAATCAAGCGGGGTGCCGCCCCTACACCTAAGATAGGTGTAAGGGCGGCTAGATGTATAAGGGTTGCACTACGACAGCATATGATACGAAGAACAATGCTAACCCTAACACATCTAAGATAACTACGTTTCTCGCCATCAAAATGGCTTCAGCACGAGCAACGCATGAACAACGTAGATAGGCTTATGCTGCCTAGATCGCAAGATGCGATCTAGGCAGCATGGTGCTTACCGGAGAAACCCTCGAGACGAAGGAGTTGGCGATGCGCCGAGATTTGTTTGTGTTGAACGTTGGTTGTTGTTTATTTCATAAACCCTAGATACATATTTATAGTCCAAGGGACTTTCTAACTCAAGCGTGCACCTAACCGTGCACGGGTAAAACTCTAACTCCTAACCGACATGCATCCTACTATGGTACAGATACACGGGCAATTAGCCCAAACTTGGTACACAAGGCCGATTCACGTACTTCTTCTATATATATATCTTTAAGATCATCTTGATCGCGGCCCACCTCTGACTCGGTCAAATTCTGGTGATAACAGAAAGAAACAAAGCAAGAACAAGAAAATGAAAACTAAAAGAAACACAGAAAAGCAAGATGGCAGAAATCTGCCAAAACTTGACAGCAGTACAGTAATCGATTTTAAAGAAAATATTACACTGCTAAGCTCGAAAAGTGTTCAACTAATGAAAGTTAGATAACAACCTGGGGAACATGCACAAAAATTGGCAGCTCAAAATAACGTCCTGGCTGTGCGCACGAATTTTTTTAGTAACAGTCCAGAATCTGTTTTCAGGCAGCACTTCCCCAAATATCATCTTCCCCTCATTAGAAAACCACTCAAAGAAACTAAACAAGTATGTACAAGTATCCAGCAACCATAATATGCAAAGAATGAGTGATGCCGGTATACCTCCCCCCAAGCTTAGGCTTTTGGCCTAAGTGGAGATCAACCCCAGCGAGGGTCTGGGTTCCACGTCGGTGGATCATACATAGCGTAGTCATAATAAGGTCCCGATGCAGAAGAAAAGCGTGGAGGCTCCTCATGCCCAACTTGATGCGAAGAACTCGCTGCATCGGATGACGAATCGAGGTGTTCCTCGTCCTCCTCCGTGTTGTCTCTTGCACGATGGCCTCCTCCCTCTATGTATGCATTAAGTGCACTTTCCGTGACTGACCAATCCTCCCTGGAATCAAGGTTAAACAGAGCAGGTGCAGGCAATCCTACTAATTTTTCAGTTTTCTTAGTTATTCTCCAAGCTTTCTTGTAAAATGTTATTCTATAAGACAGGTTGCTCAAATTGGACAAATCAGAAACAAATTCATGCTTAATCATGGAGACTATGTCAAGTTTCTCTATGGGAGTTGAATATCAAGATGGTGAGGTTCTACACCATGCATAGCTAATAAACGAGAGGCGATGAGACCTCCACAAATTCCTCCCTTCTCACGGTTAGTAGCAAGTCACGTTGGCTATCAAAGCACCCAAGTTGTAAGTCATATCACTTTGTAATGCAGCAGCTAGAAAGGCTAGATCCTGGATAGATAACTTACTTCCATTCTTTCTAGCAAGAACGCACTTGGTGATGAAATAAGCAAAGTAACGAATAGCTGGGAGTTGAATGCTACTGATTTTACCACCATCCTCTGAGAAGCTTCTTTCATGACAAATCATCTTGAAGAGGTCCAAGAACTCTTGCGGCGATCCCCTTATCTTCTCGCATGATCCCCATTGCGGCACTCTGATTGCTGCACAAAAATCATTGAATGGCAAGTTGACGAGTTTTATTATAAATTTTGTACTTGAACCATGGGGTTAGATCGTGAACAATTGAATTTAAAATCCTGCACTACGGACATAGTCAGTTTTGCATATTGGCATGGTTCACCATCAACAAAATCATCCAACCCTGCACGAGAAATTAGACTTCGAACATCTTGCAAGATTCCTGCACTACTCATAAAATCCACGCACGGGTAGTAAGCGGGGTATACTCCTTCTTCGCGGTGAATTCTCATGACCGGTTGCACCTCCAATTCTTGTTGTTGAGTTGGTGCCTACTCCCTTCCATTTTCTGAAATTTTTCAACAAACATTATAAAATTTGATTTGGTGACATATAATTGAGGGAAACTACCATAGGAACTTGCTAGAGTACTAATCATGCATCAAAACTAGTTTCTACCACTTAGAACAAGCATGCAAGCTCACTAAACATGTTACCTACAGCAGCAAAATATTCAAGATATACTCAACCAAACAAAATTCTACTTGGATAACCGGAGGAGTCACATACCGGAGAACAAATGTGCCAAATTTCGGACTGAAATGCTGGCTGAGCAAAGAGATCGAGAAATCTGGAGTTCTTGAGCAAAAACACGAGTGAGAGGAAGGCTGGTGTCGATTTTTTCAGGAGAGAGAAGAGTGTGGGAGGAAGAGATGCTGAAGTGGGGCAAGGGGGACCCACACACCGGGGTGGCGCGCCCCCTCTGCCGCGCCGCCGGCCGTGGGGTGCCACCCCTGGGGTGCCCCACTGGTCATCCCCAGGTGCTCCCAGGTGCATTTTCGAAAAATAGGACCAATGGTATAATTTTTGTGAATTTTTGAAAACTTTGAAAAATGCACATTTCTGGGTATTAAGTTTATTATTACTGGCCAGGAAATTTTTTGAAATCTCTAATTAACTAAGAAACTTTGCAAAATAGAAGTGCTACAGCAAGTAGAACAAGTGGAGGAAGAAAGAGATGTTGTTTACCCCCTCTATGCATATAAACAGTATTTGTTAACAAGGTTGATCAAGTCTTGCCACCAAATAAATTTTACATAGCATAAGAAGAAATAAACCTCAAATCAATCATGTTACCTTGAATTGTATTGATATGGATCCAATCATAAGATTTTGATATCCTTCTTTAGGCTCATATATAGGACAATCGATAGTTCCAACTTTGATAGTTCTCACATTAGAAATAGTATTAACTCCACATGCTTTTTCAATCCTCTTGGGGAAATAGACGGTGTGCTCCCTATCATCAACATTGAAAGTAACCTTTCCTTTATTGCAATCAATAACAGCCCCTGCGGTGTTAAGAAAAGGTCTCCCAAGAATAATAGACATATTATCATCTTCGGGCATTTCCAACACAACAAAATCGGTTAATATCAAGCGAGTTATTAGTAACTTGAACAAGAACATCCTCACATATACCAACAGGAATAGCGATAGATTTATCAGCCATTTGCAAAGATATATCGAGTAGGGTATCAACTTATCTAAGTAAAGTCTCTTATAAAGAGAAAAAGGCATAACACTAACACCGGCTCCCAAGTCACATAGAGCAGTTTTAACATAATTATTCTTAATAGAACAAGGAATAGTAGGTATACCGGGTCGCCCAACTTCTTTGGAACTTTGCCATTGAAAGAGTAATTAGCAAGCATAGTGGAAATTTCCTCATTGGGGATTTTCCTTTTGTTAGTAACAATATCTTTCATATACTTTGAATAAGGAGGAAATTTAATAGCATCGATCAAAGGGATTTGCAAGAATAAAGGTTTCATCCAATCACAAAATTTATTATAGTGTTCTTCTTCCTTTGATTTTAGTTTCTTAGCAGGAAAAGACATTTGCTTTTGCACCCAAGGTTCCCTTTCATTACCATGTTTCTTAGCAATAAAATCTTCTTTAGTATACTTTTTATTTTTATCTTGCTTTTCAGGTTCATCTTCAACTTCTTCTTTATGAGAAACATCATTCTTATCATTACCATTATTATTACATTGTTCATTACCACTTTCAGTTTCAGCATCAGAAATAGAAATACTATTAGGATCATTAACAGGCTCAGAGGATTCTACAACATTTTTATGTTTCTTCTTCTTTTTCTTAGAAGGAGCACTAGATTCAATGCGTTGAGAATCTTGTTCAATTCTTTTGGGATGCCCTTCGGGATATAGAGGATCCTGGTAGAGACACCACCTCTAGTTGTTACTTCATAAACATGTTTCTCTTTAGAATTATTTTTTAATAAGTCATTTTGCACTTTAGTAAGCTGATCAATTTGAGTTTGAAACATTTGAAAATGTTTAACAAGCATCTTAACATTATTGGAGGTTCTCTCCACAATATCATGCAAATTGCTAATAGCTTGAGAATTTTCCATTAGATGATTCTCTACTCTCATATTAAAATTTTCTTGCTTAACAATATAATTATCGAACTCATCTAAGCATTGTGCGGAGAGGTTTTGAATACGGAATATCTTCCCTAGTAAAGCGCCGAAGGGAGTTTACCTCAATCATGGATGAAGGGGGAATTATCTCACATATATCTTCTATGGGAGGTAGATTCTTCACATCTTCAGATTTAATACCTTTCTCCTTGAGAGACTTCTTGGCTTCCCTCATATCTTCATCATTCAATTTAATTAAACCCCTCTTCTTCAATATTGGCGTTGGAATTGGTTCAGTGCGTAGTCCAATCATCATGATTCCGGCCTATTTTAGCCAATAATTCTTCGACTTCGTGCGGAGTTCTTTTCCCGAAAACACAACCAGCACAACTATCCAAATATGCCCTAGACTCAATGGTTAGTCCACTATAAAATATATCAAGTAGATCATTCTTTTCTAAATCATGTCCAGGTCGAGCTCTGATAAGAGAACAAAATATTGCCCAAGCCTCAGGCCATTTCTCTTCATCTCCCTGGTCAAATCTATAAATTTCCTGTAAAGCAACATGTTGAGCACTAGCAGGAAAGTATTTTCGAAAGAAAACATCACGCAAATCAGTTGGACTTTTAATAGAACCAGGAGGCAAATTATTTTACCAAGTTTTAGCATCATCCTTTAATGAGAAAGGAAAAATTTTAGCGACAAAATAAGTACGCATCTTGACATCATCAGAAAACAAGCTACTCATAGAAGAAAGTTCAATCATGTGTTCTACTGACACTTTATTTTTCGAGTACCACAAAAGGGTCCTTTCTCTACAATAGCTATATGAGATAGATCAAGAGAAAAATCATAATCTTTATCCTTAATGCATATAGGAGATGTGGCAAATTTAGGATCGGGAGATAACTTATGTCTAACAGTATATTGTGTGAGAAACTTTTTAATTTTACTTGCATCAGCAGTAGCATTGCATCTATTAATAAAATCATCATTAAGCGCCACATAATCTTCATCAGGATCATCACTAGAATAATCAAGTTCGGGTGAATTAACAGGTGTAGTAGCATCAGGAGTTTCAGCATTTTCAATTTGTCTAGACCTAGCAATTGTAGCATCTAGAAAGGATCCCAATGAACCACTATCATCAAGCACAGCGAAGCATCATCAATATTATAAGAGTTTTCAGATTCAACAGAAGTACCGAGCAAGTGAAGCATGTGGTGGTGAAACAAGTTTATCAATCACGGATGGTGAATCAAGAGCAACGAGAGGTACTCAGAGTTGTACCTTTTCTAGTAGTGGATGGTAATATGGCGACTTTAGGATCGCGAGTTTTACCCATGATGGAGAATTTGCAGCGAACAATATCAATCCAAGTGAACTTCCAAATAAAGCTATGCTCCCCGGCAACGGCGCCAGAAAACGGTCTTGATAACCCACAAGTATAGGGGATCGCGGCAGTCTTCGCGGGTAGTAAAACCCAATTTATTGATTCGACACAAGGGGAGACAAAGAATACTTGAAAGCCTTAACAGCGGAGTTGTCAATTCAGCTGCACATGGAAACGAGACTTGCTCGCAAGAGTTTATCGGTAGTAACGATTTTATAGCGATAGCTGATAGTGAAATAACAACGACGGAGTAACGAGAGACGGCGGTAGTGATTATAGTAAACGAGCGGGATTAAAATACGTAGGCACGGGGACGGATAACGGGCGTTGCATGGATGAGAGAAACTCATGTAACAATCAAGTAGGGCATTTGCGAGATAATAATAAAACGGTGTCTAAGTACAAAGCAATCAATAGGCATGTGTTCCAATTATAGTCGTACGTGCTCGCAATGAGAAACTTGCACAACATCTTTTGTCCTACCGGCCGGTGGCAGCCGGGCCTCAAGGGAATCTACTTGGATATTAAGGTACTCCTTTTAATAGAGTACCGGAGCAAAGCATTAACACTCCGTGAACACATGTGATCCTCACATCACTACCATCCCCTCCGGTTGTCCCGATTTCGTCACTTCGGGGCCATTGGTTCCGGACGACGACATGTGTATACAACTTGTAGGTAAGACCATAAACAATGAATATCATGATGAAATAATAACATGTTCAGATCTGAGATCATGGCACTCGGGCCCTAGTGACAAGCATTAAGCATAACAAGTTGCAACAATATCATCAAAGTACCAATTACGGACACTAAGCACTATGCCCTAACAATCTTATACTATTACATGACCAATCTCATCCAATCCTGAAGGAGATATGCCCTAGAGGCAATAATAAAGTGGTTATTATTTATATCTTTATGTTTATGATAAATGTTTATATATCATGCTAGAATTGTATTAACAGAAACATTAGTACATGTGTGATATGTAGACAAACAAGAAGTCCCTAGTATGCCTCTTAAACTAGCTTGTTGATTAATGGATGATTAGTTTCATAATCATGAACATTGGATGTTATTAATAACAAGGTTATATCATTATATGAATGATGTAATGGACACACCCAATTAAGCGTAGCATAAGATCTCGTCATTAAGTTATTTGCTATAAGCTTTCGATACATAGTTACCTAATCCTTATGACCATGAGATCATATAAATCACTTATACTGGAAAGGTACTTTGATTACACCAAACACCACTGCGTAAATGGGTGGCTATAAAGGTGGGATTAAGTATCCGGAAAGTATGAGTTGAGGCATATGGATCAACAGTGGGATTTGTCCATCCCGATGACGGATAGATATACTGCTGGGCCCTCTCGGTGGAATGTCGTCTAATGTCTTGCAAGCATATGAATAAGTTCATAAGAGACCACATACCAAGGTACGAGTAAAGAGTACTTGTCAGGAGACGAGGTTGAACAAGGTATAGAGTGATACCGAAGATCAAACCTCGGACAAGTAAAATATCGCGAGACAAAGGGAATTGGTAATATATGTGAATGGTTCATTCGATCACTAAAGTCATCGTTGAATATGTGGGAGCCATTATGGATCTCCGGATCCCGCTATTGGTTATTGGTCGGAGTGAGTACTCAACCATGTCCGCATAGTTCTCGAACCGTAGGGTGACACACTTAAAGTTGGATGTTGAAATGGTAGTACTTGAATATGGAATGGAGTTGGAATATTTGTTCGGAGTCCCGGATGTGATCCCGGACATCACGAGGAGTTCGGAATGGTCGGAGAATAAGATTCATATATAGGATGTCATTTTATGTGAATAAAATGTCGCGGAAGGTTCTATGGAAGGTTCTAGAAGGTTCTAGAAAAGTCCGGAAGAAACCACCAAGGAAGGTGGAGTCCACAAGGGACTCCACCTCCATGGCCGGCCAGCCCTAGATGGGGTGGAGTCCCAAGTGGACTCCACCATAGGGGGCCGACCACCCCACATGGGAGGTGGGAATCCCACCTTTGGGTGGGAGTCCTAGTTGGGCTAGGTTTGCCCCCTCCTATGGAAGGTTTTGGTTTCGGGTCTTATTCGAAGACTTGGACACCAACACTTGGGATCCACCTATATAATGAGGGGCCAAGGGAGGGGGCCGGCCACCCCAAGACCATAAGCTGGCCGCCCCCTTGAGTGGCCGGCCACCTCCCAAACCCTAGCTTTGCTCCTCCACTCCATATTGCCCGCATAGCTTAGCGAAGCTCCGCCGGACTTCTACACCGCCACCGACACCACGCCGTCGTGCTGTCGGATTCAAGAGGAGCTACTACTTCCGCTGCCCGGCTGGAACGGGGAGGTGGACGTCGTCTTCATCAACAACCGAACGTGTGACCGAGTACGGAGGTGCTGCCCGTTCGTGGCGCCGGAACCGATCGTGATCAAGATCTTCTACGCGCTTTTGCAAGCGGCAAGTGAACGTCTACCGCAGCAACAAGAGCCTCATCTTGTAGGCTTTGGAATCTCTTCAAGGGTGAGACTCGATACCCCCTCGTTGCTACCGTCTTCTAGATTGCATCTTGGCTTGGATTGCGTGTTCGCGGTAGGAAAATTTTTGTTTTCTATGCAACGTTATCCTACGGTGGTATCGAGCCGTGTCTATGCATAGATGGTTGCACGAGTAGAACACAATGGTTTGTGGGCGTTGATGCTCTTGTTATCTTTAGTTGAGTACTTTGCATCTTTATGGCATAGTGGGATGAAGCGGCTCGGACTAACTTTACATGACCGCGTTCATGAGACTTGTTCCTCGTTCGACATGCAACTTGTATTGCATAAGAGGCTTTGCGGGTGTCTGTCTCTCCTACTATAGTAAAGATTCAATTTACTCTTCTATTGACAACATTAGTATCAACGTTGTGGTTCATGTTCGTAGGTAGATTAGATCTATATCGAAAACCCTAAACCACGTAAAATATGCAAACCAAATTAGAGAACGTCTAACTTGTTTTTGCAGGGTTTGGTGATGTGATATGGCCATAATGTGATGATGAATATGTATGAGATGATCATTATTGTATTGTGGCAACCGGCAGGAGCCTTATGGTTGTCTTTAAATTTCATGTTGAGTAGTATTTCAAAGTAGTTGTAATAGTTGCTACATGGAGGACAATCATGAAGACGGCGCCATTGACCTTGGTGCTTCGCCGACGATGATGGAGATCATGCCCGAAGATGATGGAGATCATGTCCGTGCTTTGGAGATGAAGATCAAAGGCGCAAAGACAAAAGGGCCATATCATATCACATATGAACTTGCATGTGATGTTAATCCTTTTATGCATCTTATTTTGCTTAGATCGCGACGGTAGCATTATAAGATGATCCCTCACTAAAATCTCAAGATAATAAAGTGTTCATCCTTAGTAGCACCGTTATCAAGTCTTATCGTTTCGAAGCATCTCGTGATGATCGGGTGTGATAGATTCGATAAGTACTTACAACGGGTGCAAGACAGATTTGCACATGCGGATACTAAGGTGGCCTTGACGAGCCTAGCATGTACAGACATGGTCTCGGAACACGTGATACCGAAAGGTAGAGCATGAATCATATGATTGATATGATGAACACTTTGAGTGTTCGCCATTGAAATTACACCTTTTCTCGTGATGATCGATTTGAGGTATGATGGATTTGGTTCGTGTGATCACTAAGACAATGCGAGGGATATTGTTTTGAGTGGGAGTTCACCTAGATTTTTTAATTATGTTGAATTAAAATTTGAACTCAATTTGTCATAAACTTAGTCTAAACTATTGCAAATATATGTTGTAGAGATGGCGTCCTCAATCGGTTTTAACCGGTTCCTAGAGAAAGAAAAGCTTAAGAGCAACGGTAGCAACTTCACCGACTGGTTCCGTCATGTGAGGATCTTCCTCTCCGGCGGAAATCTGCAATATGTGCTTGATGCACCGCTAGGTGACCCTCCTGCGAAACTGAAACCGATGCAGTAAAAGCTGTTTACGCGACTCGGAAAACTCGGTACTCTCAAGTTCAGTGTGCCATCCTGTGCAGTCTGGAATCCGATCGTCAAAAACGTTTTGAGCACCACGATCCTCATGAGTTGATGAATGAGCTGAAAGCTATTTTGAGACTCATGCGGCCGTGGAATGCTATGAAGCATCGAAACATTTCTTCAGTTTGTATGATGGAAGAAGGCAGCTCCATTAGTGAGCACATGCTCGCCATGACCGGGCATGCGAAGAAACTCGGTGACTTGGGAATAGTGATTCCTAACAGGTCAGGGATTAATCGTGTCCTTCAATCACTTGCCACCAAGTTACAAGAACTTTGTGATGAACTACAATATGCGAGAACATGAACAAGGAGTTACATGAACTCTTTGGCATGCTAAAAGCTACTTGAGATTGAGATCAAGAAAGAGCACCAAGTGTTGATGGTCAACAAGACCACCGGTTTCAAGAAACAGGGCAAGTCTAAGGGAAAATTCAAGAAGGGTGGCAAGAAAGCTGCCACGCCTCCTATGAAACCTAAGAACGGCCCTAAGCACGATGCTTGAGTGCTATTACTGCAAGGAGAAGGGACACTGGAAGCGTAATTGCTCCAAGTATTTGGCGGATCTGAAGAGCGGCCTTGTCAAGAAGAAGAAAGAAGGTATATCTGATATACATGTTATAGATGTTTATCTCACTAGTTCTCGTTCTAGTACCTGGGTATTTGATACTGGTTCGGTTGCTCATATTTGTAACTCGAAACAGGAACTAAAGAATAAACGACAAGTGCTGAAAGATGAAGTGACGATGCGCGTTGGAAACGGATCCAAGGTCAATGTGATCGCAGTCGGCACACTTCCTCTACATCTACCTTCGGGATTAGTTTTAAGCCTAAATAATTGTTATTATGTACCTGCGTTGAGCATGAACATTATATCTGGATCTTGTTTAATGCAAGACGGTTATTCATTCAAGTCCGAGAATAATGGTTGTTCTATTTTTATGAATAATATCTTTTATGGTCGAGCACCACAAAAGAATGGCTTATTTCTATTAGATCTCGATAGTAGTGATACGCATATACATAACATTGATGCTAAGCGAATTAAATTGAATGATAATTCTACTTATATGTAGCCTTGTCGTCTTGGTCATATTGGAGTGAAACGCATGAAGAAACTCCATGCTGATGGATTACTTGAATCACTTGACTTTGAGTCACTTGATAGATGCGAAGCATGTCTAATGGGAAAAATGACTAAGACTCCATTTTACGGTATGATGGAGCGAGCTGCGACTTGTTGGAAATCATACATACCGATGTGTGCGGACCAATGAGTGTAGCATCGCGCGGTGGTTATCGTTATGTTCTAACCTTCACGGATGATGCGAGTAGATATGGGTATATCTATTTCATGAAACATAAATCCGAAACTTTTGAGAATTTTAAGGAATTCCAAAGTGAAGTAGAAAATCAACGTAACAAGAAGATTAAATTTCTGCGATCTGATCGCGGAGGTGAATATCTAAGTTATGAGTTTGGCATGCATTTAAAGAAATGCGGAATACTTTCACAATTGACACCGCGGGAACACCACAACGAAACGGTGTGTCCGAACGTCGTAATCGAACTCTCTTAGATATGGTTCGTTCTATGATGTCTCTTGCGATTTGCCGTTATCATTTTGGAGTTATGCATTAGAGACAGCTGCATTCACTTTAAATAGAGCACCATCAAAATCCGTAGAAACGACACCGTATGAATTATGGTTTAATAAGAAACCTAAGGCATGTCGTTCCTTAAAGTTTGGGGTTGCGAAGCCTATGTAAAAAAGTTACAACCGGACAAGCTAGAACCCAAAGCGGAGAAATGCGTCTTCATAGGATACCTAAGGAAACTATAGGGTACACTTTCTATCACGGATCCGAAGGCAAAATCTTTGTTGCTAAGAACGGAACCTTTCTTGAGAAAGAATTTCTCACTAAAGAAGTGATTTGGAAGAAAAGTAGAACTCGATGAGATTAATGAATCTATACTCGTTGATCGGAGTAGCGCGATACCGGAAGATGTACACATGCACGCCTACACCGGCAACGAGAGGAAGCTAATGATAATGATCATGAAACTTCGAACGAGGAAACTGCGAACCTCGCGGATCGACAAGGGAACGTGCCACTCTGATTGGTATGATCCTTGTCTAAATGTCATGATTGTGGATAACAATGATGAGGACCCTGCGACGTATGAAGAAGCGATGATGAGCCCGAGATTCCAACAAATGGCAAGAAGCCATGAAATCCGAAATGGGATCCATGTATGATAACAAAGTATGGACTTTGGTACACTTACTGATAGCCGAAAGGCTGTCGAGAATAAATGGATCTTCAAGAGAAAAACGAGATGCGATGGTAATATTACTGTCTATAAAGCTCGACTTGTCACAAGGGTTTCAGACAAATTCAAGGAATTGACTACGATGAGACTTTCTCACCCGTAGCGAAGCTAAAATCTGTGAGGATTTTTTTAGCAATAGCTGCATTTTTCGATTATGAGATTTGGCAGATGGATGTCAAAACGGCGTTCCTTAATGGAGACATTGAGGAAGAGTTGTATATGGTACAACCCAAAGGTTTTGTTGATCCTAAAAATGCTGACAAAGTATGCAAACTTCAGCGTTCAATCTATGGATTGAAGCAAGCATCGAGAAGTTGGAGCCGACGCTTTGATAAGGTGATCAAAGACTTCGGGTTTATACGGTGTCATGGAGAGGCACTGTATTTACAAGAAAGTGAGTGGGAGCTCTGTAGCATTCCCGATATTATATGTAGATGACATATTATTGATCGGGAATGATATAGAACTATTAAGCGAGTGTAAAAGGTTATTTGAATAACGAGTTTTTCAATGAAAGACCTTGGTGAAGCATCGTATATATTAGGCATCAAGATTTATAGAGATAGATCAAGACGCCTAATAGGGCTATCACAGAGTACATACCTGGACAAGATTCTAAAGAAGTTTAGAATGGACGAAAGTAAGAAAGGGTTTTTACCTATGTTACCGGGCAAGGTCTTGAGTAAGACTCAAGGACCGGCTACGACGAGAAGAAAGAGAAAGGATGAATCAAATCCCCTATGCTTCGGCGATGAGGCTCTATTATGTATGCCATGCTATGTACAAGACCGGATATAGCGCATGCTTGTTAGTTTGACTAGCGAGATATCAAAGTGATCCGGGAATGGAACAACTGGACGGCGGTCAAGAATATCCGCAAGTACTTGAAAAGAACTAAGGATATGTTTCTTTGTTATGGAGGTGACCAAGAGCTCGTTGTAACAAGTTACACCGATGCAAGTTGGAACAACGATCCTGATGACTCTAAGTCACAATGCAGGTACGTGTTTATATTGAATGGTCTTTGCGATGAAGCTGGGCAAGCTCGAAGCGGTGCACGGTGGCGAAGTCTTCAACGGAATCGAGTACATAGCGGCTTCGGAGGCTTCATCGGAAGCGGTATGGATGAAGAGGTTCATTGTAGAGCCTCGGTGTGGTTCCTAGTGCATTGGACCCATTAATCATTTCTTGTGATAACATGGGTGCCATCGCCAATGCACAAGAGCCAAGGTCACACAAGAGGCTGAAGCATATCAAGCTGCGTTACCACTCGATTCGCGAGTACATCGAAGATGGAGAAGTAAAGATTTGCAAAGTACACACGGATCTGAATGTAGCAGATCCGTTGACTAAAGCTCTCCCTAGGGCAAAGCATGACCAACACCGGAATGCCATGGGTGTTAGGTATATTACAATGTAATCTAGATTATTGACTCTAGTGCAAGTGGGAGGCTCGAAGGAGATATGCCCTAGAGGCAATAATAAAGTGGTTATTATTTATATCTTTATGTTTATGATAAATGTTTATATATCATGCTAGAATTGTATTAACTTGAAACATTAGTAAATGTGTGATATGTAGACAAACAAGAAGTCCCTAGTATGCCTCTTAAACTAGCTTGTTGATTAATGGATGATTAGTTTCATAATCATGAACATTGGATGTTATTAATAACAAGGTTATATCATTATATGAATGATGTAATGGACACACCCAATTAAGCGTAGCATAAGATCTCGTCATTAAGTTATTTGCTATAAGCTTTCGATACATAGTTACCTAATCCTTATGACCATGAGATCATATAAATCACTTATACCGGAAAGGTACTTTGATTACACCAAACACCCTTTGCGTAAATGGGTGGCTATAAAGGTGGGATTAAGTATCCGGAAAGTATGAGTTGAGGCATATGGATCAACGAGTGGGATTTGTCCATCCCGATGACGGATAGATATACTGCGGGCCCTCTCGGTGGAATGTCGTCTAATGTCTTGCAAGCATATGAATAAGTTCATAAGAGACCACATACCAAGGTACGAGTAAAGAGTACTTGTCGAGGAGACGAGGTTGAACAAGGTATAGAGTGATACGAAGATCAAACCTCGGACAAGTAAAATATCGCGAGACAAAGGGAATTGGTAATATATGTGAATGGTTCATTCGATCACTAAAGTCATCGTTGAATATGTGGGAGCCATTATGGATCTCGGATCCCGCTATTGGTTATTGGTCGGAGTGAGTACTCAACCATGTCCGCATAGTTCTCGAGCCGTAGGGTGACACACTTAAAGTTGGATGTTGAAATGGTAGTACTTGAATATGGAATGGAGTTGGAATATTTGTTCGGAGTCCGGATGTGATCCCGGACATCACGAGGAGTTCGGAATGGTCGGAGAATAAGATTCATATATAGGATGTCATTTTATGTGAATAAAATGTCGCGGAAGGTTCTATGGAAGGTTCTAGAAGGTTCTAGAAAAGTCCGGAAGAAACCACCAAGGAAGGTGGAGTCCACAAGGGACTCCACCTCCATGGCCGGCCAGCCCTAGATGGGGTGGAGTCCCAAGTGGACTCCACCATAGGGAGGCCGGCCACCCCCACATGGGAGGTGGGAATCCCACCTTTGGGTGGGAGTCCTAGTTGGGCTAGGTTTGCCCCTCCTATGGAAGGTTTTGGTTTCGGGTCTTATTCGAAGACTTGGACACCAACACTTGGGATCCACCTATATAATGAGGGGCCAAGGGAGGGGGCCGGCCACCCCAAGACCATAAGCTGGCCGCCCCCTTGAGTGGCCGGCCACCCCCTCCCAAACCCTAGCTTTGCTCCTCCACTCCATATTGCCCGCATAGCTTAGCGAAGCTCCGCCGGACTTCTACACGCCACCGACACCACGCCGTCGTGCTTGTCGGATTCAAGAGGAGCTACTACTTCCGCTGCCCGGCTGGAACGGGGAGGTGGACGTCGTCTTCATCAACAACCGAACGTGTGACCGAGTACGGAGGTGCTGCCCGTTCGTGGCGCCGAACCGATCGTGATCAAGATCTTCTACGCGCTTTTGCAAGCGGCAAGTGAACGTCTACCGCAGCAACAAGAGCCTCATCTTGTAGGCTTTGGAATCTCTTCAAGGGTGAGACTCGATACCCCCTCGTTGCTACCGTCTTCTAGATTGCATCTTGGCTTGGATTGCGTGTTCGCGGTAGGAAAATTTTTGTTTTCTATGCAACGTTATCCTACAAATCCCTACCATCCCCTTCAGCCTACAACGGGGGAATTACTCACACATGGATGGGGGAAACATGGCTGGTTGATGAAGAGGCGTCGGTGGTGATGGTGGCGATGATCTCCTCCAATTCCCAGGTCCGGCGGAGTGCCGAACGGAGACTCCGGCTCCCGAGACGGAGTTTCGCGATGTGGCGGCGTTACGGAGGGTTTACGGCGACTTCGACTTCTCTCTCGTGCGTTTTAGGTCGAAGGCGATAAGTAGTTTGAAGGGGGCGTCGGGGGCCGGCCAGAGGCCGCCACACACTAGGGCCGCGCGGGCCCCTCCTGGGCCGCGCCGGCCTGGTGTGTGGGGCCCTCGGGCCCCCACCTGGCTTGCCCTTCTGGCTCCGTAAGTATTCTGGGAAAATAGGACCTTCCGCATAAATTTCGAGGTTTTTTTCCTGAAAGTTGAATTTCTGCACAAAAACGAGACACCAGAACAGTTCTGCTGAAAATAGCGTTAGTCCGTGTTAGTTGCATCCAAAATACACAAATTAGAGGCAAAACAATAGCAAAAGTGTTCGGGAAAGTAGATACGTTTTGGACGTATCAGGCAGCCAATAACATTAGTACTCGAATTGTGGTCAATCTCGCCATAGGTGAGTAGGTGTCGAAGAAATCTTCGCCTTCCTTTTGGGTATAGTCTTTGGCTACAAGCCGAGCTTTGTACTTCTCAATAGTACCACCAGCTCGAAGCTTCTTTTTAAATACCCATTTACATCCTACATGTTTGCACCCATAAGGACGCTCAATTAACTCCCACGTTCCATTAGCCAAGATGGAATCCATCTCGCTTTGAACCGCTTCCTTCCAGTAGTCTTCATCAGGAGACACGAGAGCTTCTGAAATGGTAGTGAGAGTATCGTCCACAAGATACACAATGAAATCATTACCAAAAGACTTTGCAGTCCTTTATCTCTTACTCCTCGTTGGAGCTTCATTGTCATCCTCATCAGAATCTGAACTCTCATCATCATATTCGCTAGACTCCATAGGAGTTTCATGAATTGGATCAGATTCCCAACTAGACATGCCATGCATATCTCTCATAGGGAATATATCATCAAAGAATGTAGCATCTGTTGACTCAAAGATTGTGCCAACATTCATTTCGTCCACTCCAGATTTCACCACAAGAAATCTATAAGCAATGCTATGGGCAGCATAGCCAAGAAAGACACAATCCACAATTTTTGGTCCAAGCTTTCGCTTCTTGTTGATTGGCAAATTCACTTTAGCCAAACAACCCCAAGTTCGTAGGAGGATAGTGTTGTTCTTTTCTTTTCCCATTCCTCATATGGGTTAATCTCTTTATTCTTGGTTGGAACACGGTTTAGGACATGACACGAAGTCAATATAGCCTCCCCCACCATTCCTTGGATAAACCTGAAACATCTAACATGGCGTTAACCAAATCTGTTAGAGTACGATTTTTTCCTTTCCGCAATCCCATTGGGTTATGGGGAATTGGGAGGCGTCCTCTCATGGATTATACCATGTTCCGCACAGAATAAATTGAACTCATTAGAAAAGTACTCTCCACCACGATCGGACCGAACCCTTTTTATCTTTCTTTCAAGTTGGTTCTCAACTTCAGCCTTATAGATTTTGAAGAAATCAAGAGCCTCATCTTTAGTTTTCAGGAGATACACATAACAATACCTAGTGGAATCATCAATTAAAGTCATGAAATATTTCTTTTCACATCTTGTCAACTCACCATTCATCTCACATAGATCTGAATGTATGAGCTCTAGTGGTGCCAAGTTTCTTTCCTTCGCGGGCTTGTGAGGCTTACGGGCTGTTTTGCTTGCACACAAGCATGTCACTTAGAGCCTTTAACAAAGGTAAATTTCGGAATTAAACTCATATCAGCAAGCCGCGCCATACAACCGCAATTAACATGACAAAGTCGTGAATGCCAAACATTAGTATCGTTAACACTAGTGCTTACATGGTTCATAATATTATCACAGAAGTCTTCTAAAGAGAAACGAAACATTCCCTCACATTCATAACCCTTTCCAACAAAGGTTCCATACTTAGATAGTACAACTTTATTGGACTCAAACACCAACTTAAACCCATATTTCATAAGACGGGAGCCACTAACGAGATTCTGCTTGATAGAAGGGACATGCATCACGTTCTTCAGTTGCACGATCTTCCCCGAAGTAAACTTCATGTCTACCGTGCCAACACCACGAATAGTAGCATGTAACCCATTCCCCATCATTACTGAGGAACCTCGGGCCTGATAAGAGGTAAACATGGAGATGTCAGCACACACATGAACATTAGCACCTGTATCAACCCACCATTCCGTGGGCCGAAACACCGAAAGAACAGTAGGTAATATATTACCATACCCGGTAGTTCCTTCCTCTGTGTTGCCAATGACCATGTTGACGGAATTTGAGTTCTGTCCAGCCTGACCTTTATTTTCTTTGCGTTGTGGACAACGATGAGCCCAATGACCCGTATCGCCACACACCCAACAAGGATCTTTCTTCTCTGTTTTCCCTTCTTCTTGAAGTTGGTAGTCTGGGAGACTCCCTTGTTCTTTCCCTTTGACTTGTGGGCATTTTTCTGCACCATATTGGCAACAGAACGTCCCTCGGTTCCTCCAGTGTGTTTGTCTTTTGCCCTCGGCTTCTCCTCAACATCCAGAGAGCCCATGATATTCTCAACAGAGAACTCATGTCTCTGATGTTTTAGAGAAGTGGCAAAGTTCCTCCATGAAGGGGAAGCTTAGCGACAATGCATCCCGCGACAAACTTGTCCGGTAGCACACACTTGAGGAGCTCAAGTTCCTTCGCCATGATCTGTATCTCATGAGCCTATTCTACTACAGATCGGTTCTCAACCATTATGTAGTCATTGAACTGCTCCATAGTATACAGTTCACCTCCGGCATCGGCTGCACCAAACTTAGCGTCCAGTGCATCCCACAGTTCCTTTCCATTTCGGATGTGCAGATAAGCATCAACCAACTTGTCTCCAAGCACACTTAGGAAGGCACCCACAAAGATTATGGTGGCATCCCCGAACGCTTTATCCTCTTCAGGAGTAAGCGGACCTCTGGGAGTACCTTCCGCAACTCGGTGCAGGCCCATAGAAGTGAGCCACAGGAGGGTCTTATTTTGCCATCTCTTGAAGTGAGAACCCGTAAACAGGCTCGGTTTGAGCGCATCACCAAAATCAGACGGTGAAAATTGCCTAAGCATATAAGGTTTTTGGATTGTTAGATTACTAGGCAATTTCCGTGAGAGATTAATTACCGAGAACAACATGACAGATGCACAAGCATATTTAACCACACACATCAGACTAAGCACATGCATCAGATCTGAACATGGAACAAGTAGAAGTGCAAGGTAAAAAAAGAAAAAGCACGTACATCGCGACCGGGAAGGTCGCACCAACATCAACACCATGGTCATTGTTGATGTCGCCCATGGTGTAGTTGGATCTGTCGAGAAAGCAGTCGAACCGGCGAAGATGAAGACGAACAACAGCGAGCAGTCGCGCCGAGACGCTCCCCAAAAACCTTATCGCCCGCCTCCCGGTGCAGGATCTCGACGGACGGGGTTTCAGAGGTCTGCTCTCCCGAACGGCTGTGCACGTAGTCGCCGGGATGGGGAAGACTAGAGAGTAGCGCAGAAAAAGGAACTTCTTCGTGAGTGAGGCAGACTAGAGAGTTCTGAGCCTTGTCTCCAGATCTATTCTGTCTCCTGGTATAGCCTGGGAGGAGCGCCGACCCGACAGCGTTGCCAGGCTTCCTTGAGTGTGTCTCGAACTCGAACTCGAGTCACAAAGCGCGACGTGCGTGACGAGGCGAGGCGAGACGGGCGGAGGAGGAGGAGTGCGCGATGACTTCTTCTATTCTCACTCACTTGGAAGGACTAGAACAACAGCCCTTATATACCACTCCAACTTCCTCCTAATTAGCAATGTGGGATTAAACTTTGTCACCAAGGCTGTCCCCAAGCTTCTAACGTGATGGGCCTTGAGATTTCAGAAATTGTGGACTGCCTTACTGGGCTGCAGCCCATCTACATTCAACAATACAAATCGTAGTACAAACTTTCCAACACTTATTATGAGTCGAATAGAAGTATTAACTTAATTAGTACGAAATCTCCAACAAACTCCAACATTTATTATGAGCAGGAGGGAATAGCATCGCGATCCCTTTTAATTGACCCAGTAGAGGGAGTGCAAGGAAAGATGTAGAACACGTGCACCTAAAAAAAGCAATCGAGTCGAGCTGTTTGATGCGAGGTTCGCCATGCATGAATGCGCGTGCGCAGGTGAGCCTCCGCGCGCGGCGCGTGTTGTTTTCAGCCGCCGGCCACCATTCACCTCGTCTGCCGGCCGTGGAGAGCCAGACATGATCGATGTAAAGGAAAAGAAAAAGGACGGCGGCTATACCTTTATAGACGCCAGAGGGCACACAACGCAAGCAGTTTGTTCTCGCGAAGAAAGCCTCCCCTGAAGAATCGATTCGCTCTGACCCGCCGCCCGTCCGGGAAGCCCGGCCCGTCATCACAGTTTGGTCTCGTCTACCGAAAGCAGTTTGTCAAACAAATAAGCAGCTCTAACTAGCCGACCGTATTACGGCTACTAAACGGTCACCGACATGTGGGCCATCTGTGACTCCTGGACCCACTGCTCGGTCTCACCCAGCCAGGACGAAGCTTCCAGCCTCGCGATTCCCGGTCAGCGCGTCGCCATGTCATGGTTCTAGAGCGCGTAGGAAGCGTCATGTCATGGCTGTGCATCCCTCCTGCCCTCCGCCATAAGTTTTCCAATTGTCCCAGCTGTCTTTCGCACCACCCAATCCCATTCCTCTCTTTCTCTTCAATTCCGTCTATAAAAACACCAGCTCTCGGCGACCACACCACAAGAGCTACGTATCAATCCCAAGTATCCTTGGTTCCTAAGCCATTCTTCTGTCAGCGACGAACGAGCGGTGATCGGTTGACGGACAGCATGACGTCGTGGGCGGACCAGTGGGACACCGGCACCGACCCCAGCCCCCGGCGCGGCAGCGGAGGCGGCGACGGGAAGAAGCAGGGCGGCGACCGCGTGGAGAAGACCAAGGCGGCCGCGGCGACCGGGCTGAAGAAGGTTAAGACAGGCACTGCGCAGGGCTTCCAGTGGATCAAGGACAAGTACCACCAGAAGAAGAACACCGACGGTGGCAAGAACAGTAAGCAGCAGGGCGGCGGCTCCCACATAGCGGGCTACTAACGAACCGACCGATCAGGACGATATGAGACGTTCGATTATACTGGATGTAATTAAGTAGTACTCACTACTCAGATTGGGCTGGTCATACAGCTTGCTGTTTCGTGTGTATGTGTAGGCGTGTAGCGGACCGGTTAGTAAGGTGGCAAGCGGCGCTGGATGCAGTTCCTAGATTTCTTTACTAAATATGATCTAATTCTGATATATTCCATAGCCCTTTCACTAGTTCTTCTTCTTCTTTCACGGGAGATCTTCGAAACCCTGTCCGCTGAGATGTTGCATCGGGATGCATCATGAGATGGACAATGAAGTTCTGGAGAATGTCTTCACGCCACTGCTCGATGTTGTTTGAGTTCTTCATTGCCGGCTTCCTGCTTCCTTGCCAACCTCTGTGGTTTCCGCAACGCCGACAACACCATGTATGGGTGACCAGATTAAATTTGAATTAAAATCTTGATATTTCATTGTTGCAGAGACCGGATGTTTTTGATAATATTTCCTTTATCAAAATAAAATCTTATCTAGCCCATATTTTGCCATATACCGTGCCCTCCCGCCGGTTGCTGCTCCAGAGCAGTTTCAAGTATGTGTAGTAAAGGTTTGAAATAGCATAGAAGTTGGGAGGAAAGAAATAAACACATGTTAAAACGTCTTGACGAAAGCTTGCAAGCACAAAACTAGGTCACGGGGATGTCATATAACGGAATGAGTAAAGAGTACTGAAACGAGATCGAACTAGGTATAGATGATACCGACGGCCGAATCTCGGATAAGCTCTCAAAGAACACTAGGAGTCCATCAACACCGTCATTGTCGAGCTCTCCTTCCGGTCGGCGGCTTTTGAAGAGCGTTGCTTCCAGTTCATGGCGGAAGAGCGGTGGGTGTGGTACGAGTTGAGGGAGAAGCGGGCGGCGGACGAGGTCGCTGAACTGGCAACCAACAAAGAGGACGCTCGACAGCAAACTGCCCTTGCCGCTGCGCAGAGGCGGAAGAGTCCGCCCGCAGGCGACCCGTGTCGTCGTTTAGGCGGAGATGGCGACCCAGCAGGTGGCCAGGGCACGACAGCCCATTAGGAACGCCGAGATCAAGGCGTCAGTCGAGGACGGAGGCAGCGTCTATCACGACAGCCCACATGGAGGAGCAGCGCGTGTTGTGGCGGCACGCGTGCAGCGGGAGGCCATGACCTTCGCCCGCTAAAGGCTCGCCTTCTTCTCGGTGAGCTCCTTCCATGAAGTAGGAGCCCTTTCCACTATGTGAAGATCTTAGGGAGGCATTCGGTCCCGTACAAATTTTTCGGCTCGATCACAAGTTAATCGCTCCCGGCGACCGCTACCGTCTAGGAGTTCTCGACCTCCAAGAGTAACAAGATCGGAGAGGAAAACTTGGTACGATGACTCAAATAGAAAACTGTATTGTTGATAGAGAGAGGATGAAAAGATCTTCGAGATGCATGGATCAGCTCTCCAATTCGTCGGGTAAACTCAAGGGGTCAAGGATTTGAGGCAAATAATAGCAATGGAGTTCTTGAGACCTTTTGGTTGAGATCTAGATCAAAGGTAAGGTTCCACGAGATTAGGGTTGCTTATATAGCAAAACTAGCAATTGGAGTCAAAGATTGGCGCTAGAAAAGACACAGAAAAAATGCCCGGTATGATTGGTTGTGTGTCCGGTCATACCGGCTGATCTTAGTGGAAACAAACGTTGGGAAAAATGAAACCGAGAAACTGGCCGGTATGACCGGCCGTGACCCGGTCATACCGGATGAACCTACTGGAAAGAGGAAGAAGCAGGGCGAGCGGCAGGGTACAACGCACGTTGGAATCAATGGAAACCGACGGGGGCGAGCGGTGGACGAGCGCCACGCGGCGCTTCTGGGCGGGCGCAAGGCGAGTAACAACGTGACGTGCGGGTGCGGGAGCCTCTACGCACCATGTGTGGGGCGTTGACCTGCGCATGGAAAGAAAACAACAAGATCGAAAAAGCGGCATCGGTGCGAGTCCACACAGGGACGTGCGGGCGTGGGGGCGTGGAGCGCGGGCGGTGCGGCAGCGCCAACATGGGCCAGCGGGCGATGCACAACGGGTGGTCAACACGGGCGTGAGCGGGCGCGGTCGACTCGGCAGCGTGTGCTGCAGGCATGGGATGCGGGGCCCGGTCATACCGGGCCACTTCTCTGGATCGCTGCAGATGGGAAAAATGGGAGGCGCTGGGCCAGCCGGTCAGACCGGGCAGGTGGCCGGTTAGACCGGACCGACTCACTGTTTTTCCACCTTTTTTTCCTTCTCACTTCCTCGATTTTTCTTCTTTTCGTTTTCTTTTCCTTTTCCTTCTCTTATTCTTTTCTTATTCTTTCATTTTTCTTTTATTTCTCCTATGACACAAGAAAAACTTCAAGCACGAGATGAAGAGAACCCAGAGGCGAAGAAATGTGTTTGGATAGATGGAAGTGGGATGAACAAGAGCGACATATTGTGGAGAATAAAAATGAAGCCAAAGACGAAATACGTGGAGGACGAAATGGAAACATAGATGCGAAATATTTTGGTGGCGAACAATATACGGAGGAGAGGATATGGCGAATGGGGAGAAATGGTTTGAGCCAAATAACCAAATAGCAACTTCGATTCCCTCTTAATAGTGTTGGGTCCTATATTCAAGAAACACCGAAAAGAAGGGACTACCTTGTCACGCTTTTCCAAGCTCCATCTTCGAGTTCTCTTTCGAACTCCTTCTCGAGTTATTCCTCTCTCTTTTCACATCGTGACCCGACACCATAAGAGAGCGAGATAATTAGCCGCATTCCACTTGACCTTGATAACAATGCTCATACTTCATTCAAGCCGGAACACCTCGGTTGGTTGCATGCTCTAGATCTTGGTCACCAATAGCTCAACTCATGTGGCTTGGAAGATTGTGAGACCGACTTCGAGCCAAACATTCTCTCTTGATATCAACTATATTGAATCCAACAAATGAACTTCAAGCAAAACCTATGGAGTATTCCTTCAAACAAAAAAATCAATGGAAATATTAATTCATAGGAATTGTCATCAATTACCAAAAATAAACATAGGAGCAAAGTACCCTTACACCCGCCACGCTAGGAGGCACGCCGTCCGCGACAGTATGCGCCGGGCCACCGAGGGGATGCGCGGCGATGAGGGCCAAGGGAGCTCCGACGGGAGGCCGGTGACCGCCAAGTCAGCGAGGCCCAAGCTAGCTATGCGGACGGTGGAGCGGGCCTAATATTCTTTAGTTTAGATTAGTTTTAGTTATGGTTAAAATGCAATGAAAATGTATTATAATTATGCTTTATAAGAAAAGAATATGTGTCCTCGCTGAAATGTGGGTCAGCGACGGCCGCGCACCCATGTCGCCCGCTGCCGCAAACCTGGCCTAAATTTGGGCTGTGTTGCTCCTGAACACGGTCCGTTTGCGGTTGGCTATTGGGCAAGGTTTTCGGCCACTGAGACACTGTCAGAGGTCTAATCTCCAGATTGGGGGTGCTTTCGTTGGACATGATCTGATAGCCTTTTTTTTTTTTCGAAACACAGTACAATAAAAGACGCTCATACATACGCGCACACACTCACCCCTATAAATGCACACACGTACATCCTACCCTATGAACACCTCCAAGAGACTGCGTTGAAGAACTGATCCGGCGGGTCTTGAGATTGACGAAGTCACCACAAGCGCCTCGCTGTCGACGGGAACGTCGCCTCCCACTGAAGAATATTCCGTCTTTATGAGACACCAAAGTGTTAAATCTGAGATTTGAACTCTGGTAGGCTGGAGGTGCCACTGCCCTCCTAACCATTCAACGACAGGTTGGTTCTCGATGATCTGATAGCCTCATGTGGCCAACCAAACAACAATAGGAGGACACCAAGTAAATTGTTCTTTATTGTCCAACCGGTGCATAAATTCCTTCACATGGTACCAAACACAGTGCCAGAGCTAGGGGGCAGCAGAGGCCATGGCCCCCCTATGCCAATCTGCAGCAGGCCAAATTCCTTATTTTGTATGTGATTAGAATGTCTAATCAGTAAAGATCATATTACCTTAGTTGTCCCCTCTTATATAAAAATTACCTTAGCTCACTAGTGGAGAAGAGGCCTTTGGACCCAAGCAAATGTCCCAGTGCTGAACCAAACCGGGTCCAATGGGGGCATTGGTCCCGGTTCGTTTCTGCCCAGGACGACCCCACCCGCTGGAGCTTGTCCGGTAGTGGCCTTTGGACCCGGTTTGTATTACAAACCGGGACTAAAGGGTCCACCGCAGGGCGCGGCAGGCCGTGTCAGTCGTGGGGAACCCTTTAGTCCCGGTTTGTAATACAAACCGGGTCCAAAGGCCCCGCCTCTGGCTACATAACCTTGCCCCTGCCCAAGTGTGAGCCACACTTAGCCATTTTTTCACTTTCTTCACAAGAGGGGTGTATTGCTCTCCTCTCTTCTTCACATGCACAAGAGGTGTTCGATGAAATGCTTAAGAGGATTTGCCACTTGAGTTTACACAAATCAAACCACACTTAACTTGCTTTTTTCTTCTTCATCGAGGTTAACAACTTTATCCTTTTCATCTGCAATTGATAAAATGCATGTGTATATATACATCGTGATGTTCACGTAATGGTTTTGATCAGCTTAATTATATCATGCGGATGAATCGGCAATGGATGTACATTGACCGACGGTTTGACGAGTTCCACTGCCGGGCCTGGATAATTTTATGGCCGTGGCGAAGGCAAACAAACATGGTGGCTTCATGTATTGTCCATGTGTGGACTACAAGAATATCGTAAATTACGCTCACTCGAGTCTCATTCACAGCCACCTTCTGCGATCCGGTTTCATGCCCAGTTACTATTGTTGGACCAAGCACGGAGAAAGAGGGGTTATGATGGAATACAATGAAGAAGAGGAAGAGGATGATGACGGTTATCCCAATTTCCCTGAATACGATGATACTGCAGAAGGCAATGAAGACAATGAAGTAGAAGATCAAGAGGCACCAGATGAGCCTGCTGATGATGATCTTGGCCGGGCCATTGCTGATGCAAGGAGAGAATGTGAAACCGAAAAGGAAAGGTTGGCCTTCGACAAGATGATAGAAGATCACAACAAATTGTTATACCCAACTTGCGAAGATGGCCATAAAAAGCTAGGCAGCACTACTCGGAATTGTTGCAATGGAAGGCGAGAGAACGGTGTCATCGACTCGGGATTTGGAAAGTTGCGACAATAATTAAGAGGAAGCTTCCAAGGGGTAACGAATTGCCCGCAGTACGTACGAAGCGAAGAAGATTGTCTGCCCTCTAGGATTAGATGTGCAAAAGATACATGCATGCATTAATGACTGCATCCTCTACCGCGGTGAGTACGAGAATTTGGATGCATGTCCGGTGTGTACTGCATTGCGGTATAAGATCGAGCGAGATGACCCTGGTGATGTTGAGGGCGAGCGCCCCAAGAAGAGGGTTCTGCCAAGGTTATGTGGTATGCTCCTATAATACCACGGCTGAAACGCTTGTTCGGGAATAAAGAGCACGCTAGGTTGTTGCGATGGCACAAAGAAGACCGTAAGAAAGACGTGATGTTGAGGCACCTCTGCTGATGGATCCCAATGGAGAAAAATCGATAGAGAGTTCCCAAACTTTGCACGGGATGCAAGGAACTTAAGGTTTGGTCTAAGTACGAGATGGCATGAATCCTTTTGGAGAGCGAGAGCTGCAGCCATAGCACCTGGCCTGTGACTCTTTGTATATATAACCTTCCTCCTTGGTTGTGCATGAAGCGGAAGTTCATTATGATGCCAGTGCTCATACAAGGCCCGAAGCAACCCGGGAACGACATTGATGTGTACCTGAAGCCATTAGTCGAAGAACTTCTACAGCTGTGGTCCCTAGCAGGTGTACGTGTGTGGGACGAGCACAAGCGAGGAGGAATTTGACCTAAGAGCGATGCTTTTCGTAACCATCAATGACTGGCCTGCTCTTGGTAACATTTCAGGATAGTCAAACAAGGGATACAATGCATGCACACACTGTTTACATGAGCTTGAAGGTGATTATTTGGAAAAAGGTCAGAAGGTCGTGTACCTGGGGCATCGTCGATTTCTTAGGATTACCCATCCCGTAAGAAAGAAAGGAAAGCATTACGACGGTGAGGCTGATCACCGGAGGAAGCCTCCCCATCGTGATGGTGTTGATATATTTGGTATGGTCAAGGATCTAGATGTAATATTTGGAAAGGGTCCTGGCGGACGGTCTGTTCCGAATGACGCTGCCGGACACGCGCCCATGTGGAAGAAGAAATCTATTTTTGGGAGCTAGAATATTGGAAAGTCTTAGAAGTCCGCTCTTCAATCGATGTGATGCACGTGACGAAGAATCTTTGCGTGAACCTGCTAGGCTTTACGGGCGTGTACGGGAAGACAAAAGATACACCGAAGCACGGGAGGACCAGACAACGTTGGAAAGACCCCAAAAATCTGCATGAGAGAGTTAAAGGACGTCATTTATCCAGCTACGCTCTTACAAAAGCGAGAGAAGGAGATATTTTTTGAATGTCTTAGCGGTATCAAGGTCCCGTCCGGCTTCTCCTCCAATATAAAGGGAATAATAAATATGGAGAAGAAAACATTCCAGAACACTGAAGTCTCATGACTCGTCACGTGATAATGACACAGTTGCTTCCGATTGCATTGAGGGGGCTTCTACCGGAAAATGTTCGACTGCCCATTGTGAAGCTATGTGCATTCCTCAATGCAATTTCTCAGAAGGTAATAAACCCAGAAATTCTACCGAGTTTTGAGCTGGTGTTCCCACCATCCTTCTTCAATATTATGACACATCTCCTCGTTCACCTGGTCGATGAGATTTCCATTCTCGGTCCTGTGTTTCTACACAATATGTTCCCCTTCGAGAGGTTCATGGGAGTCTTGAAGAAATATGTTCATAACCGTGCTAGGCCAGAAGGAAGCATCTCCAAGAGCTATGGAACGAGAGGAGGTCATTGAATTCTGTGTTGACTTTATTCCCGACCTTAAGCCGATTGGTGTTCCTGAATCGCGGCATGAAGGGAGACTAAGTGGAAAAGGCACGCTAGGAAGGAAATCAATGATATGTAGGGACGGGATTTCTTTGACTCAAGCACACTACACGGTTCTACAAAGTTCCACCATGGTGGCTCCGTATATCGGTGACCACAAGAACTTTCTACGCTCCCGGAACCCGGGGCGGTCGAACGATTGGATTAGACGTGAACACATGTCGACTTTCGGCGGTTGGTTGCAAAAACATCTCCTGAATAACGAAGATATTGAAGATCAGTCTGTACTTGCTGGCCCGGACACCATCTTCGACTGTAGTGACTTTCAAGGGTACGAGATAAATGGGAATACATTTTACACGATCGCCCAAGATAAAAGAGCACCAACCAAAACAGTGGTGTCCGCTTTGATGCAATAATGAATGAAGGCCCAAATGACACATATTATGGTTACATAGAGGATATCCGGGAACTTGAGTATGGACCTTCTTTTAAGGTCCCTTTGTTTAGGTGCAAATGGGTCAACAAAACAGGAGGCGGGGTTCGGGTAGACAAGTTGTATGGAATGACAACGAGTGGATCTCAACAATCTTGGGTATAGAGACGAACCATTCGTCCTAGCCAAGGATGTGGCCCAGGTTTTCTATGTGAAGGATATGTCTAGCAAACCAAGAAAAAGGAAACATAAGGAAACAAATACATCAAACGATGAGCCAAAGCGCCACATAGTTCTTTACGGAAAAAGAAACATCGTGGGAGTGGAGGACAAGACAGACATGTCGAGAAGATTATAATAAGTTTGATGAAATTCCACCCTTCAGAGTGAACATTGATCCAAGCATCAAGTTAAATGATGAAGATGCTCCATGGTTAAGGCCGAAGAAGATTAAATGATGAAGATGCTCCATGGCACAAATGAGTATCTCAACATGGCAATCAATTTCCCATTTATTTTTGTGTAATCATTTAAGCTGTATGTAAGATATGAAAAGTGGAGATGTGGTTGGCTTTTTGTACCATATATATAGAGGAGATGTAGTCGTTCACGGGTTTGCAGGGGAAAAATTCCGAGGCGCGAGTTTCCGAAGATGCCGTAGGGCATGTGCACCAACAACATCTTCGAGAAACTGCGCCACGGGAGATTTCCCAACCCTTTCCCCAACACTATTAGAGGAGATGTAGTCGTTCGGGGGCTTGCAGGAAAAAATTCCGAGGAGCAACTTCCGAAGATGCCGTAAGGCTTGTGCACCAACGACATCTTCGAGAAGTTGCGCCACGGGAGATTTCCCAACCCTTTCCCCAACACTGTTAGAGGAGATGTAGTCGTTCACGGGTTTGCAGGGGAAAAATTCCGAGGCGCAGTTTCCGAAGATGCCGTAGGGCATGTGCACCAACAACATCTTCGAGAAACTGCGCCACGGGAGATTTCCCAACCCTTTCCCCAACACTATTAGAGGAGATGTAGTCGTTCCGGGGCTTGCAGGAAAAAATTCCGAGGAGCAACTTCCGAAGATGCCGTAAGGCTTGTGCACCAACGACATCTTCGAGAAGTTGCGCCACGGGAGATTTCCCAACCCTTTCCCCAACAACTGTTAGAGGAGATGTAGTGGTTCACGGGCTTGCGGGGAAAAAATTCCAGGCGCGGCTTCCGAAGATGCCGTAGGGCGTGTGCACCAACAACATCTTCGAGAAGCTGCGCCACGGGAGATTTTCCAATCCATGGGAATGAATCTCCGCTTGGCTTGTTGATGCTGCTTGGCAAGCCGTATCGATGCTCCTTTTATAGGCACAGCACCGCTTCTACTCGACGGGCGTCGTGCGCTACATGCTTTATCTCATCGAGCAGGTGCGTCCACCCATGCGTTCTTATCCTGCCGACATCTTTAGTCCCGGTTGTACCCACCAGCCGGGACTAAAGGTTACCCACACGTCCTTATCCCACCGAGCAGTTTTGTTAGATGACAAAAAAAGGATCTTTAGTCCCGGTTGTACCCACCAGCCGGGACTAAAGGTTACCCACACGTCTTTATCCCACCGATAGTTTTGTTAGATGACAAAAAAATGATCTTTAGTCCCGGTTGTACCCACCAGCCGGGACTAAAGGTTACCCACACGTCCTTATCCCACCGACAGTTTTTGGCGCCCTTTGCGTTCCCGCCTATTTTTCTTCCCGCGCTTTCCATTGCTTCCCGCCTCCGTCCTCCCGCCATTTTTTCACTATATATATGTTGGCTTGGCCTCCATTTACATATCACATCTAGACTCATATCTCGCAAACCTCATCACCAGGTCACATGGCTTCCATCGTATCTCTAACCCTCCGGGAGCGGAGGCGCTTTGCGCGTCGAACTACCCCTGCCCGCCGGGCTACCGCGTCCCTACCGGCTGGTTGCTTTGAGCGTCGGAGGGGTACCGGTCCCTCCTGTCCCTCTAGGTGTGGCGCGCGAGATGGCCATCACGAACCACTACTACTTCGAGCTCACGCCGGAGCAGGCGGAGGAATCCCCGGTGGCATCCCGACTACGGCCCGACTTGGGAGAGCTTCTTCATCAATCGGCGTGAGAGGGCGCTCGCCGAGCACGAGGACGGCGGCCCGCCTCCTTCGAACTTCAACGAGGCCGGCCGTCGGCGCGTGGTGGCGCGACCGAACTCTCCCGGGCGTCATGGCCCACCGTGGCCCCCGCCTGCGCTACCCTCGGTCCTAGCCCACGCGTGCTCTCCCGCCGAGGTTTGACTACCGCGACCCCGATGCCGGCGACGATGATGACGGCGACTACGACGACTACGGTGGCGAGTACTATAGGGCCGAGGCACGAGTATGGTCGAATGACTCGAACGGTCGAATCTGGCCATGTATCTTAATTAATTTTCGGTTGAGCTAGGCACGAGTACTATAGGGCTAGGCACGAGTACTATACTGGCCATGTATCTTAATTAATTTTCAGTTGAGTTATGTACTTTAATTCCACATGTAATCTGGCGGGAAACTTTTCTCATCATCGGCGTACGCCACAACGACTTTATTGAAAATACAATAAAATAGATAAACAACTAGTCTAGTCGATCTGACTCGTCGTCGGAGGTTGTCTCGGTCCAAATGTCGTCCCACCGAGGGTCGTTGTCGGCCCAAGTTGTATTCGGGTTATCGAGCTCGAACACGGCGACGGCCCGACGATGGCGCTGTTGGACCTGCGTTGTGCCCGGAGGTCGGCGAAGAACGCGGCGGTGTTGTCGACGTCGTTGAGGAAGCTGCGCCCTCCACGGCGCATCAACTCCTCGTCGTGCTCGGCGATTGTGATCCGGCGCTGCACCTGGCGGTGGCGGCGACGGTCCTCGTCGTCGGCGAGGCACGGCGTCGGCGCGAGGAACTCCGCCTCCTCTAGCGATTCGACGTGCGGGAAGTTCATGTCGCACCGTGGCCGCCGAAATCGCCATGCGGCCGCGTCGTAGCGCGCGCCGCCAGCTCCGGGGTGTTGTACGTGCCGAGGGTGAGCTGGAAGCCACCGGCACGCATCTCGGCGTAGAACCTACCGTTCGGCCGCGCTCGGACGCCACGGAAACCGGACGAGCGGCGACGGCGCGGCGGCATCCCGGCGACGAATGAACGGAGGCGACAGCGACGTGTGGTTCCGCGCGCACGCGGCGCTTTATAGCACAGCGACGCGGCAAGTTTGGCGACAGGTGGCGCGGGGAAGCGGCGGGCGTGGCACGTGGAAGCGGCGGCGACGGTGGCGCGGGGAAGCGGCGGGGCGTGGCACGTGGAAGCGGGATCTGCACGTCGCACGGCGGTGGCGGCGGGGCGAGGCACGTGGAAGCGGCGGCGACACGTGGCACGGGGAAGGGACACGTGTGGCGGTGGCGGTGGTGGGCAGTACACGGCGGTGGCGGTGGCAGCGGCGGCGGTGGCCAGTACACGGCGGTGGCGGTGGCGGCGGTGGCCAGTACATGGCGGAGGCGGCGGTGGACACGTGTGGCATGGCGGAGGCGGCGGTGGACACGTGTGGCATGGCGGCGGTGGCCAGTACATGGCGGCGGCGGTGGTGGCCAGTACGCGGCGGCGGCGGTGGCGGTGGCCAGTACACGGCGGTGGCGGCGCGTGTTTTTTTTGATTTGAAATAAGGCGGGAATGAAATTTTTTAAAAAAATTGGCCTTTGGACCCGGTTTGTAATACAAACCGGGACTAAAGGCCTTTTGCGCGCGCAGCGAAACGCAGCAAAAATGGCCTTTAGTCCCGGTTTGTATTACAAACCGGAGTCCAAGGGGCCTTTGGACCCGGTTTGTAACACGCACCGGGTCCAAAGGGGGGGTATATAACCGACACTTCGTCTCCGCGCGGAGACAGACGGGAACGACGCCGCCGAGCTGCCCCGCCCGCGGCCTCGCCCGCACCGCGCCGCCGCCCACCGCTCGCCGTCGCCCGCCGCCGTCCGCGCGCGCCGTCCGCCGTCCGCCCACCGCGCCGCCGCCCACCGCCACGCCCGCGCGCCCGCGGCTGCTGTCCGCGCGCCGTCCGCCCGCCGCGCGCCGTCCGCCCGCCGCCGTCCGCCGCCGTCCGCCCGACCGCCGCCGGCCCGCCGCTGTCCGCCGTGCCGCCCGCCGCGCGCCTCCACTCACGCCGCGGCGCCAAGGTGAGCCGGCCACCATTTTTTTTTAAGTTTTAAGATTTTTAGATTTTTGTTTTTATATATGTTAGATTAATTAGTTTAGTACAAAAATAGTTAGTTTGATTAGTTAGATTAATATATGTTAGATTAGTTAGATAAAAAATTAGTGTTAGTGTTAGATAAAAAATTAGTTAGTTTGTTAGTGTTAGTGTTAGTGAAAAAGTTAGTGTTAGATAGAAAATTAGTTAGTTTGTTAGTGTTAGTTTGTTAATTAGTGTTAGTGTTAGTGTTAGAAAATTAGTTAGTTTGTTAGTGTTAGTGTTAGTGAAAAAGTTAGTGTTAGTGTTAGTGAAAAAGTTAGTGTTAGAGTTAGTGTTAGTGAAAAATTAGTTAGTTAGTGTTAGTGTTAGTTAGTAAGTATGTAGTGCCACCGCGCCCGGCCCAAAATAAAGTATGTAGTGCCGGCGCCCCCCAAACGGTAGTGCCGGCGCCGACTAAGTAGTGAAGTTATTTTTTAATGTATGTTAACGTTGGTACATATATATATGATTTGTTTTCGTAGCTACGATGCCGCGACAGCGACAGCCGGCGGGCCGTGGTCTGACTCTTCTAGACGAGATGCAGCAGATGGGGGAGGTCCGGGACTGGGCTCCGCCGGGGTGGCACTGGGAGGTCTTAGCTTCCGGGTCGCGCACCTTGGTGCGGAATCCGGGTCCCGTTGTCGACCCGGATATTCTTTGGTGGAGGTCTTATGGGCCACGGTCGTTTCAGAGGAGCCGGCCCCGCCGGAGAGGTAGCTCAGCGCATTGCGGCGGAGGACGAGCACGTTCGCCGTTACATGTACGCGTTAGACAACATGTATAGGACCGGATGGAGCGTTATGCGGGGATCTCATGTTAGCTATGCTCCCGTTGTTGTTCCGTGGCTTTGGGGGCACACCCAGCGCGGCTCAGGACCCGGTCGGCGCCCTCTAGGACCCGGTGCCGCGCGGTTGAGTGGTTGTAGTAGTGATTGATATGTATTAGGGTTAAATAAACATGAACCCGATATCTATGTATGCATGTAACTGCAGTATCTGCTTTCAGCACTATATTATCGATCCTTAGTTAAGAACTACACATATGTAACTCCATTTTCAGTTTTCCGCATTATCCTTAATTTGATCATATGATGGTTCCTATGTATAGCTTGCGGGTCGTTGTAGAAAGCATGGAGAGAGATGAAATTCAAGAAAATTTCATGGAGGAACTCATAGCAAACGGTACTGCTGGATGATCGCGACGACGACGTTATTCCAGATGATGGCGGTGACGATGTCACCGCAACTTATTTGAATGACTCCGGTGAGGGAGCGGAGAATATTGAGGAAGAAGATCCTAGTGGCGCCGGTGAGGAACAAGATCATCATAATGGCTCCCGAGTCGTAGTTATCACCGAGGTATATAAACTAATTAAGCCGCTGTTGATCGACTAGATGCATTAACTAATTAAATTGTACTCGACTATGAACTATTTCTTTTTTAGCCCTCCGGATTGAGCACTTCTTCCGTAAAGTCGAGGAAGCGAGGCCCGGCCAAAAAGTTGGATGACGGTGTTAGGCACGACATCACCCACATCGAAAAGGATGGTAAACCGATTGCTCCGGAGAAAGGTGCAAAGGCATTTATAGCTCAATGCGGAGTGCTTGTTCGGGACCACGTCCCGATCACCGTTCGAGAATGGCACAAGCCGAAGGGACTAGTGCTGTCTGCGAGAGGAAGAAGGTCAAGGTCTTTATATCGATGATGTAGCCAAAAACAGCATTATGGACAAGCTCATGTCACATTTCAACATAGTACCCGAAGAGGGGTTGACGCTGAAAAGGCCAAGATGGAGCGAGCCCTCCGCGAGTTTGGCAAGAAGAAGATGGCCGAACTATTCAAGAGCCACAAGAAAAGATTGCGCCGCCTTATCAAGATAAAGAAGACTCAGGACAATGAGAAGGTAAAAACTCACTGGGAAGAATTCGTGAAGTACAGCACGGAGTCAGAAGAATTTAAGAGAAGGTCGGAAATAAATAAGGCAAATGCTGCGTTGAAGCTATATCACCAAATTCTGGGTCCAGGTGGATACATCCTAAGTGGCAGGCAGCTGAGGCGGAACTGACCAGTAAAGGGATCAGATTAGGGACACACGGTTGGATCGAACGGTGCAAGGAGTGGTTCTACGGGATTGGGGGAACGTTGGATCCAGAAACGAGGAAGTGCATCTATAAGAAAGCTCATCCGAAGGTTCCCATTGATGCCCTGGAAAAAGAACATAGGGACGTGGAGGCGGGGTTGTTCCAGCCCGAAAGAGAGAACGATGAGCTGACACGCGCCCTTGGGAACAAAGAACACGGCGGACGAACACGAGGCACGAGCAGGCTCCGTTCAGTGGAAGTATGGCTTTCTCGCGGAAAGGAAGAGATTTCACGATAAAAGCCATGAGAGGAGGAAGGCAAGGGAAACAGACCGCCTGGCTAACTTAGAGGAGGGTATGAGCACCATGCAAGCCCAATTAACCATGGTAACCCAAGTACTTACATCTCGGATGGCTCGGGGCAGGCTGTAGATCCTGCATCTGCTCAATGCCATCGCCCATCACTGCAATCTCAACCACACCGGAAAAGCAGCGTGGCTTCCTCTCAGCGAGGTGGATAATGATGATGATGATGATGACCAGGTGGTCGAGACTCCTCGCTACCCCCCGTGGATGATCTCACTGAGAGCCGTCCTTGTGAGCTGCATGTTAAAGTTTTCAACCTATCCTTCAAGGCGGCGGTCGGCATCCTCTTACCTACAAGGTCTTACCATTGCCGTTCGGTCCAAGACGACTTTGCTTCGTTGTGATGGTGGATGAAGTGATGACAGCTTATGAGGGGTTGGTGCTTGAGCACCACTGCGGGTGAAGATGGGGAAATCAAAGAACGGGAGAAGCCCGTAGAACCACCGTGCAATGGCGGAAGGAGAACATTGTGTTTCCAGGTGAGAAGCCAACAAGCATGCCACCTCCGCCTCCTCCGCCACCCGAGTCTCCTCCGCGTGATGATTCTCCTGTGCGCGATGATGATTCCCCTATCCATGACCAGATCGCGCTCCGCGTGAAAATACTCCGCCGCCTCCTCCTCCTCCTCGTCGGGAGACTCCGCCGCCTCCACTTAAGCAAAAGAGGAAGCTGTCCGCGGCACCTCCTACGGCTCCGAAGAGATCATCAACTCCAATGAGGGCACGAGACTCCAGAGTTGTTACCACATGAAGCAGACTCGAAGAGCAAAAGGCGTTTCTTGCGCCGAAGAAGGTGTTTATTCGACCGCGTAGACAGTGAAGCACTTTGCCGAGACGAGAATGAAGAGACCTGAGCTGAGAGCTGATTATGACCGCTCTCTTGGACAGTCCTCTAGAGCGAGCAAAGAAGCAAAAAAGTCGCCCAACTTGGACAGCAGGACATTCAGGCCGCACCCCACTTCATCGTGGAGCCATATCATGATCCAGAGACGGCATCGATGATCGAACGGGCGGCTAGAGCTCGAGGAGCATCGGTTGAGTACGAAGATTACTATCCAACGGCTCAAGTGGTAAACACGTATAGATACGGAAAAGATCTCGTCAAACCCGGCGAGCTCGCGCGTCTAGGGACTCGGATGCGAAGGTTGCATGGCTGGTACCCGAAAGCCCGTCGAAGAAGTGAAACCTACATCACGGTGTATCTTAGAGATGAGCATTACTTCCGGGGGAAGACGAGATAAACATTGAGTTATGCGAAGCTGTTTCAGTTATTCAATCAAGACGCCCTCGACAAAGTCTGTCATCGGTTGCTACCGCTCCTGTAAGTGATTTATTTGTGTAATTAAGTTTGTAGCTCATTCATTTGCACTAACAATTATCCTCATTATATTCTTTGTGTACGCTATACATTTAATTATGCAGAATGAAGAAGCTGGAATACAAAAGAGGCAAGCTCCTACCGCTGGGGTTCATAGACCCAAACACAGTTCATGAAGTTACGGTTCGAGACTTCGCCAAGGACACGAGAGGACAACATCGTAATGTTTTTAGAGAAGCAAGCAGACAAAGAGGATATATTCTTTCCCTACAACTTCAAGTGAGTGTTATATATAACATACATTATGCTTGTGCACCTTCCACTTTATTCTCGTAATCATTGAGCTATGCTTGTGCAGTTTCCATTTTATTCTCCTAATCATTGATCTTCACCTTGGAGTCGTAAACGTCATGGACTCGAAACGTACAGAATATGCGGAATGGGCGGACATGGCTGCCATCCTCCAGAGGTAGTTTCAATCAATTTCGTATTGGCATCTTCATCTGCTCTAATTCGAAGATATCATCAACTAATCAATTACTCATTTACTCATTATTTTTTGCCGGGCAGGGCTTGGAAACGGTTCATCAATACTGTTCCGGGTGAATGGTGGAAACCGGAGCTTACATTTAGAGATTACCCTGTAAGTAGTACTATATATATAGCTATGTCCGTGAAACTTTATATATGATATTTACTTTCAATACGATGCTTGATTATTAGTTTGATCGAACTATTTTTTCGTAAAGTGTATGAGGCAGGAACAAGGGAATAACTTATGTGGATACTACGTCCGCACCTTCATGCGTGACATGGCCTGTCCCAAGGGTGGGGATCCCCAAATACACCACACTCGTGTACGATAACAAATTTTCACAATTAATCTTAATTAGTACCATCTATTGTATTGAGTTCCATTCATATATTGATCTCCTTTTTTAAATATAGATGACACGCCTGCGGGACACTCTCATAACAACGGATCAAATAAAAGCAATTCAAGAGGAAATCGCGGGATTCTTTATTGCCGAGGTCCTTACCCCGAGTGGAGAGCACTATCGGAAGATCGTGACGGCGGAGGATATTCGTTCAGGAAAAGTTGTATTGTAAATATGCATGCATTACGTGTACCGTGTTGACTATGTCGTCTACTGTTGACGATGTCTATATATATTCATGACGATTTTTTGTGGTTTCTTGAATGATATATATATGCATTGCTCGAAACTCTGCCGCGGCAAGGAAACAGATCGTTTCTCGCGCGGCGTAGACGCTGGTACAGCCCAAATCTGTGCCGCGGCAGAGAAATAGCAATTCTCTCGCCGCGGCAGAGAAACATAGGCCCGGTTCAGTGCCACGAACCGGGACCAAAGCCCTTCCAGCGCGAGCTCCCTGGTCGCACCACGTGTTGAGGCCTTTAGGCCCGGTTTAACTTTGAACCGGGACTAAAGGGTACCCCCTTTAGTCCCGCCTAGTTGGTCCCGGTTCGGGAACCGGGTCTAAAGGCCCAAATGGACCGGGCCTATTGCCCCGTTTTCCACTAGTGGCTGGCTCCTGTTGAGGTTCAATCCTGCCTCCGCCCTTGACCAAACGACTCGTAAAATATAACCAACATTCGTTTGCAAGGGTCTACAGAGCCTACCTTAGGTTTCCAAAATCGGTTCAGCCTACCAAACGCGTCCGAAGAGAACGGGCTGCTGGTGGTTGTTCCGTACGTGCTTTCATTTGTTTGCTCGTTCATTCGTCAAACCGGTTGTTTCGTCCACGGATCTCCGCCGCTGCATTGCCGTTTCTGCCGTGTCTGCCTCTCTGCGAGCTGTTGCTTGTGATCAGCGACTAACTTACCCATTTGTTTACGGGCATCAGTTCATGTTGAAACAGTAGTAGGGACGATGCTTGAAATAGAATGGAGCGTGAGAAGGCGAGGTTCATAATTGGATTGTTGTAGACAATCATAGTTTGCGGTGCACTTTGGTGTACGCATATAACATAATTGATACTATAATAACAATGTCAACGTTTATAACCAGATCAGCAATAGCCTGTACACTGTATTATGCCATGGAACACTGGGTCAAATTCTCCAAGTCGCTCGCATGTTCTCGTTGGTATCTCATTATCGGAGCAATGGATCATATGAAACCTTCCTTGGATAAAACTAGAGATCAAGAACCGTCAAAACACCACCAGAAATTCGGCACTATATAACCCGCTCTAATCTTCAGCCCAACAACATCATCACATCCAAGAGGAGCAAAACCAATCAAGGCCAGCTTGTCTCTCCCACTAGCTAGCTCCTCCGGCGCTGTCCACGAGACATGAAGCTCTCGGTGGTTCTCCTGTGTGCCCTGGTTACCATCCAGGCTGCGCTGCTCACCGCACCATCCGCAGAGGCTAGCGGGCTCGAGCTCGGCTACTACAACAAGAAATGCAGGGGCGTGGAGAACGTTGTCAAAGGACACATCATCCGGGCTATCAAAAAGAACCCCCGTGTCGGCCCCGCCCTTGTCCGGCTCGTATTCCACGACTGCTTCGTTAGGGTATGTCCACTGGTTCTTTTTCTTGTGCTCTTTTTTTCCAGCGATTAAGTCACTCGCAAAGCATACTGAAGTATTTTCCCTACATTCATGAACCGATAGAGTTCTTAGGATTTGGTAATAGTGAATTTTGTTGAATTTGCATGTTATTTTATGCATTCATATCAGGATCTCAGGACCCAAAGTTTCCATTCTCTAGGAATGTATCCATAGTGAAGCTTTGCATTTTAACATTCTGTGTTAATAGAAAAAATGAAACCAAATGTACCTTTTGATTTCATTGTTTATTAGTATATAAATATGGAATCCTACAAATGGATGAGCCGCGCGCACACCTGTGAAAAAACTAATCGCGAAATGTGGAGTTCCATACGTGGTCCAGGTGTCAAGCTAATGATAACAACTAATGACATGAAGTCGACAATTCATACAGGGGTGCGATGGCTCTGTCCTCCTTGACAAGTCGGCCCAAAACCCTCACCCTGAGAAGGAAGCGCCGGCGAACATCGGGCTCGCTGCCTTCGACATCCTTGAGATGATCAAGGCAGACATCGAGAAGAGGTGCCCCGGCGTGGTGTCCTGCTCCGACATACTTGTCTACGCTGCCCGTGACGCCACCAAAATTCTCAGCAAGGGTCACATCAACTACGACGTCCCCGCCGGCCGCCTCGACGGCCTCGTCTCCTCGGCCTACGAGGCACAGGCGGAGCTCCCGGATTCCACCTTCACTGCCCAGCAGCTCATCGAGAACTTCGCCCGCAAGAATTTCGACGTTGAGGAGCTCGTCATCCTCTCCGGCGCTCACTCCATTGGCATGGCACACTGCTCGTCCTTCAAAGGCCGTCTCACCGCACCTGCGGACCAGATCACCCCGGCCTACCGCAACCTGCTCAACTACAAGTGCGGCCAGAGCGCCAACCCGCTCGTGGTCAACAACGTCCGCGACGAGGACTACAACACTGTCGCCACTTTCATGCCAGGGTTCAAGAGCCGGGTGCGCAAGATCAGGGACTTGTTCGACAATTCCTACTACCACAACAACCTCGCTAGGATCGTCAGCTTCAACTCCGACTGGGTGTTGATGACGCACAAGGAGGCGCGGGGCCATGTCCATGAGTACGCTGACAATGCCACACTCTGGAACGACGATTTTGGTGAATCCATGATCAAGCTCAGCAAGTTGTCCATGCCGGCCGGGAGCAAGGGCGGGATCAGGAAGAAGTGCAACATCGTCAGCCACCCCCTGCACTAAATCGTGCATGAATGCATGGAGATCCAAGGAAGAACCATTGGGCGTGTGTGTGTGTGGACTGTGGAGTTCAATAATCTTGTTGTTTTGTTGTTCAATCCATTCTTTTGATTCATATTTGTTGTGTTTTCCAGATCTCTTGATCTGTTATATATTTCTTAATTTATCACTACAATAACAAAAATGCTAGACCTACTGGGTGTGTGTTACGGAAAAACCTTACGGGAGGACGTGGGGTTAATGGGTTGGTTGTTTTCCTTCACACATCGTGATTTCAGGAATTCCCTACCTGTGGCTGCTCTCCACGTCAGTTCGTAAGCACAATCCCGTAGAATAATCCCGTAAGTCTAGCATTACTCCTACAATAAAGCCGACTCATTCTTAGTGCTAATTCTCGGTCAGGTGATGTGATCAATATTGCAATTACAACCGACGTGAGGAATCACTAGTAGTACGAACCACAAAGCAATCTAACGGTCCAAGGAGTTGTTACTCATGATTCGAATCACCCGACAAACCAATGGTCCAATTCTTTTTTCTTAGTTGCAAACTCATTTGCAACTTAAAAAAATTCAGTAGCAACCCATGTCACAACTCATGCTGCGCACGGCGGCGAACGGACATCTCGTCCTGCCGCCTGCGGCGTTCGAGGGCCTCGGCCAGTGAGGTGTCCCACAGGACTGTCCTGGCCATAGAGTTGGCCTCCGCCTCCGTCGCCAGGGCCGCCACCTCCTCCGCCGCCGCCGCCTCCTCCTACTTCACCTAGGCTGCCGCCTGCAACCCCGCCAGCTGGGCGACGAAGCGGGGCCCTGTCCCTAGCCGCCTCCGCCACCGCTTCATCTCTGGCGGCGATGGCGACCGCCAGCTCCCGGTTCTCCTGCTCGACCCGCGCGGGAGAAGGGCCCCTCCGCTGGAGCGAGTCCAGGTCGGAGCACAGTACCCCCCAGCCATGGCGATCGCATAGCTGTTGGTTTCCTCCTCCGCCAACCGCGCTAGCGGCGCTGGGCGTCCCCAGCGAGGGTCTCGAAGGACACGAGCAGAACGAGCTGGTCGCCGGCGCAGTCGAAGCGGCCGGGAACGGGGGCGTCGTCGTCCGCGATGTCGTGGATGACGGCGTCCGCTGGTGGGGCCGCCGGAGGGGCCGCTATCGCCGCCCACGCCTCCGCGAGCTCCGCCCTGGCGTCGCTGAGCTCGGCTATGGCGTTGGCGATCTCCGCCCTGGTCGCCCCGAGGCACCCTTCGACGCGCTCTGCCGCCTCCGCCACCGCCTCCGCAATCTCCGCCTCTGCCGCGGCCGCCTCCAGGTCTAGCTGATGGGCCTCAACGCCGGCGGCGACTACATCCTCCTCCGGGTGGAGGTGGCGGCACATCTGAACAACGTGCTCCCAACTAAGGTTCTACCCGGCCATGGATGGATGGTAAAGTTTAGCTTGAGGTGTGCCCGTCGCCCCCTCCAGTGTCCACCATATATAGCCACAGCGGGACGGGAAACAGTGTTGGCGCGTAGGTCATTTCCCGCGCGCGCGAAACACCGGCGAAACTTGCCAATGTATTGGGCATGCGCGGGAACGATGGTCGTCGCGCGGAAACATTTAATCGGCGGCGGCAGTCCTTGATGGGACGTAAAACGCCATTAGCGAGCTTGACGCTGTCCCCGCTAAAAAAAATACGTCCGCACCGCTGGAGGTACCCCGACGCAAACGGTCGCCCTGGACCACATGGTGTCCGCGGTCCACCGCAAACGGACATTTCGGACGTCCGAAATGGGTTGGCCCGCTGGAGATGCCCTAATGCATGTGTGGATATCCAAAGAATAACCACTTGGTGTGTGTACAATTCTATAATTATGATTTTTTTCAATTCATTCTTTTGATTCCCATTTCTTGTGTTTTCCAGATCTCTTGATTTGCTATATATGTATCGAACTCTTGATATATCGATATAGTAAAGTTACAGCCCTGGCAACATATTACCGATGGTAGTATCAAATAGCGTCAACATCGGTGGGTCCTTGTTTGCAACATCTACACACGCCTCAACGACTCTAGCGTAAAAATTTCAAGGAGCAGCAGTCTAAATATTCACCAGGAAATATGGAGAATTCTCGGGCTGCATGCATGGAAAAAAAATAGCGCGCTGTTCCAACGCTAATAGCATGCTACTAGTAAGCGTGCACGTGCAATGCACGTCTAGACTAACTCACATTATAATTAGTCTAAGCACTCTAGCACAACATTATAGGCTTACTCACGTGTAATGCATGTTTGGAAATAAATTTATCACCTCATCGCAATGTGAAACCATGGATAATTACAAGGGGGATAATGTGTTGTCCAACGTCTAATATGAAGACAACAAATATATACCAACGTCTAATCCCAAGACAACACTTATTATAAGTATCAATAGCACATATTGAATTAACGATGTAATTGGAGATACGTTAGAAATATGAGAACATAAATAGATATTCCATAACCATTCCACTGACATGTAGGACTCGGAAAGAAAAATGGGCCAAAATCCCTTGTACCCATTTTAGAAAATAAATTCAAAACGTGAATACATTGGTATAGGAACACTCACTCAATCTGTGTATAGCGCTTCCTGATTCTCTGCCGGCTCGCCATTTTCTCTTTATTGGTGAACACAAATCTTGGAGATTCCAGTTCTTACAAATTGTTTGGAAATATGTTCAGCAAGCAGCCAAAACAGACCTAAGAGTATCGGCAGGAGTTCCCGAGAAAGAAATCAAACAAATATCTCTGCTTGCAGTGACCATACAAAGTCTCAAGTAAATATGGGAAAATCTAAACTACACGATCATCACATCGCAAGATTGCCCAAGATGCCAAGCACCAGTCGTGGATCGCTCTCACCTGTTCTTCCACTGTCCGAGCATCGGCAGCGATTTGGAGGCGCCTGGCCATTACACCAAATGCCAACACATTCTCGGACATATGGTCTTTGCCGCTACCCAACAACCTTCCCTCCTCGATATGGAACTCCGTCGCCCTCATTATACTATGGAAGATTTGGGATGCCAGAAACGCCAAAGTATTCAGAGCGGTTGATCAATCAGCGGCGACGGCACTTAGCAACATTATTTCAGACCTCACTCTATGGTCCCACCGCTTCAAGAAAGCGGAATTGAGTACACGCCGACGTGTGGCGTGACTACCTCTCCCTCTGTAACCTACAAAACAGTTCTTGATGCAATATATTCAGGTGGGGATCCTCTCCCCCCCGGTGAAAGCTTCAAAAAAAAAACTACACGATCACGTACTGTAAGGTAGTATAATTTTGAAAACAATTACAATAGACTACAACAATGGTTCTATGCATAATTATTCTAACAGACCAAACAAATCACCAAGTAAGCTGACAGATCATGCATTGCGGTAATATGTTCCAAGTACAGTAGGTTGTAGAAGCAAGATAAAATATTCTTGCTAGTTCACCTAGATGTGCATATGACAACAAAAAGTTAGCAAAAATTCTAATCATCAACAGCTTAACAATGTAAATTGTTAGAATATTTGGTAGAGGCTTGAGCTGTGCAATACTGACACCTTTACCGTGATAATCAGAAAAACAAAAAGGAGCAAACATCAGAAAAAAAGTTGTAGAGCATTTACCAAAAAAGAAAGCACAGCATGTATTATAGGTTCAGCTCAGGATTTCAATATGAAAACATAAGAGACAATGAGGCTATGCGGTTCCTATATAGAAGTTCAAGTGTTCCAAGTATCATCATCATACTCTGTTTTCATTACCATCAGACGCTGGTTGACGGTCACCATAAGGCCATTTGAGCCCATAGCTGAAAGTTTAGAAAGTTGTAGATTTTAAATTATTTCGTATTGTAAAATGGAGCACATATATCATACATTTGGCAGAGGGCAAAAGACAGTAATCATGCACATGACATTATATGGATAGTTATGAAAGTACTATCTTAGATTTAAGCCCAGTGATCGTGCTGAATGATGTTCTTGTTATTCCTTGCACATAGACACCATATGCATTTCATGTTTTCGCAGTATCTATGCAAGTTAGGAGCAATAGTTGTACTTTAACATATGGATCTAATGATGAAGCTTGTCATGTCCCTTTGCTTCTCCTATGTTTCCTTCAAGCACTGCTAGGCTTTGGGATATACAATCAAGCTAAATCTAGAGCTCTAAGGTACCACCAACATATAACATCCTCGCAGAGCCTCTCACCGCTACCGAAGTTATATGCACTGTTATAAGTTTGAAACGAATCATGTATCTTGTTTAATTGAAGAATGCACAGAAACTAATATTATCAACGAAGTGTTCAAGTGTGTATCCCAACATGATTACAAAGTCTTTATTTGAACAAAGATGCAACCAGGTGTAGACCATTTTCATATCAATCACCATACAATCTCATTCAAACATAGAATTGATTTCTTGGAATATTTAGAGTGAATAACATAATTTTAAGATGAATAATGCAAAAAAACTTGCATGGAAGAAAAACAACAAATCTCTCTTGCAACCTTTCTTAGTTCCATATGCATGGCTCAAGGATTAAATATTTGTGTCTGTACAATAAAAAAAACTACCATCTAAATATTTCGACACTTCGAAATAATACACTGATGTTAGTATAGAAAAGTGATCATTCAGACCGTGAAGAATGCACTCACTTCCTAGAAGATTTTTTTGTCTAGCATCTCAGAGATAAGAGCGAAATAAACAACGGCAAGACAAACTTTGGTACTTTTCAGGGATAATAAAATATACCCAAATGCATCAGTGTGCAGGATAATCGCACCGGCATAATTTCCTGAACCTGGTCTGTATAAACATAAGTTGGTTGGCTGTTGTGCTGCATGCAAAAGTGATTTAGAAAGATGTGGGGGCACACAAGTGTTTTAGGAAGATATCAGAAAGTAAATATATGTTTGATAAATGGTATAACTCACATATCACAGCCGGAAAACAGTGGAAGTGTACCATCAAGGCGAGTGGGACGCCATCTGCAGAACTTCGGTAGAATCGTTTGATCTAGGGAGGAATTCAGAAATCTCTTTGTTAGAACCCTGCAAAATTCTGGTGTCATACATGTCGAAGAAGAGCAGAAACCTATAATAAGTGAAACGTGATGGGCGTAGGGCTTCACCTGGAAGATGAAGTGTCGGACAACAGAGGCAACGACGTCGAGCGTGGCAGCGCTAGAGCCGATGCGGGCTGCGTTGGAGGCTGGAACAGCAAGGACGGCGACAGAGGCCGAAAAGCGGCTGAGGCGTCGTGCACGGCGAGCTGGCAGTCGTAGATCACGACATGCTCGGACTTCCGGTTGTGAGCGCGATGAGGCCCCCAAGGTGACACCCTCGCCGGGGCACGCGCCAACAGCCGCAGCCAGGCATCCCTCCTTCCGCCTCCTCGCCGCCATATGCGCTCTCCACCGGTGTTGATGATCCATCCCCTCCAGCGCCCGCAGATCGCCATCGAAGTATTGATTGAGTTTGTCTACTCGGCTACTCACCAATCATAAAGAAGGAGCTCCCCATATGGGTGTGAGGGCGACAAATCAGGAAGAAAAGAGGATTTAGCGGCATTAATTATGTCATAACGCGATTCCCGTCCGTGAAATTAGTGCGTGCGGGTGGGGATCTGGAGTTTCGAAGGAAGTTACCTAGTAGATGCGTGATTTTAGGGAGGGGGGAAGGGTGGTGTGAGAGGTGAGGGGGAGAACAAATGAATTTGCGTCGCTAGATGAACGCATCTGAACGGCCAAGATTTAGTTTTCCAACAAACTTCTTGCCTTTATAAGTAGTGGAGATGGAGATGGAGATAGTATATCTGGAGAGCTGACGCAACGCTATTTTGGTGCTATAGCGCGCTATTCGCGTTAATAGCACGCTATAGCATGCTAATAGCGTATTTTTAGACCCACACTATTTTGTCATAGCGCGCTATTTTTTTCCTTGGCTGCATGATACTTTAGCAGAAATATGCACGCTGGAAGCCAATGGAGGGGCAATTCTTGAAACCTTACTGCGTGATACATCAGTAAAGGCTCCTTTCCTTCCTAAGGTGGACAGAAATGATTTGGTTACAACGGCGATCTGGTATATATGGTGGGAAAGACGGCAAGCAACGCACGGGGAGGCGGTCCAAGCTCCTCCTAGAACGGCCCAAGCAATTTCTACTTTGGCGCTGAATTATTCAAAAGTGAAGAACATTACAGGGGGAATACTCAGACGTGGATGGACAAAGCCTCGAGAAGATTTTCTAAAACTGAATGTGGATGCTGGTTTCAGTGTTGATGCAGGATCGGGTTCTTCTGGAGCAATCATCAGGATCACCGAGGACTTTTTGTGGGTGCTAGTACATGTGTCATCCCTTTCATATCGGATGTGGCGTCGGCAGAGGCTCGTGCCCTTAAGGATGGTCTTATTCTGGCGGGCAATCTTGGGTGTTCTAGGCTCGAGGTAGAATCTGATTGTATGGAGGTGATCGACGTGATGAAGAACGGAGGAAATTCGCTGGGCCCTGCTGCGGCGATTTATGAGGAGTGCTCTTTCCTTAGTCGTAATTTCACTGAAGTTGTGTTCTCTCATTGTCCTAGAGAAGCAAATAGAGTAGCCGATTTGTTAGCTAGCAGTTCGGAGGGTTCTCAGACTATTGTATGGATTGATGAACCCCCTGACTACATTAAGGGCCTCCTAGCTGATGATGTATCGATTCTGTAAAACTCCAGGCAGCAAGTTTGTTGACACACACTTTTTCTTATCAGGATATCGAAGGGGACTGGAAGGTTTTTAATGAGGCGGGCTTGCTGATCTTATATAATGATGAATTAAAAAAAAATTCACTAGGAAGTGGTGCGCGGCGGCAGGCCCTTGGATGCTACAGTGAGCATGATAACTTAGCTAATTTATCAGTTTTTGTCATTGAGGTTGTGATGGAGTATTCCGTTTTTTTTGCTTTCTTTGAAATTGGGCGTCCGATCCCAGCCTCTGCATCAAGTGATACATACGGATGCTTTTATTAAAAATCCAACTAGTATTACAAGTATCAGCATTCTAACTATTACAGATCATGGATCACAACCATCTAAAAAAGATTAACGTGCAACGTTTTGCAGCACATGTCCAGCGTAGAAATCCCATGCTACCGTTGCTAGTTGGTTGCACCCAGTATCCAAAGCTTGGCGGTCCTTCTGCGGTTGGATATAGGACCACATATGGATCGAATGAGTAACCAAGGGGATAACCTTCAAAAATGATAGAAAGCTTTTTTTTTGTTAAAATTCAATCGTTGGGCACATTCCAATCCGCCCAAAGCAAAGGACACACACCAAATCTAATGTGGTCTTTGTATTTTTTCGCGACCCTATTTAACCTATTGCCCAACATATTCGTAATATTCGAAGGTGGGGGTATATTAAAATCCATTTAAACAATCCTCATAATCATCTTAGTAAAAGGACATGCTATAAACAGATGTTGTATTGTCTCATCTTGATCAAAAAACAACATTTAACACAACCTTGCCAATTAAGTTTAGCCAAGTTAGCTTTTATTAGAATCACTTTCTTATATCGAAACCACATGAAAATCTTAATTTTTAGTGAAACTTTCATCTTCCAAATACATTTCTTAAGGAAGACAGTATGATCATTCAACAAATCAATATACATAGATTTAATAGAGAATACACCAGAAGCAGTCAGGCCCCATTTGAAAGAATCCTCGGTATCAGTTAGCTGAACCAATATTTTTTCGAAAATGGGTATTTTATTACTTGCGCAATAGACCCGGCATCTGCATAACTGAGATGCACACAGCCGCACACGAATTCATTACAAAACCACACAAAAGGGTTCAAAGATCAAAAAACATAGTCCAAAGAACAGTAACAAATTAAGACTAGCTAGGAGGGTCTAGCTGAACCAATATGACTCTATGTAAAAGATCCCATTTATTTTCATTCAAAGTTCGTCTAAATCCTATATTTAGAGGGTTTGATGCTAGAACAGTGTGTACAGTGATATTCTTATGATTAACAATATTATAAAGAGATGGATACTCATCCGCCAATGGTTTCTTCCGTGTACCCAAAAAAAAAAAGAGCGACACAGCTTCTGTGCGTGTATGGTTTCCGGCTGATACGCGTGCACCAAAAAAAAAAAAAGCAACCAAATCGAGGAGTGGCAGATCTATTTGAGGCTAAGGGGGTGCACTAGACACCGAATAGAACTATTTTTCTTTGTAAAATGGCAAACTTTCACCGAGTCGAGCTATTTGATGCGAGCTTCGCCATGCATTCGCGTGCACCAGCGAGCCTCTGACGTGTTGTGTTCAGTAGTTGGCCGGGGAGAGCACGATAGGATGAGGATACACCGTCGCGGAGCACGCAATTCTTTGCTCCCATGCCCGATGAAGCGAAGAATGAAAAGTGGCCTGTGAAGTAGAGATGCAAATGGATCACTATTAGGGTACCTCTAGTTTGGTGCAAAAAACAAACTAACTATGATGAGGTCATCCAACAAGTTAGTTTATTTTGTAGACTAAAGAGAGTAGAGGGTACCCTAATATTGACCCACATGCATGCATCATTACCCTAAAGAATGGATTCGCTCGGCCTCACCATGTCCTAAACAAGATGTGATGCCACCTTTGTATAGGCAACACGTGCGCCAAACGACAGAAAAACAAATCGAGTTTAGCTGCGCGTTGTTTTCGGTCGGTGGCCACCGTTCATCGCATCTGTCGTCAGCCGGGAAAAGAGCCAGACAGGTTACATAAAGATAAGAAGGACGCGCGCGCGGCGGCTAATTCTCCAGCTTGACACAGAGAAGAAGTCTCCTCCGAAGGATCGATTCTCTAGTGTGCCGAAAGTAGTTCCGTCGAAAAGAAAGGAAGCGGTTCCAACTGCGCCTCCCGACTTGTATTACGGCTGCTAGGAATTCCCAGACATGTGGCCCAACACCCCTTCCGGACCCGCAGGTCGGTGGCACATACCCAGCCAGGAAGCTACTTCCCAGCTCGCCATGCCACAGTCAGCGCGGTCCGTGTGGCACCCCCGGGATCAAGGTTAGACAAATACCAGATCTTCATCTGACATAAGCCTAATCTCGAGCTCGGAAGACTACAGTGAGAGAATCGGTAACACAACAGTGACTCTACGACTCAAAAGCATATATTACAACTCTTAGCAGAGTAAGATCCAAATTATTACACGCAGAGGTCACTGACCCAACATTCAACAAGCAACGGAAGCAAATTATGTTATTCTAAATAACAAGATAGCAAAGGGCTTAAGAAGCCATAACATAAAGCGACGTCCCAGCCCATAAGTCGCGAGGCTGCTGCCCGGGAACTCCAAACTAACCATCGATGTTAACGTAGAAACCACCTTCGGCTGTAGCGACTTCATCCGAAACAAAAGCATGCAAAGCTGAGTACAGGGACTCAGCAAGACTTAGTACAACCTTTTAGCAAAGCGGGTATGCGGGCTTTCTCGGTAGATCTTCTTTGCGTAAAGCCAGCTTTTCCTTTGTAAGATAAGAGAGAAGAGAAGTTCGACTACTCAGAACCTTTAAAAGGGGATAAGAGAGCGACATCTCTATCTCTATTGATCATCATCTTGTATCCACCAATCTTCATCATCTCGAACCACTATCCTCGGATTACCCCCTCAACACCCGAAGAAGGTATCCGTAAACACACATTGGTTGCCACGTTTTACGATTAGATTCATGTTCTCTATGATCTCCACGTCCGTTCCCAAGTCGTCCATAACCGTGGACACGGCTTTTCGAAAAGATTCATAACCCTGCAGGGGTGCACAACTTTACCCACACGCGCCAACCGACTCTTAATGCCAATATATATTAGCTCTCTTCCTTGGAGAGCCGGCGAGGGTGGTCGACCACGACCTTTACCTTGCTCGTCGCCGAGACCATGAGTCACGCGCTAAGGATTGTTCCGCCGTAACGGGTCAAGTCCCGAAGTCGGTCCTTAACGATGTGTAGCCGAGGTGGGTTTCCCGCAGAGGCCGCAACCCCCGGCCACCACGACCACGCTTACCCGCTCTGTTATGTACCTTTAACCCCCAAGCAAAATGCAATGCATATGACCAGGTAACGCGCAAACTATGTGACTCATGGAATCTACTAGGCAAGTTAGTGAGTCGAGAGGGTACCATAATAGGGCCTCGTGTGGTTGTACGCTCGATCTTGGTTCAAGAGGCGAGAACTCGGTTCCTAGGGTCGGCAGAAACGAAACAACCCACCACATCCCAATGTGGCCTCTCGTCCGAGCCTTTAATCATGTTTATCATCATCTCTATACTTACCACGTCAACCCGTCATGCTAGATTCATTTCATTGTGAGGCTCCAAATCGAAGACCGGAGTAGTAGCGTAACAAACTAAGCATGGCTAAGCATAAGAGATAAAGGCTCTCGCGACGCACACATGCCAAACCTAGTTATGCTAGGAGCAGTGGATCAGGGTATCGAGGCTACAAAGGTCGGACATGCAACAGATAGGGTAACTCTATCTATCGATAAAAGACAGTTGAATCGTATGCGATATGTAGGAACCACAGATAAAAGTATTTCAAAATCATAGATGAACCAGGTTAGGGCTTGCCTTGTCCCTCAGCGGATGAGTACTGTTCTTCGGTAGTGTGGACGTCGGTCTCCGGCTCAGATCCTATCGCGAAGAACCAAATACCGGAAAGGGAAACAAACATTCACGACATGGCATAATGCAATGCGCATACAATATGAATGATATGTCAGGTTAAAGGAATTCGGTAAACCCTAGGTGCATCGTCAAATTAAAGGGGTGCCGACATCGGACACCGCCATATGAGAGGGGTGTATTAGGGTTCTCTAATAAGCTTCACATTTAATTGTTTCAAACATGTATGAGACATGTATAAACGAATAGGAAATGTTTTTCTGATCGAAATGATATATAATTTTATATTTTTATGATTTAATATGAATTATTTATCAATTACTGAAAAATAACAGAAATAAGAAAAAGCTTTATTGCGTCATGCTGACGTCATGCTGACGTCAGCACGACCTTGAGCTCTCAGGTCGAGCAGCAATCGGCCGATTGAGGCCGAAATTGGGCACGTGCGTGGGGGCATCCGACTCAGCTCGACGTGGCGAGCCAAATGGTGGTGGCGCCGCCCGTTTTGGGTCGCCGGAGCATGGTCGGCGACCATGTCCGACGGCGGCGGGGCGAGTGCACGGTGCGGGGGCCGGTGGAGGAAGCAATCGGGGAGGGGAAGGGCACCACGAGCATCGGCAGCTCACCGCGAGCACGTGGAGGTTGACGGCGAGGCGAGGGAGGCCGGAGTCGCCGGCGAGAGGCGGTGGCCGGCGCGGCAGAGGTCGCTCGATTGGCGCGGTAGGGGGCTCCCCGGCGAGCGCTGCTTGGTGGAGGAGGTCGGCGGCGACACGGCGGAGCTTCTGGCGGTGTCGGCCGAGCACGGGGAGGCGCAGAACGGCGGCGACGGTGAGGTCTGCGGGGCTAGGGTTTCGGCCCGTGGCACAGAGAAGAGGAGGGGGAAGAAATGGGGCGTGCTAGGGTTGTCCACGGCGGCGGCGCGGAGCTTTGTAGGCGCTCGGGGGCGGCGGGGAGGATCCAGGCCGCCGGCGGGATCGACGGCCTTGGCGTCGACAGGCAGCAGCCTGGCTGCCTGGAGGTAGAAGACAAGGGGGGGAATTTTATGAAAACCCCCCTAGTCTTTAGGGTTTTCTCCGGGAAAAGAAAAACAGGCTGGTTTTTATGGAAATTTGGGGTATTTTGACCCAAATTTTTCAAGGGGTTTTGCACAAAATTTTCTTAACACAAAACTACAACCATTTGCAACATTGTTTCATAACATTTTAGTGCAAAGTTTCTCAAATTAAATGCAAATGCATGCCATGCTTATGATCAACTAACAACATTATTGATTAACAAAGTTGGTCTGTTACAACTCTACCCCCCTTACAAGAATCTCGTCCCCGAGATTCCTAAGTTTTAGAAAAGAAGGCAGGGTACTCAGATCGGAGACGATCCTCTCGTTCCCAGGTTGCTTCTGACTCAGAGTGATGAGACCATTGAACTTTCAGGAATTTGATGGTTTGACGCCGAGTTTTACGCTCAGCTTCATCAAGGATACGGATAGGATACTCTCGATAGGTCAGATCCTCTTGGAGATCAAGTGTTTCGTGATCAATACCACGGATGGGATCTTTGAAGCAACGTTTGAGTTGGGAGACATGGAAGACGTCATGAACTTCGAGAAAAGTTGGAGGGAGTTCCAACTTGTAGGCAAGTGTACCTCGTTTTGCAAGGATGCGGAAAGGACCAACATAGCGAGGAGCTAGTTTTCCTTTTATACCGAATCGATGGACACCTCTTAAAGGAGTGACTCGAAGATAAGCTTGCTCGCCAACTTCATAGCGAACTTCTTGATGATGACGATCATAATTGCTCTTTTGACGAGACTGAGCAGCTTTCAAACGTTCTCGGATAATGCCAACTTGATCTTCAGCTTCCTTGATCATGTCCGGTCCAAAGAACTGTCTTTCACCGGTTTTCGATCAATTCGAGGGGTTCGACATTTCCGTCCATAAAGAGCTTCAAAAGGCGCCATGCCCAGGCTAGATTGGAAGCTCGTTGTTATAGGAGAATTCAGCAAATGGAAGGCACTTTTCCCAATTCTTGCCGAAGGATATAACACGAGGCTCGAGCATGTCTTCAAGGATTTGATTCACCCTTTCGGTTTGACCACCGGTTTGGGGATGATAGGCCGTGCTTGAAGGAAAGATTTGTCCCCATGGAGTTTTGAAGGCTTTCCCGAACTTCGAGGTAAACAAGCTTCCACGATCGAGAGATGATCTTCTTCGGAACACCGTGAAGAGAGACTATCCGGGATATATAGAGATCTGCTAGTTGACTAGCACGAATACTTTCCCGAACAGGAAGAAAATGAGCAACCTTGGATAGACGATCCACCACTACCCATATGGAGTCATTTCCCTTTGGAGTTTTGGGAAGTCTGAAGGAGATATGCCCTAGAGGCAATAATAAAAGTAGTTATTATTTATATCTCTATGTTTATGATAAATGTTTATATGTCATGCTATAATTGTATTAGCAGAAACATTAGTACATGTGTGATATGTAGACAACAAGAAGTCCCTAGTATGCCTCTTAAACTAGCTTGTTGATTAATGGATGATTAGTTTCATAATCATGAACATTGGATGTTATTAATAACAAGGTTATATCATTATATGAATGATGTAATGGGCACACCCATTTAAGCGTAGCATAAGATCTCGTCATTAAGTTATTTGCTATAAGCTTTCAATACATAGTTACCTAGTCCTTATGACCATGAGATCATGTAAATCACTTATACCGGAAAGGTACTTTGATTACACCAAACACCACTGCGTAAATGGGTGGTTATAAAGGTGGGATTAAGTATCCGGAAAGTATGAGTTGAGGCATATGGATCAACGGTGGGATTTGTCCATCCCGATGACGGATAGATATACTCTGGGCCCTCTCGGTGGAATGTTGTCTAATGTCTTGCAAGCATATGAATGAGTTCATAAGAGACCACATACCACGGTACGAGTAAAGAGTACTTGTCGGGAGACGAGGTTGAACAAGGTATAGAGTGATACCGAAGATCAAACCTCGGACAAGTAAAATATCGCGAGACAAAGGGAATTGGTAATGTTTGTGAATGGTTCATTCGATCACTAAAGTCATCGTTGAATATGTGGGAGCCATTATGGATCTCCGAGATCCCGCTATTGGTTATTGGTCGGAGTAAGTACTCAACCATGTCCGCATAGTTCTCGAACCGTAGGGTGACACACTTAAAGTTGGATGTTGAAATGGTAGTTCTTGAATATGGAATGAAGTTGGAATATTTGTTCGGAGTCCCGGATGTGATCCCGGACATCACGAGGAGTTCCGGAATGAGTCGGAGAATAAGATTCATATATAGGATGTCATTTTATATGAATAAAATGTCGCGGAAGGTTCTATGGAAGGTTCTAGAAGGTTCTAGAAAAGTCCGGAAGAAACCACCAAGGAAGGTGGAGTCCACAAGGGACTCCACCTCCATGGCCGGCCAGCCCTAGTGGGGGTGGAGTCCCAAGTGGACTCCACCATAGGGGGCCGGCCACCCCACATGGGAGGTGGGAATCCCACCTTTGGGTGGGAGTCCTAGTTGGGCTAGGTTTGCCCCCTCCTATGGAAGGTTTTGGTTTCGGGTCTTATTCGAAGACTTGGACACCAACACTTGGGATCCACCTATATAATGAGGGGCCAAGGGAGGGGGCCGGCCACCCCTAAGACCATAGCTTGGCCGCCCCCCTTGAGTGGCCGGCCACCCCTCCCAAACCCTAGCTTTGCTCCTCCACTTCATATTGCCCGGTTTGCTTAGCGAAGCTCCGCCGAACTTCTACACCGCCACCGAGCACCACGCCGTCGTCTTTGTCGGATTCAAGAGGAGCTACTACTTCCGCTGCCCGCTGGAACGGGGAGGTGGACGTCGTCTTCATCAACAACCGAACGTGTGGCCGAGTACGGAGGTGCTGCCCGTTCGTGGCGCGGAACCGATCGTGATCAAGATCTTCTACGCGCTTTTGCAAGCGGCAAGTGAACGTCTACCGCAGCAACAAGAGCCTCATCTTGTAGGCTTTGGAATCTCTTCAAGGGTGAGACTCGATACCCCCTCGTTGCTACCGTCTTCTAGATTGCATCTTGGCTTGGATTGCGTGTTCGCGGTAGGAAAATTTTTGTTTTCTATGCAACGTTATCCTACGGTGGTATCGAGCCGTGTCTATGCATAGATGGTTGCACGAGTAGAACACAATGGTTTGTGGGCGTTGATGCTCTTGTTATCTTTAGTTGAGTACTTTGCATCTTTATGGCATAGTGGGATGAAGCGGCTCGGACTAACTTTACATGACCGCGTTCATGAGACTTGTTCCTCGTTCGACATGCAACTTGTATTGCATAAGAGGCTTTGCGGGTGTCTGTCTCTCCTACTATAGTAAAGATTCAATTTACTCTTCTATTGACAACATTAGTATCAACGTTGTGGTTCATGTTCGTAGGTAGATTAGATCTATATCGAAAACCCTAAACCACGTAAAATATGCAAACCAAATTAGAGAGCGTCTAACTTGTTTTTGCAGGGTTTGGTGATGTGATATGGCCATAATGTGATGATGAATATGTATGAGATGATCATTATTGTATTGTGGCAACCGGCAGGAGCCTTATGGTTGTCTTTAAATTTCATGTTGAGTAGTATTTCAAAGTAGTTGTAATAGTTGCTACATGGAGGACAATCATGAAGACGGCGCCATTGACCTTGGTGCTTCGCCGACGATGATGGAGATCATGCCCGAAGATGATGGAGATCATGTCCGTGCTTTGGAGATGAAGATCAAAGGCGCAAAGACAAAAGGGCCATATCATATCACATATGAACTGCATGTGATGTTAATCCTTTTATGCATCTTATTTTGCTTAGATCGCGACGGTAGCATTATAAGATGATCCCTCACTAAAATCTCAAGATAATAAAGTGTTCATCCTTAGTAGCACCGTTGCCAAGACTTGTCGTTTCGAAGCATCTCGTGATGATCGGGTGTGATAGAATCAACAAGTGCATACAACGGGTGCAAGCCGATTTGCACATGCGGATACTAAGGTGGCCTTGACGAGCCTAGCATGTACGGACATGGTCTCGGAACACGTGATACCGAAAGGTAGAGCATGAATCATATGATTGATATGATGAACACTTTGAGTGTTCGCCATTGAAATTACACCTTGTCTCGTGATGATCGGACTATGGTGTGGTGGATTTGGTTCGTGTGATCACTAAGACAATGCGAGGGATATTGTTTTGAGTGGGAGTTCACCTAGATTTTTTAATTATATTGAATTAAAATTTGAACTCAATTTGTCATAAACTTAGTCTAAACTATTGCAAATATATGTTGTAGAGATGGCGTCCCCAATCAATTTTAACCAGTTCCTAGAGAAAGAAAAGCTTAAGAGCAACGGTAGCAACTTCACCGAGCGGTTCCGTCATGTGAGGATCTTCCTCTCGGCGGAAATCCGCAATATGTGCTTGATGCACCGCTAGGTGACCCTCCTACGTGAAACTGAAACCGATGAAGTAAAAGCTGTTTACGAGACTCGGAAAACTCGGTACTCTCAAGTTCGGTGTGCCATCCTGTGCGATCTGGAATCCGATCTTCAAAAACGTTTTGAGCACCACGATCCTCATGAGTTGATGAAAGAGTTAAAGACTATTTTCGAGACTCATGCGGCCGTGGAATGCTATGAAGCATCGAAACATTTCTTCGATTTGTATGATGGAAGAAGGCAGCTCCATTAGTGAGCACATGCTCGCCATGACCGGGCATGCGAAGAAACTCGGTGACTTGGGAATAGTGATTCCTAACGGTACGGGGATTAATCGTGTCCTTCAATCACTGCCACCAAGTTACAAGAACTTTGTGATGAACTACAATATGCGAGAACATGAACAAGGAGTTACCTGAACTTTTTGGCATGCTAAAAGCTGCTTGAGATTGAGATCAAGAAAGAGCACCAAGTGTTGATGGTCAACAAGACCACTAGTTTCAAGAAACGAGGGCAAGTCTAAGGGAAAATTCAAGAAGGGTGGCAAGAAAGCTGCCACGCCTCCTATGAAACCTAAGAACGGCCCTAAGCACGATGCTTGAGTGCTATTACTGCAAGGAGAAGGGACAACTGGAAGCGTAATTGCTCCAAGTATCCGGCTGATACGAAGAGCGGCCTTGTCAAGAAGAAGAAAGAAGGTATATCCGATATACATGTTATAGATGTTTATCTCACTGGTTCTCGTTCTAGTACCTGGGTATTTGATACTTGGTTCGGTTGCTCATATTTGTAACTCGAAACGGGAACTAAAGAATAAACGAAGACTAATGAAAGATGAAGTGACAATGCGCGTTGGAAATGGATCCAAAGTCGATGTGATCGTTGTCGGCACACTTCCTCTACATCTACCTTCGGGATTAGTTTTAAGCCTAAATAATTGTTATTTTGTACCCGCGTTGAGCATGAACATTATATCTGGATCTTGTTTAATGCAAGACGGTTATTCATTCAAGTACTGAGAATAATGGTTGTTCTATTTTTATGAATAATATCTTTTATGGTCGAGCACCACAAAAGAATGGCTTATTTACGTTAGATCTCGATAGTAGTGATACGCATATACATAACATTGATGCTAAGCGAATTAAATTGAATGATAATTCTACTTATATGTGGCACTTGTCGTCTTGGTCATATTGGAGTGAAGCGCATGAAGAAACTCCATACTGATGGATTACTTGAATCACTTGACTTTGAGTCACTTGATAGATGTGAAGCATGTCTAATGGGAAAAATGACTAAGACTCCATTTTACGGTATGATGGAGCGAGCTACGACTTATTGGAAATCATACATACCGATGTGTGCGGACCAATGAGTGTAGCATCGCGCGGTGGTTATCGTTATGTTCTAACCTTCACGGATGATGCGAGTAGATATGGGTATATCTATTTCATGAAACATAAATCCGAAACTTTCGAGAAGTTTAAGGAATTTCAAAGTGAAGTAGAAAATCAACGTAACAAGAAGATAAAATTTCTACGATCCGATCGTGGAGGTGAATATCCGAGTTATGAGTTTGGCATGCATTTAAAGAAATGCGGAATACTTTCACAATTGACACCGCCGGGAACACCACAACGAAACGGTGTATCCGAACGTCGTAATCGAACTCTCTTAGATATGGTTCGTTCTATGATGTCTCTTACTGATTTGCCATTATCATTTTGGAGTTATGCATTAGAGACAGCCGCATTCACTTTAAATAGAGCACCATCAAAATCCGTAGAAACGACACCGTATGAATTATGGTTTAATAAGAAACCTAAGTCTGTCGTTCCTGAAAGTTTGGGGTTGCGAAGCCTATGTAAAGAAGTTACAACCGGACAAGCTAGAACCCAAAGCGGAGAAATGCGTCTTCATAGGATACCCTAAGGAAACTATAGGGTATACTTTCTATCACAAATCCGAAGGCAAAATATTTGTTGCAAAGAACGGAACCTTTCTTGAGAAAGAATTTCTCACTAAAGAAGTGATTTGGAAGAAAAGTAGAACTCGATGAGATTAATGAATCTATACTCGTTGATCGAGTAGCGCGATGCCGGAAGTTGTACATGTACCGCCTACACCGGCAACGAGAGGAAGCTAATGATAATGATCATGAAACTTCGAACGAGGAAACTGCGAACCTCGCGGATCGACAAGGGAACGTGCCACTCCTGATTGGTATGATCCTTGTCTAAATGTCATGATTGTGGATAACAATGATGAGGACCCTGCGACGTATGAAGAAGCAATGATGAGCCCGGATTCCAACAAATGGCAAGAAGCCATGAAATCCGAAATGGGATCCATGTATGATAACAAAGTATGGACTTTGGTAGACTTACACGATAGCCGAAAGGCATGTCGAGAATAAATGGATCTTCAAGAGAAAAACGAGATGCTGATGGTAATATTACTGTCTATAAAGCTCGACTTGTCGCAAAGGGTTTCAGACAAATTCAAGGAGTTGACTACGATGAGACTTTCTCACACAGTAGCGAAGCTAAAATCTGTGAGGATTTTGTTAGCAATAGCTGCATTTTTCGATTATGAGATTTGGCGGATGGATGTCAAAACGGCGTTCCTTAATGGAGACATTGAGGAAGAGTTGTATATGGTACAACCCAAAGGTTTTGTCGATCCTAAAAATGCTTGACAAAGTATGCAAACTTCAGCGTTCAATCTATGGATGAAGCAAGCATCAAGAAGTTGGAACCGACGCTTTGATAAGGTGATCAAAGACTTTGGGTTTATACGGTGTCATGGAGAGGCCTGTATTTACAAGAAAGTGAGTGGGAGCTCTGTAGCATTCACGATATTATATGTAGATGACATATTATTAATTGGGAATGATATAGAACTATTAAGCGATGTAAAAGGTTATTTGAATAATAGTTTTTCAATGAAAGACCTTGGTGAAGCATCGTATATATTAGGCATCAAGATTTATAGAGATAGATCAAGACGCCTAATAGGGCTATCGCATGAGTACATATCTGGACAAGATTCTAAAGAAATTTAGAATGGACGAAAGTAAGAAAGGATTCTTACCTATGTTACCGGGCAAGGTCTTGAGTAAGACTCAAGGACCGGCTACGGCGAGATGAAAGAGAAAGGATGAGTAATATCCCCTATGCCTCGGCGATGGGATCTATCATGTATGCCATGCTATGTACTAGACCGGATATAGCACATGCTTGTTAGTTTGACTAGCGAGATATCAAAGTGATCCGGGAATGGAACAACTTGGACGGCGGTCAAGAATATCCTAAAGTACTTGAAAAGAACTAAGGATATGTTTCTTTGTTATGGAGGTGACCAAGAGCTCGTTGTAAATGGTTACACCGATGCAAGTTGGAACAACTGATCCTGATGACTCTAAGTCACAATGCGGGTACGTGTTTATATTGAATGGTGTCTGCGATGAGTCTGGGCAAGCTCGAAGCGAGTGCACGGTGGCGAAGTCTTCAACGGAATCGAGTACATAGCGGCTTCGGAGGCTTCATCGGAAGCGGTATGGATGAAGAGGTTCATTGTAGAGCTCGGTGTGGTTCCTAGTGCATTGGACCCATTAATCATTTACTTGTGATAACATGGGTGCCATCGCCAATGCACAAGAGCCAAGGTCACACAAGAGGCTGAAGCATATCAAGCTGCGTTACCACTCGATTCGCGAGTACATCGAAGATGGAGAAGTAAAGATTTGCAAAGTACACACCGATGCGAATGTAGCAGATCCGTTGACTAAAGCTCTCCCTAGGGCAAAGCATGACCAACACCAAAATGCCATGGGTGTTAGGTATATTACAATGTAATCTAGATTATTGACTCTAGTGCAAGTGGGAGGCTGAAGGAGATATGCCCTAGAGGCAATAATAAAAGTAGTTATTATTTATATCTCTATGTTTATGATAAATGTTTATATGTCATGCTATAATTGTATTAACCGAAACATTAGTACATGTGTGATATGTAGACAACAAGAAGTCCCTAGTATGCCTCTTAAACTAGCTTGTTGATTAATGGATGATTAGTTTCATAATCATGAACATTGGATGTTATTAATAACAAGGTTATATCATTATATGAATGATGTAATGGGCACACCCATTTAAGCGTAGCATAAGATCTCGTCATTAAGTTATTTGCTATAAGCTTTCAATACATAGTTACCTAGTCCTTATGACCATGAGATCATGTAAATCACTTATACAGGAAAGGTACTTTGATTACACCAAACACCCTTTGCGTAAATGGGTGGTTATAAAGGTGGGATTAAGTATACTGGAAAGTATGAGTTGAGGCATATGGATCAACGGTGGGATTTGTCCATCCCGATGACGGATAGATATACTCTGGGCCCTCTCGGTGGAATGTTGTCTAATGTCTTGCAAGCATATGAATGAGTTCATAAGAGACCACTTACCACGGTACGAGTAAAGAGTACTTGTCGGGAGACGAGGTTGAACAAGGTATAGAGTGATACCGAAGATCAAACCTCGGACAAGTAAAATATCGCGAGACAAAGGGAATTGGTAATGTTTGTGAATGGTTCATTCGATCACTAAAGTCATCGTTGAATATGTGGGAGCCATTATGGATCTCCGGATCCCGCTATTGGTTATTGGTCGGAGTAAGTACTCAACCATGTCCGCATAGTTCTCGAACCGTAGGGTGACACACTTAAAGTTGGATGTTGAAATGGTAGTTCTTGAATATGGAATGAAGTTGGAATATTTGTTCGGAGTCCCGGATGTGATCCGGACATCACGAGGAGTTCGGAATGGTCCGGAGAATAAGATTCATATATAGGATGTCATTTTATATGAATAAAATGTCGCGGAAGGTTCTATGGAAGGTTCTAGAAGGTTCTAGAAAAGTCCGGAAGAAACCACCAAGGAAGGTGGAGTCCACAAGGGACTCCACCTCCATGGCCGGCCAGCCCTAGTGGGGGTGGAGTCCCAAGTGGACTCCACCATAGGGGGCCGGCCCCCCCCCCCATGGGAGGTGGGAATCCCACCTTTGGGTGGGAGTCCTAGTTGGGCTAGGTTTGCCCCCTCCTATGGAAGGTTTTGGTTTCGGGTCTTATTCGAAGACTTGGACACCAACACTTGGGATCCACCTATATAATGAGGGGCCAAGGGAGGGGGCCGGCCACCCCTAAGACCATAGCTTGGCCGCCCCCTTGAGTGGCCGGCCACCCCCTCCCAAACCCTAGCTTTGCTCCTCCACTTCATATTGCCCGGTTTGCTTAGCGAAGCTCCGCCGGACTTCTACACCGCCACCGACACCACGCCGTCGTGCTGTCGGATTCAAGAGGAGCTACTACTTCCGCTGCCCGCTGGAACGGGGAGGTGGACGTCGTCTTCATCAACAACCGAACGTGTGGCCGAGTACGGAGGTGCTGCCCGTTCGTGGCGCCGGAACCGATCGTGATCAAGATCTTCTACGCGCTTTTGCAAGCGGCAAGTGAACGTCTACCGCAGCAACAAGAGCCTCATCTTGTAGGCTTTGGAATCTCTTCAAGGGTGAGACTCGATACCCCCTCGTTGCTACCGTCTTCTAGATTGCATCTTGGCTTGGATTGCGTGTTCGCGGTAGGAAAATTTTTGTTTTCTATGCAACGTTATCCTACAAAGTCCGGTAATGAAATCCATGCCAATTTCATCCCATTTCCATTCAGGAGTTGATATAGGTTGAAGAGTACCAGCTGGTCTTTGATGCTCAGGTTTTACACGACGACAAACGTCGCATTCAGCTACAAAGCGAGCGATTTCTCTTTTCATCCGGGTCCACCAGAACCTTTGGCGAAGATCCTGATACATCTTTGTACTTCCAGGATGAATAGATAGAGGAGACTCATGAGCTTCTCGGAGGATAAGCTCTCTCAGGTTCTTTTTCTTCGGCACCACCAAGCGGTTACCAAAGTATACAACACCTTGATCGTTGACGGAGAAACATTTAGCATCTCCGCTAGCAATGTTCTCTTTGATCTTAATGATACCCAAATCACGCTTCTGAGCGGCTTTGATCTGGTCTTCAAGAGAGGATTTCACCTCTAAGTTGGCAAGGAATCCCTGAGGAACAACTTCAAGATTGAGTCTTGCAAATTCCTCATGGAGGGCAGGTTGACATTGCTTGAGCATCAGATTGTTGCAATATGACTTCCGACTTAGCGCGTCAGCAACGACGTTGGCTTTGCCGGGCTGATAGTTAAGACCCAAATCATAGTCTTTGATGAGTTCCAACCATCTTGTCTGTCTGAGATTCAGATCCGGTTGGGTAAAGAGATACTTCAGACTTTGATGATCCGAGTATAACTCGCAACGATTACCGTAAAGGTAAGGTCGCCATTGCTTAAGAGCATGGACCACAGCTGCAAGCTCTAGATCATGAGTTGGATAATTGAGCTCATGTGGCTTCAATTGTCGAGAGGCATAAGCCACTACATGGCCATCTTTCATCAACACACATCCGAGCCCTTGAAGAGAGGCATCACAGAAGATGACAAAGTCTTTGCTTGTGTCTGGAAGGACAAGTACCGGAGCGGTAGTCAGCTTTACTTTCAGTGTCTGAAAACTTTCTTCAGCCTTCTCTGACCACTCAAATTTCTTATCTTTCTTGAGAAGATCAGTCATTGGTTTGGCGATCTTGGAGAAATTCTCGATGTATCGACGGTAATAACCCGCCAATCCAAGAAAACTCCGAATCTCTTTGGCTGACTTAGGAGTCTTCCGGTCAAGAACGGATTGAACTTTATCCGGAATGAGCTGCAACACCTTTTGCAGAGACCACATGGCCTAGGAAGATGAGCTCTTGTAGCCAGAACTCACATTTAGAAAACTTGGCATAGAGACGGTGTTCACGAAGCTTTGTCAGCACCAAACGCAAGTGTTCAGTGTGTTCTTCTTCGGTTTTGGAGTAGACCAGAATATCATCAATGTAGATAATGACGAATTTGTCAAGATACTCCATAAACAATGAGTTCATGAGCCGCATAAAAGTGGCTGGAGCATTTGTGAGACCAAAGGACATGACGGTGTACTCGTAAAGACCATAACGAGTCATGAACGCCGTTTTTGGAATGTCCTCCGTTCGGATTTTGATTTGATGGTAGCCTGATCTCAAATCCATCTTAGAAAAGACTGTGGCACCACTCAATTGATCAAAAAGATCATTGATTCGAGGTAGAGGATACTTGTTCTTGATGGTTCTTGCGTTGAGCGGCCGGTAATCAACAACCGGACGCGGAACATTGGTATCCCTCTTCTTGACAAAGAGTGCGGGACATCCCCAAGAAGAAGTACTAGGTTGGATGTATCTTTTCCCTTCTAACTCTTCCAAGCTGCTTCTTCGGTTCAACCAACTCTTCTCGAGGCATACGATAAGGACGTCGAGATACGAGGAGCGATTCCGGGGAACCAGCTCGATGACAAACTCCACGCTTCGATCGGGTGGCATGCCGGAGTAATTCTTCGGAAAGACATCGGGGAAGTCACAAACCACGGAACATCAGAAATTTCAAGCGGAGGTAAGACATCAAGGGCATACAACTCAGCATCGGGAATATGTCTGGCTGATGGAGATGTTCGTTGCCGAAGACCAATACGAGAATGGAGCTTCCGGAAAGATCGGTCGGAGTAAGAGACCTGGCTCCACAATCAATGACAGCCTGATATTTAGCTAGCCAATCCATGCCCAAAATGATATCAATGTCGGTTGACTTGAGGGAAATGAGGGGAATCGGAAAAAGAAGATATCCAATCTCGATTTTATTCCCACGACTGACCATAGCGGTATACCAACTAGAACCAGGGGAATGAACCATAAGAGGGGTAGACATAACTTCAAAAGGAATCTCATGCAGTTGAGCAAACTCTTGGGATATGAATGAATGCGATGCTCCAGAATCAAACAGAACTGTAGCTATAACGGAGTTGATTCGAAGCGTACCCATTATGACGCTTGGATGCGCTCGGCTTCTTCGGCGGTGACATGGGTCGGACGACCATGACCGGCAAGCTGGAGGTTTAGTAAACTTCTTTGGTGGTGGAGCACCACGAACAGAAGTATTGTGGGGGCACTCCTTCATGTAGTGACCGGGTTGACCACAAGTGAAGCACGCACCACTGCCTGGAGTACCCATAGCGGGACGATAGTTGGTTCCGCCGGCATTGTTTGGAGCTTGTGGGCGAGGAGCATAACCAGAAGGCTTTGGTGCATTAGGAGCACGAGGCACAGCACTGTATGGAATGAAAACACGACGGCGCTGATTGCCTGATCCAGAAGACTGAGAAGTATCTCGAGGACGCTTGCGAGTTTCCTCATACTCCACCTTTCCTCTTTCTGCCTTCATAGCCTTGTTGACAAGATCTTGGCAGGTTGGGAAGTCCAGGAGATGAAGATCTCGACGAAGATCAGGATCCAGTCCCTTGCGGAACAAGGCTTGCTTCTTGGCATCAGTGGAAGTTTCTTCAGGAGCATAGCAGGCAAGACGATAAAAATTACCTTGGTAATCACAGATAGAACCACCGCACTGCGTCGGCTTCGGAAACTCTTCTCTTTTCTCGTCCATCGGACCCTGCGGGATATGATATGCACGGAAAGCGGCTTTGAACTACGGCCAAGTTACGACATGACCGGCAGGCTGCATCAACAAGAAGTTTTCCCACCATGAACCAGCGGCTCCTTCAAGATGGTAGGTGGCAAAGTTCACCCAATCCGCTGAGCGGCGTGGGCAACCTCTAGCTTGCGCTCGATGGTGCGGAGCCGGTAGTCGGCATCAAGTGGCTCGGTGGAATAGCTGAACCTTTGGTGGGGTGAGGCGAATGAAGCTTCGGATCCCCACTTGTTCCTCATGACGGCGAGGCTGTGTTACGCTCAATCCTTTCAAGGAGCCTAATGTTGTCTGCGCGATTAGCTTCATACATGGCCATAAGTTGGACCATAGAAGGAGGAGGAGGAAGGTCAGGATTCTCCTCGTGGCCATCTCCACGACCATTGCCACGGCCATGACCACGGCCAGCACCACTTCTAGTACCGCCTGACATCCTGAGGAGAAAACATAAAACCATGAGACACGGATTCACCGGAAGGATTCAACGAAAGGATAGCATGTACCGAATGCAATGTGCATCTTTGAAGGACAAGACATGTGATATAAAGATATATCATCGTATCGATCATAGTAGTTGAACAAGCATACGAAATGTATACACTACCAACCAACTCACAAACCATGAAAATGGAATGCAAAGATGACATACTATCACCATGTCGCATAAAGGCAAACAATTGGATGCTAAGCACCCGAAGCAAGAATAAAGGAACAATGCTTCAGATGAACTGAGGCATTCTGGAAACTCTGAGACAAGCAACCAGATACGGAGTGCTTGGAGAAAAATAACCCAAACCCGTGTATCCTAGAGATTTGAATTGATAGGAAAGAAGAGAAACCTTTTTCCAATCAAAACCGGATAAGATGACTCGGCATTAGAGTGACACCGGGTAAGGAGTAAAAGAATCCTATTCGAGTTTTGCAAATAATCTTTAGCTTTCAAATAGTTTTCGCAACCACTAGACTCAACATCGACCGATTACCAAGGGTTTCCTACGAGCCGATCCTGCTCGATACCAAAACCTGTGGCACCCCGGGATCAAGGTTAGACAAATACCAGATCTTCATCGACATAAGCCTAATCTCGAGCTCGGAAGACTACGGTGAGAGAATCGGTAACACAACGGTGACTCTACGACTCAAAAGCATATATTACAACTCTTAGCGAGTAAGATCCAAATTATTACACGCGAGAGGTCAACGACCCAACATTCAACAAGCAACGGAAGCAAATTATGTTATTCTAAATAACAAGATAGCAAAGGGCTTAAGAAGCCATAACATAAAGCGACGTCCCAGCCCATAAGTCGCGAGTGCTGCTGCTGGGAACTCCAAACTAACCATCGATGTTAACGTAGAAACCACCTTCGGTACGTAGCGACTTCATACGAAACAAAAGCATGCAAAGCTGAGTACGAGGGACTCGGCAAGACTTAGTACAACCTTTTAGCAAAGCGGGTATGCGGGCTTTCTGGTAGATCTTCTTTTGCGTAAAGCCAGTTTTCCTTTGTAAGATAAGAGAGAAGAGAAGTTCGACTACTCAGAACCTTTAAAAGGGGATAAGAGAGCGACATCTCTATCTCTATTGATCATCATCTTGTATCCACCAATCTTCATCATCTCGAACCACTATCCTCGGATTACCCCCTCAACACCCGAAGAAGGTATCCGTAAACACACATTGGTTGCCACGTTTTACGATTAGATTCATGTTCTCTATGATCTCCACGTCCGTTCCCAAGTCGTCCATAACCGTCGACACGGCTTTTCGAAAAGATTCATAACCCTGCAGGGGTGCACAACTTTACCCACACGCGCCAACCGACTCTTAATGCCAATATATATTAGCTCTCTTCCTTGGAGAGCCGGCGAGAGGGTGGTCGACCACGACCTTTACCTTGCTTGTCGCCGAGACCATGAGTCACGCGCTAAGGATTGTTCCGCCGTAACGGGTCAAGTCCCGAAGTCGGTCCTTAACGATGTGTACCGAGGTGGGTTTCCCCGGAGGCCGCAACCCCCGGCCACCACGACCACGCTTACACGCTCGTTATGTACCTTTAACCCCCAAGCAAAATGCAATGCATATGACCGAGGTAACGCGCAAACTATGTGACTCATGGAATCTACTAGGCAAGTTAGTGAGTCGAGAGGGTACCATAATAGGGCCTCGTGTGGTTGTACGCTCGATCTTGGTTCAAGAGGCGAGAACTCGGTTCCTAGGGTCGGCGAGAAACGAAACAACCCACCACATCCCAATGTGGCCTCTCGTACGAGCCTTTAATCATGTTTATCATCACCTCTATACTTACCACGTCAACTTTGTCATGCTAGATTCATTTCATTGTGAGGCTCCGGTCCGAAGACCGGAGTAGTAGCGTAACAAACTAAGCATGGCTAAGCATAAGAGATAAAGGCTCTCGCGACGCACACATGCCAAACCTAGTTATGCTAGGAGCGAGTGGATCGGGGTATCGAGGCTACAAAGGTCGGACATGCAACGAGATAGGGTAACTCTATCTATCGATAAAAGACGAGTTGAATCGTATGCGATATGTAGGAACCACGGATAAAAGTATTTCAAAATCATAGATGAACCGAGGTTAGGGCTTGCCTTGTCCCTCGGCGGATGAGTACTTGTTCTTCGGTAGTGTGGACGTCGGTCTCCGGCTCGGATCCTATCGCGAAGAACCAAATACGGAAAGGAAACAAACATTCACGACATGGCATAATGCAATGCGCATACAATATGAATGATATGTCAGGTTAAAGGAATTCGGTAAACCCTAGGTGCATCGTCAAATTAAAGGGGTGCCGACATCGGACACCGCCATATGAGAGGGGTGTATTAGGGTTCTCTAATAAGCTTCACATTTAATTGTTTCAAACATGTATAAACGAATAGGAAATGTTTTTCTGATCGAAATGATATATAATTTTATATTTTTATGATTTAATATGAATTATTTATCAATTACTGAAAAATAACAGAAATAAGAAAAAGCTTTATTGCGTCATGCTGACGTCATGCTGACGTCAGCACGACCTTGAGCTCTCAGGTCGAGCAGCAATCGGCCGATTGAGGCCGAAATTGGGCGCGTGCGTGGGGGCATCCGACTCAGCTCGACGTGGCGAGCCAAATGGTGGTGGCGCCGCCCGTTTTGGGTCGCCGGAGCATGGTCGGCGACCATGTCCGACGGCGGCGGGCGCAGGTGCACGGTGCGGGGCCGGTGGAGGAAGCAATCGGGGAGGGGAAGGGCACCACGAGCATCAGCAGCTCACCGCGAGCACGTGGAGGTTGACGGCGAGGCGAGGGGAGGCCGGAGTCGCCGGCGAGAGGCGGTGGCCGGCGCGGCAGAGGTCGCTCGATTGGCGCGGTAGGGGGCTCCCCGGCGAGCGCTGCTTGGTGGAGGAGGTCGGCGGCGACACGGCGGAGCTTCTGGCGGTGTCGGCCGAGCACGGGGAGGCGCAGAACGGCGGCGACGGTGAGGTCTGCGGGGCTAGGGTTTCGGACCGCGGCACAGAGAAGAGGAGGGGGAAGAAATGGGGCGTGCTAGGGTTGTCCACGGCGGCAGCGCGGAGCTTTGTAGGCGCTCGGGGGTGGCGGGGAGGATCCAGGCCGCCGGCGGGATCGACGGCCTTGGCGTCGACAGGCAGCAGCCTGGCTGCCTGGAGGTAGAAGACAAGGGGGGGAATTTTATGAAAACCCCCCTAGTCTTTAGGGTTTTCTCGGGAAAAGAAAAACAGAGTTGGTTTTTATGGAAATTTGGGGTATTTTGACCCAAATTTTTCAAGGGTTTTGCACAAAATTTTCTTAACACAAAACTACAACCATTTGCAACATTGTTTCATAACATTTTAGTGCAAAGTTTCTCAAATTAAATGCAAATGCATGCCATGCTTATGATCAACTAACAACATTATTGATTAACAAAGTTGGTCTGTTACAGTCCGTTGATCTTCCAGATTAAAAAAAGGGCAGTGCTGAGCGTCCCCCGGTGGATCCGAAATCAGATCCCCCGGGTCGCTGATGACCCACAAGTATAGGGGATCGCAACAGTCTTCGAGGGAAGTAAAACCCAAATTTATTGATTCGACACACTGCACCTGGAAAAGCACTAGTAATAGGGGCGATGTGAAAGCAGCAGTAATATGAGATCAATAGTAACAGTAACACAGCAGCAGTAGCAGTAACACAGAGGCATTGGCACCAGAAAATAGTTGATACTACTTCTAATGGCATATAGGACCGAGTGAGTATTTGATGATGAAAGATGGACCGGGGTTCCCAGCTATCGACACTAGTGGTAACTCTCCAATAACAAGTATTGGGTGAACAAATTACAGTTGGGCAATTGACATAATTATTATAGCATTAAGACAGAACATCCAGTTTATTAATCATGTAGGCATGTTTTCCATATATAGTCATACGTGCTTGCAATGAGAAACTTGCATAACATCTTTTGTCCTACCAGCCGGTGGCAGCCAGGCCTCAAGGGAATCTCTCGGTAATTAAGGTACTCCTTTTAATAGAGCACCGGAGCAAAGCATTAACACTTGGTGAAAACATGTGATCCTCATATCTAAGCCATCCCCTCCGGTTATCCCGATTCTTTGTCACTCCGGGGCCTCGGGTTCCGGACATAGACATGTGCAAACAACTTGTAGATACAATCTAAGCAATAATTATAGAGCTTTAAATCTAAGATCATGCCACTCGTGCACTAGTGACAAGCATTAAACACAACAAGATTGCAGCAACAATAACTTCACAAACTTTATAGATAGACTGATCATAATGTAACAATTCATCGGATCCCAACAAACATAACACCGATTACATCAGATGGATCTCAATCATGTAAGGCAGCTCATGAGATCGTTGTATTGAAGTACATGGGAGAGAGAGTACCAACTAGCTACTGCTAGAACCCGTCCATGGGAGAACTACTCACGGAGCATGATGGAGGCGGTGGCGTCGATGGAGAAGGCTCCGGGGGTCGATCCCCGTCCCGGCAGGGTGCCGAAACAGGAACTTCTGACCCCCAAAACTAGGTTTCGCGATGGCGGCGGCGCTCCGGGAGTCTTTCTGGAGTATGATAGATATCTCTCGGGTTTTCGCGTCATGGGGGAACAAATAGGCAAAGGGGCGATGTCGGTGGAGTCCCGAGGTGGGCTCCCCACACGCCGGCGTGCCTGTGGGCCCGGTCGCGCGGCTGCATGGGGAGGACGCCGTGGGCCTCCCCCGGGCTTGCCCTTCTGGCTCCGTGTGTCCCTCGGAAAAATAGGCGGTTTGGCTTTTGTTTCGTCGAATTCCGAGAATATTGCCCGAACAGCTTTCCTGGAACCAAAAACAGCGAAAAACAGCGACAGCACTGTGGCATCTTGTTAATAGGTTAGTCCCAGAAAATATATAATAATGATATATAATGCATATAAAACATGTGACAATGATACATAAAACAAGCATGAAACATCAGAAATTATAGATACGTTGAGAAGTATCAAGCATCCCCAAGCTTAGTTCCTACTCGTCCTCGAGTAGGTAAACGATAAAAAGAAAATAATTTCTGAAGTGACATGCTACCAACATTATCCTGATCCAATAATGATGTAAGGCATGTGAACTGAGATCAAATTATTCAAAGCAAATGTCTATAGTTGCTAAAAAAAGATAATGACTAAAAAACTGAATCATATAGCAAAAACTTTTCATGAATAGTACTTTCAAGACAAGCATCAAAAAGTCTTGCATAAGAGTTAACTCATAAAGTAATAGATTCTTAATAAAAGGTTTTGAAGCAACACAACGGAAGATTTAAGTTTCAGCAACTGCCTTCAACTTTCAACATGTATATCTCATGGATAATTGTCAACACAAAGTAATATGATGAGTGCAATAAGCAAGCATGTAAGGATCAATGCACACAGTTGACACAAGTGTTTGCCTCTAAAATAGAATGAAGTAGGTAAACTGACTCAACATAAAGTAAAAGAAAGGCCCTTCGCAGAGGGAAGCAGGGATTAACTCATGTGCTAGAGCTTTTTAAGTTTTGAAATCATAAAGAGAGCATAAAAATAAAGTTTTGAGAGGTGTTTGTTGTTGTCAACGAATGGTAGTGGGCACTCTAACCCCCTTGTCAAACGAGACTTTCAAAGAGCGGCTCCCATGAAGGACGTTATCTCTACCGGCAAGGTAGATCATCCCTCTTCTCTTTTGTTTACACATGTATTTTAGTTTTATTTATAGATGACACTCCTCCCAACCTTTTGCTTTCACAAGCCATGGCTAACCGAATCCTCGGGTGCCTTCCAACATTTCACATACCATGGAGGAGTGTCTATTGCAAAATTAAGTTGCTTACTGATAAATCGGGGCAAAACATGTGAAGAGAATTATTAATGAAAGTTAATTAATTGGGGCTGGGCACCCCGTTGCCAGCTCTTTTTGCAAAATTATTGGATAAGTGGATGTATATGCCACTAGTCCATTGGTGAAAGTCTGCCCAACAAAATTGAAAGATAAAACACCACATACTTCCTCATGAGTTATAAAACATTGACACAAATAAGGAGTAATAAAGTTTTGAATTGTTTAAAGGTAGCACATGAAGTATTTACTTGGAATGGCAGAAAAATACCACATAGTAGGTAGTTATGGTGGACTCAAATGGCATAGGTTTTGGCTCAAGGTTTCTGATGCACGAGAAGCATTCCCTCTGAGTACAAGACTTTGGCTAGCAAGGTTGTTTGAAGCAAACACAAGTATAACTGGTACAACAAAACTTACATAAGAACATATTGCAAGCATTATAAGACTCTACACTGTCTTTCTTGTTGCTCAAACACTTTTACAAGAAAATATCTAGACCTTAGAGAGACCAATCATGCAAACCAAATTTCAACAAGCTCTACGGTAGTTCTCCACTAATAGGTTTAAACTACATGATGCAAGAGCTTAAACATGATCTACTTGAGAGCTCAAAACAATTGCCAAGTATCAAATTATTCAAGACAATATACCAATTACCACATGAAGCATTTTTCGTTTCCAACCAAATAGCAATAAATGCGGCGGCTTTCGGCTTTTGCCATGAACATTAAAAGTAAAACGAAGAACACCAGTGTTCAAATGAAAAAGCGGAGCGTGTCTCTCTCTCACACAAGCATGTTAGGATCCGATTTATTCAGAGAATGAAAATAACAAAACGAAAATAAAAGCACACCGACGCTCCAAGTAAAGCACATAAGATGTGACAGAATTAAAATATAGTTTCACTAAAGGTGACCTGATAAGTTTTTGATGAAGAAGGGGATGCCTTGGGCATCCCCAAGCTTAGACGCTTGAGTCTTCTCGAAATATGCAGGGATGAACCACGGGGGCATCCCCAAGCTTATACTTTTCACTCTTCTTGATCATATTATATCATCCTCCTCTCTTGATCCTTGAAAACTTCCTTCACACCAAACTCAAAGCAATCTCATTAGAGGGTTAGTGCATAATCAAAAATTCACATGTTCAGCAAGGACACAATCATTCCCAACACTTCTGGATATTATCCAAGGTTACTGAAATTTAATGGAGCAAAGAAACCCACTCAAACACAGTAAAAGAGGCAATGCGAAATAAAAGGCAGAATCTGTCAAAACAGAACAGTCCATAAAGACGAATTGTTTCGAGGCATTTAACATTCTCAGATGGAAAAGCTCCAGTTGAATGAAAGTTGCGTACATATCTGTGGATTACTCATGAATTTTTTCAAGATTTTTAGATTTTTCTACAGAGAGAAAAACTCAAAACAGTGACAGCTAAAAATCTGTTTCTGCGCAGAAATCCAAATCTAGTATCAACTTTCTATCAAAGACTTTACTTGGCACAACAATGCAATAAAATAAAGATACAAAGGTATTGCTACAGTAGTAACAAGCACCTTGACTCAAATATAAAACAAAATTGCAGAAATAAAATAATGGGTTGTCTCCCATAAGCGCTTTTGTTTAACGCCTTTCAGCTAGGCGCAAAAGATTTTAATGATGCTCACATGAAAATAGAAAATGAAGCAAAAGGAGCATCAAGAAGCAAATTCGAAACACATTTAAGTCTAACCCGCTTCCTATGCACAGGAATCTCGTACACAAATAAATTCATGAAGAACAAAGTGACAAGCATAGGAAGATAAAACACGAGTAACTTCAAAATTTTCAGCATGTAGAGAGGTGTTTTAGTACCATGAAAATTTCTACAACCATATTTTCCTCTCTCATAATAATTTACGGTAGCATCATGAACAAACTCAACAATATAACTATCACATACAGCATGCTTTTCATGATCTACAAACACATAATTTTTATCAAGCTCAAAAATAGTGGGATCAAAACTTTCAAACCCACTTTTTCAAAATCTATATCAAGATGATTGATCATTCTCAAGAGATATGGGACTCCTAGATAAAGTCAAGACCTCTCCAATCCCATTTTCATTAGTAGTACAATTAATATTATCAAGTAACATAGGATCATCATCTAGAGCTTTATCATAAACATTTGCTAAGCAAAACTCTTTAGTACCATGCATTTCGATATCAGGCACAAACAAAGCATTATCATAAGATTTATCAAAATAGCATGGATTATCATAGATAACTGTAGCATAATTATTCTCACAAGTTTTACTCATAGGGAATATTTCAAGAGAATCCACAGGAACATAACATTCATCCTCCTTTGGTAAGCATGGAGGACAATCAAATAGTGTAAGAGATAAAGAGTTACTCTCATTAGAAGGTTGGCATGGGTAGCTAATCCATTCTTCCTCATTTTGTTCATCACTCTCCTCCTCTTTTTCATCCAATGAGCGTTCAGGTTCATCAATTCCTTCTTTCACAGGTTCCTGCAAATTGTGAGTGCATTCTTGTGCATGAATGAGTCTCTCTTTATAATCAATGATATAAGGATTATTGATGTAATGTTCTATGCAATAATCAAGGATAGAAGAGACATAATCTTTAAGGTCCTTACAAACAATACAAGTTTCATAATTTTTAGCCATGAACGATTCTATCTTAGAGGCTCCCATAAATAAAACAAATTGTTCTACTTCTTCGAACCCAAGATGAATATAGTTATTCCAATGATAGTTCACAATTAAAACTTCTTCACTAAAGCCACATTGGAATTTAAGATGTTTAGAGCAACAGTTTATATCATGGCGTTTAAGCAAGATTTTAGCAATTGTATTCAATTTTTCTAACACGGCAGTCATGACTTTACCCTTTCTTGATTCTCTATAATTCATATATAATTCTTTAAGCTCCATACAGGTTGTGGGTTCTTCCATAACAACAGTTTTTAAATTTTCGGTTTTTCAAATTTTTATGGATTTTCAGGTATATAAGAAAAAATAAAACAAGACAAAAACAAAAAAACTAGACAAAAGTAAACTAAGCAAAATAATACTAGACAGAAATAAACTAAGCACAAATAAACTAGACAAAAGTAAACTAAGCAAAACAAAATAAATAAAAACAGAGAGAGAGAGGTAGAGTGTACTCCCCAGGTGAACTTATGAGTGTAGAGCTATGCTCCCCGACAACGGCGCCTGAAAATAGTCTTGATGACCCACAAGTATAGGGGATCGCAACAGTCTTCGAGGGAAGTAAAACCCAAATTTATTGATTCGACACAAGGGGAGACAAAGAACACTTATAAGCCTTAACAACTGAGTTGTCAATTCAGCTGCACCTGGAAAAGCACTAGTAATAGGGGTGATGTGAAAGCGACGAGTAATATGAGAGCAATAGTAACGATAACACGGCAGCGATGTGCAGTAACACAAAGGCAATGGCACCGAGAAAATAGTTGATACTACTTCTAATGGCATATAGGACCGAGTGAGTATTTGATGATGAAAGATGGACCGGGGTTCCCAGCTATCTACACTAGTGGTAACTCTCCAATAACAAGTGTTGGGTGAACAAATTACAGTTGGGCAATTGACATAATTATTATAGCATTAAGACAGAACATCAAGTTTATTAATCATGTAGGAATGTTTTCCATATATAGTCATACGTGCTCGCAATGAGAAACTTGCATAACATCTTTTGTCCTACCAGCCGGTGGCAGCCGGGCCTCAAGGGAATCTACTGGTAATTAAGGTACTCCTTTTAATAGAGCACCGGAGCAAAGCATTAACACTTTGTGAGAACATGTGATCCTCATATCTAAGCCATCCCCTCCAGTTATCCCAGTTGTTGTCACTCTGGGGCCTCGGGTTCCGAACATAGACATGTGCAAACAACTTGTAGATACAATCTAAGCAATAATTATAGAGCTTTAAATCTAAGATCATGCCACTCGTGCACTAGTGACAAGCATTAAACACAAGAAGATTGCAGCAACAATAACTTCACAAACTTTATAGATAGACTGATCATAATGTAACAATTTATCGGATCCCAACAAACACAACACCGATTACATCAGATGGATCTCAATCATGTAAGGCAGCTCACGAGATCATTGTATTGAAGTACATGGGAGAGAGAGTACCAACTAGATACTGCTAGAACCCGTAGTCCATGGGGGAACTACTCACGGAGCATGATGGAGGCGGTGGCGTCGATGGAGAAGGCTGATACGTCTCAAACGTATCTATAATTTCTTATGTTCCATGCTACTTTATTGATGATACTCACATGTTTTATACACATTATATGTCGTTATTATGCATTTTCCGGCACTAACCTATTGACGAGATGCCGAAGAGCCAGTTGCTATTTTCTGCTGTTTTTGGTCTCAGAAATCCTAGTAAGGAAATATTCTCGGAATTGGACGAAATCAACGCCCAGGGGCCTATTTTTCACGAAGCTTCCAGAAGTCCGAAGAGGAAACGAAGTGGGGCCACGGGGCGCCGCCACACTAGGGCGGCGCGGCCTACAGGGGGCCCGCGTGGCCCTAGCGTGTGGGGCCCCCGTGACGCCCCTTGACCTGCCCTTCCGCCTACTTAAAGCCTTCGTCGCGAAATGATACGTCTCCAACGTATCCATAATTTCTGATGTTCCATGCTTGTTTTATGACAATACTTACATGTTTTGCTTGCACTTTATAATGTTTTTATGCGTTTTCCGGAACTAACCTATTAACAAGATGCCACAGTGCCGGTTCCTGTTTTCGATGTTTTTGGTTCCGGAAAGGCTGTTCGGGCAATATTCTCGGAATTGGACGAAATCAACGCCAAACATCTTATTTTTCCCGGAAGGCCCCGAACACCGAAGGAGAGTCGGAGGCGAGCCAGGGGGGCCCCACACGACAGGGCCGCGCGGGCTCCACCCTGGCCGCGCCGGCCTATGGGGAGGAGGCCCCGTGGCCCCTCCGACTCCGTCTCTTCGCCTATATAAGCCCTTTCGACCTAAAAACGCGACACCAATTGAAAAAACTCCGAGAAAGACTCCCGGGGCGCCGCCACCATCGCGAAACTCCAATTCGGGGGACAGAAGTCTCTGTTCCGGCACCCTGCCGGGACGGGGAAGTGCCCCCGGAAGCCATCTCCATCAACGCCATCGCCTCCATCATGCTCCGTGAGTAGTTCCCCCATGGACTACGGGTTCTAGCAGTAGCTAGTTGGTATTCTCTCCCCATGTACTTCAATACAATGATCTCATGAGCTGCCTTACATGATTGAGATTCATCTGATGTAATCGGTGTTGTGTTTGTTGGGATCCGATGGATGATACATTATGATTAGTCTATCTATAAAGTTTGTGAAGTTATTGTTGCTGCAATCTTGTTATGCTTAATGCTTGTCACTAGGGCCCGAGTGGCATGATTTTAGATTTAAGCTCTATACTTATTGCTTAGATTGTATCTACAAGTTGTATGCACATGTCTATGTCCGGAACCAAAGGCCCCAAAGTGATAGCAATTGGGACAACTGGAGGGGAAGGCTTAGATATGAGGATCACATGTTTTCATGGAGTGTTAATGCTTTTGCTCCGGTGCTCTATTAAAAGGAGTGCCTTAATTTCCAGTAGATTCCCTAGAGGCCCGGCTGCCACCTAGCTGGTAGGACAAAAGATGTTGTACAAGTTTCTCATTGCGAGCACGTATGACTATATATGGAAAACATGCCTACATGATTAATGATCTTGATGTTCTGTCTTAATGCTATTTCAATCCTATCAATTGCCCAACTGTAATTTGTTCACCCAACACTTGTTATTGGAGAGTTACCACTAGTATAGATAGCTGGGAACCCCGGTCCATCTCGCATCATCGTATACTCGTTCTACATGTCATTGGAAGTAGTATCAACTATTTTCTGGTGCCATTGCTCTCATATTACTATTACTGCTGCTGTGTTATTGTTACTACTGCTCTCATATTACTGCTACTTTCACATCACCCCTGTTACTAGTGCTTTTCCAGGTGCAGCTGAATTGACAACTCAGTTGTTAAGGCTTATAAGTATTCTTTACCTCCCCTTGTGTCGAATCAATAAATTTGGGTTTTACTTCCCTCGAAGACTGTTGCGATCCCCTATACTTGTGGCTCATCAAGACCGTTTTCTGGCGCCGTTGCCGGGGAGGCATAGCTCTACTCATAAGTTCACCTGGGGAGTACACTCTACCTCTCTCTCTATTTTATTTTATTTTGTTTTGCTTAGTTTACTTTTGTCTAGTTTATTTGTGCCTAGTTTATTTCTGTCTAGTACTATTTTGCTTAGTTTACTTTTGTCTAGTTTCTTTTTGTCTTGTTTTATTTTCCTCATATACCTGAAAATCCATAAAAAATTGAAAAATCGAAAAATTAAAAACTGCTATTATGGGAGAACCTACAACCTACTTGGAGCTTATAGAATATTATAATAATTATAGAGAATCAAGAGCGGGAAAAGTGATGAGTGCTGTGATAGAAAAATTGAATACAATTGCTAAAATCTTGCTTAAACGCCATGATATAAACTGTTGCTCTCAACAGGACACTAAACATCTTAAATTTCAATGTGGCTTTAGTGAGGAATTTTTAATTAAGAACTATAATCGGAATAGCTATATTAATTTTGGGTTTGAAGAGGTAGAACAATTTGTCATATTTATGGGAGCCTCTGAGATAGAATCCTTCATGGTTAAAAATTATGAAACTTGTGTTGTTTGTAAGGACCTTAAAGATTATGTCTCTTCTATCCTTAAATTTTGCAATGAAAGTTACACTGATAATCCTTATATCATTGATTATAAAGGGAGACTCATTAATGCACAAGAATGCACTCACAATTTGCAGGGACCTGTGGAAGAAGAAATTGATGAACCTGAAAGCTCATTGGATGAAAAAGAGGAGGAAATTGATGAACCTGAAAGCTCATTGGATGAAAAAGAAGATGAGAGTGATGAACAAAAGGAGGAAGAATGGATTAGCTACCCATGCCAACCTTCTAATGAGAGTAACTCTTTATCTCTTACACTATTTGATTGTCCTCCATGCTTACCGAAAGAGGTTGAATGTTATGTTCCTGTGGATTCTGTTGAAATATTCCCTATGAGTAAAACTTGTGAGAATAATTATGCTACTGTTATTTATGATAATCCATGCTACTTTGATAAATCTTATGATAATGCTTTGTTTGTGCACTGATGTCGAAATGCATGGTACTAAAGAATTTTGCGTAGCAAATGTTTATGATAAAGCTCTTGATGATGGTCCTATGTTACTTAATAATATTAATTGTACTACTAATGAAAATGGGATTGGAGAGGTCTTGACATTATCTATGAGTCCCATATCTCTTGAGACTGATCAACCATCTTGTTATATTATTGATAAAAGTGTGTTTGAAAGTTTTAATCGCACTATTTTTGAGCTCGATAAAAATTATGTGTTTATGGATCATGAAAAGAATGCTATATGTGATAGTTATATTATTGAGTTTGATCATGAAGCTACTGAAAATTATTATGAGAGAGGAAAATATAGTTGTAGAAATTTTCATGGTGCTAAAACACCTCTCTATATGCTTAAAATTTTGAAGTTACTCTTGTTTTATCTTCTTATGCTTATCACTTTGTTCTTCATGAATTTATTTGTGTACAAGATTCCTATGCATAGGAAGTGGGTTAGACTTAAATGTGTTTTGAATTTGCTTTTTGATGCTCTCTTTTGCTTCAACTCTTATTTCTTGCGAGTGCATCATTAAAACTGCTGAGCCCATCTTAATGGCTATAAAGAAAGAACTTCTTGGGAGATAACCCATGTGTTTATTTTTCTACTGTTTTGTTGTGTCTTGGAAGTTGTTACTACTGTAGCAACCTCTCCTTATCTTTATTTTATTGCAATGTTGTGCCAAGTGAAGCCTCTAATCGAAGGTTGATACTAGATTTGGATTTCTGCGCAGAAACAGATTTCTATCTGTCACGAATCTGGGCTGTTTTCTCTGTAGGTAACTCAGAAACTTATGCCAATTTACGTGCGTGTTCCTCAGATATTTACGCAACTTTCATTAGTTTTGAGTTTTCTGATTTGAGCAACGGAAGTACCTCTTTAAAATTCGTCTTTACTGGCTGTTCTGTTTTGGCAGATTCTGTCTCTGTTTTTTGTATTGTCTCTTGCGGACTTTAAGCAAGGCTTTCTAGACGTGGAGAGATGTAGCTAATGTTTTATTGAGTTCTTGCAATGTGTCACTACAGGACCAATGTGAATTCAAGTTTTTTTAGTACTAACCCCTCTAATGAAGTTTATGAGAAGTTTGGTGTGAAGGAAGTTTTCAAGGATCAAGAGAGGAGGATGATATATGATCAAGAAGAGTGAAAAGTCTAAGCTTGGGGATGCCCCCGTGGTTCATCCCTGCATATTTCAAGAAGACTCAAGCGTCTAAGCTTGGGGATGCCTTGGGCATCCCCTTCTTCATCAACTTATCAGGTTTCTTCTATTGAAACTATATTTTTATTCGGTCACATCATATGTGCTTTACTTGGAGCGTCTATGTGTTGACGTCAGAAACCCCCTGGCGGGCAGCGACGGGCAACACAGTAGAGCCGGGAACAACTAGGGCTGCGGCTGGCCCCAGTCCCTCAGAGCGACGGCCCGCAAAGCCTCCTGGTCACACGTCCGATGCTATCGCAAGGGCGTGCCACCTGACCTATACCCGGTCGGGAAGGTGTTGGATGATGCCTCGCTTAGTTTCCTGCATGGCATACACGTAAACATTAAATACGAGCCTCGATCGGCTCTCGGGTTATCCCGTGAATCGGCTCAAAGAGCCGATCCACCCATGATTCGTACAAGGTGTCCGAATATATGGTGGTCCTGCTTGATCAAGATAAAGCTAATGAGATCTACGACGATTTAGGGTTCTCACCGCATAATCGGATCATCCTACTCACGATTGGGCCTCGCGCTCGCGCACGGTGACCGTAAGCCGATCCTAGACGGGGCCTAAACACCAACACGAGGTTGATCCCCGGAACATCCTTTCTAGGGCTAGCAAACTTCACCCTACACGCCGCTGGATCCTCCAACCCTTTGAAGGGCCTAACTATTGCGGATGTTTAACTAATCCTTGATGAACAAGGAGCAACCGTAACGGATCAGATCTACTAAACTATGATCAAGCGGGGTGCCGCCCCTACACCTAAGATAGGTGTAAGGGCGGCTAGATGCATGAGGGTTGCACTACGACAGCATATGATACGAAGAACAATGCAAACCCTAACACATCTAAGATAACTACGTTGCTCGCCATCAAAAAGGCTTCAGCACGAGCAACGCATGAACAACGTGGGTAGGCTTGTGCTGCCTAGATCGCAAGATGCGATCTAGGCAGCATGGTGCTTACCGGAGAAACCCTCGAGACGAAGGAGTTGGCGATGCGCCGAGATTTGTTTGTGTTGAACGTTGGTTGTTGTTTATTTCATAAACCCTAGATACATATTTATAGTCCAAGGGACTTTCTAATTCAGGCGTGCACCTAACCGTGCACGGGTAAAAACTCTAACTCCTAACCGACACGTAACCTAATATGTTACAGATACAAGGGAAAACTAGCCCAAACTTTGCATGTAAGGCCGATTCACGTATTTCTTCTATATATATTCTTCAAGTCCATCTTGATCGCGGCCCACCTCTGACTCGGTCAAATTCTGGTGATAACACATGCCCCCCTGGTTTTGGAAATGACATTTCCAAAATCATTACGCTTTTCTTTCGTCGGGTCATGTCGTGGCAGAGCAGAAACCGCCGCAGAATCCTCATCATGATGCCTTGCCCCCTCCACTTCTCCACGTGGCCGCAAAACTTTCCTGTTGGGCAACATCTCCTCGGAAACTGCTGTGGCATTGAATCTCCCTCATATCCCTTTTATTTAACCGTTCTAAACAGCTTGCGCCTCCTTCGTCCTCCTCGCATTAGCACCAAAAAACCCTCTGTGCCACCATGTCTTCTTCCTCCTCCTCCTCCGAGCTTTCCTATGGGTCCTCCTCCTCCCGCGAGACGCCGTCGGAAATCCGTGCCCCAGAAGAATGGGACGAGGAGAGCCACGCCTCCTCCATTTGGTCCGAGGACGACAAGTCCTTGACCATCGGGGATGAAGATCTTCAGTTCCTCGCCGACGGGGAACTGGAGTCAGAAAGCGAGGACGACCGGTTCCCCTGGGACGGCTGCCTCACCTCTGAAGAAGAGAAAGAGGAAGACGACGACGACGACGACTCCCTCGAGGGCTACCCGCCGGCAAAACGCCTCCGCATGTGGTGGGACGACGACAGCGAGCGACGATGAAGACGGGGATGAAGCTCCCGTAGAGGGCTACGGGAGTAGCGACGAGGAGCCCATCGGCAGCGGTGCCGATGAGAGTTCCGAGGATGCCGACGAGGGCAGCGATGGCCCATAGATTAGGATCTACTAGTGTAGGCCTAGCAGTAGTAGATTGGTCAATAGACCCTTCTTTTGTTCTTCCTTCTTTGAGCAATCGGCTCTTTCTTTGTAAGAACTCCTGTTTATGAATGAAGAAGTTTCCCCAATTTGACTTTGCTGATTTCTTTTAAACCGATTCTCAATGAGCCGATGGCAACGCATCGGTCTCTCATAATCCGCTCTCCCTTTCTTCGACCACAGGGTGACTGCAATCTTGGTCAAAACTCAAAAGCCGACGTCAGCGCATCAAATCTTCATGAACTATCCTTCACCCTTTCGAACAACGAATTTGAGTTCCGCCAGGTCATTACCCTTGACGCAAATCGCGGCACAGGACTAGCCGATGGCTACCCAATCGGCTTTCAAAAACAGAGCATCCATCAGGCCAGCTGCCCCCCGAGTCTCAGTCAAGGCGAAACAGAGACGAGGGCATGCCATTCAGACAAAGGGGCCTGGGCTAGATCAATGTCTGAGAGAACATTCATGTAGAGCCAGCCGATTCCCAGAAAAATCGGCTCTTCAGAGCAGAGAACCTTCAGGGTGAGCTGCCCCCCGAGCTTCTTCAGACCGCCTTAGCCCGATCTGCACATCCATGCTGTTCTTGGCATTGTTCTTGAAGAAAGGACCTGAGCCCTTAAACCACTCCATTGAGGAGTTCTTCCATTAGAGTCTCTCTTCGTGGCCCAGTTCTTGCTCCATCGGTCCTCTGATCATAACAGTTATATCTCTTGAGTCGACGGCCATGCATCGGCTTCATATCCTTAAGTCGATGTCTGCTGCATCGGCTGTGCTTAAAAATTTCTGAATTTCAGAATTTTTACGGCCGATTTATGTATCGGCCCCCATACTTTAATACCCATCATCAAAGAATATCTTGGGCTGCTGGGTACTTGCAAGACATTCCTACTGCACATCCTCGTGTTTCATCCACCTAGGTGCCCCCCGAGCCGATTCTGTCAAGAGAATTGATGGTATCGGCTCTTTAGGATCAAATGTTGAACCCAAGCAGAATGGAAGGTGAGGATAATTTTGGCCGATTGCTGGAATCGGCCTCCACGTTGCTTGCTCGATGAAGGTTTTGTAATGTTCCTCCATAAACTTTTGGGGCCGATCACAAGGATCAGCCTCGCCACGTTAGCTCATTGATTTGCTCCAGCTACACGGTTAGGCCAGTGGATAAAACCAGCCCAATCTCTGATTTTATCATGTTGGTGCGCTTGCTGTCATCCACCTCGAGTGCATCGTGTAACCGTGGAGCACTAAGCTTCGTCGGAAGGACGAGCACCATGTTTGTGCCAGCCGATGTCTCATCATCGGCTTTCCTTTGCTTGGGGCGCCACTCTTTTCTTTGTGGCCGACCTTCTTCGCTCAGGGTTCGCTGAATTTTGGCGGCCAGATCCGGCCGTGCCTTCCTCAATGTGTGCGGGTATAATCTCTCAGCTTCTTCCAACCCGCGTAGACGCTGAACCCTTCTCTTCTGGGAATGGCTGAGCCCATCAGGGCACCACCTTGGCCGATGATACCTATCTTCTTCATCATCGTCCTTTAGTCCCTCGAGATCTTCTACCCGAGCGGACTCAGCATGCTTGTTCCGAGGCGGGAGAGGCCCTAGACGCTTGAACACGGACACGTTAGCTGCATCCTTCTTCCTTTGTTTGCATTCTGGGCAGTTCTCGATTGTTGGCAATCGGCTCATTCCTGAGTCCCGAGCAATGTTTGAAGAAAGGACAGTCCCAGTGCCTATCCATGTCATCCTGCCCCCTTGACCTCCCTCCAGCGTGACGACTGTACCCGTCGTTGTTTCTATCATGCCGACGGTACCTCCTGCCCTCTGCATCAGACCGACAAATTCTCTCATCATCTACGTCGTAGCGCCGACGTCGGTCGTACTGTTGCTCAAATTTGTTGAGGAGAGGCACGGAGAGTGGACGTTGATATCGCACGCTTCTCACTTCCTCCTCTGTCAGGTACCGTCTGTCATCATCTTGGGGCCGGTCGCGCGGATCGGCCTCCTCTTTATCCTTGCCACGGGAGTGGCTGCTTTCTGCTTCATCTTTGCCATGGCGGCTTGCAAGCCCCGCCATGTTGACACCAAAGGGGAACTCTGGCTCGCATATGGAGTGGCTGAGGTCCACCATGTTGTCGCCAGGCAACGGACGTGTGTTTTCATTGAGCTTGATACCGTGCGAACGGGTCTTCTCAAAGGAGCCGATGAGTTCGGCTTCGAGGGTTGCCTTGATCTCGTCATGTTACTTCTTGAGCTCATCAGGCAGATCCTCGTACTTGACCGGAGTGCTTTCCGCCATCTCGGATGTAGATGGCGATGTGGTGGATGTCGAAGGTTGTCCCACAGGGAGTGCCAGAATGTGTTGACGTCAGAAACCCCCGGCGGGCAGCGACGGGCAACACGGTAGAGCCGGGAACAACTAGGGCTGCGGCTGGCCCCGGTCCCTCGGAGCGACGGCCCGCAAAGCCTCCTGGTCACACGTCCGATGCTATCGCAAGGGCGTGCCACCTGACCTATACCTGGTCAGGAAGGTGTTGGATGATGCCTCGCTTAGTTTCCTGCATGGCATACACGTAAACATTAAATACGAGCCTCGATCGGCTCTCAGGTTATCCTGTGAATCGGCTCAAAGAGCCGATCCACCCATGATTCGTACAAGGTGTCCGAATATATGGTGGTCCTGCTTGATCAAGATAAAGCTAATGAGATCTACAACGATTTAGGGTTCTCACCGCATAATCGGATCATCCTACTCACGATTGGGCCTCGCGCTCGCGCACGGTGACCGTAAGCCGATCCTAGACAGGGCCTAAACACCAACACGAGGTTGATCCCCGGAACATCCTTTCTAGGGCTAGCAAACTTCACCCTACACGCCGCTGGATCCTCCAACCCTTTGAAGGGCCTAACTATTGCGGATGTTAAACTAATCCTTGATGAACAAGGAGCAACCGTAACGGATCGGATCTACTAAACTATGATCAAGCGGGGTGCCGCCCCTACACCTAAGATAGGTGTAAGGGCGGCTAGATGCATGAGGGTTGCACTACGACAGCATATGATACGAAGAACAATGCAAACCCTAACACATCTAAGATAACTACGTTGCTCGCCATCAAAAAGGCTTCAGCACGAGAACCGCAGATCTAGGCAGCATGGTGCTTACCGGAGAAACCCTCGAGACGAAGGAGTTGGCGATGCGCCGAGATTTGTTTGTGTTGAACGTTGGTTGTTGTTTATTTCATAAACCCTAGATACATATTTATAGTCCAAGGGACTTTCTAATTCAGGCGTGCACCTAACCGTGCACGGGTAAAAACTCTAACTCCTAACCGACACGTAACCTAATATGTTACAGATACAAGGGCAAACTAGCCCAAACTTTGCATGTAAGGCCGATTCACGTATTTCTTCTATATATATTCTTCAAGTCCATCTTGATCGCAACCCACCTCTGACTCGGTCAAATTCTGGTGATAACACTATGTGCTTTTATTTTTGTTTTTGTTTGAATAAGATCGGATCCTAGCAATCCTTGTTTGGGAGAGGGACACGCTCCGCTTTTTCATATGAACACTTGTTCTAAGTTTTACTTTTAATGTTCATTGATAAAAGTTGGAAGCTACATCACTTATGGTTATTTGGTTGGAAACAGAAAATGCCTCATATTCTCTTGAATAATTTGACACTTGGCAATTGTTTTGAGCTCTCAAGTAGATCATGATTAAGTTTTTTCATGTAGTTTAAACCTATTAGTGGAGAACTACTGTAGAGCTTGTTGAAATTGGTTTGCATGATTGGTCTCTCTTAAGGTCTAGATATTTTCCGGTAAAAGTGTTTGAGCAACAAGGAAGACGAGTGTAGAGTATTATAATGCTTGCAATATGTTCTTATGTAAGTTTTGCTGTACCGGTTCATACTTGTGTTTGCTTCAAACAACCTTGCTAGCCAAAGCCTTGTACTGAGAGGAAATGCTTCTCGTGCATCCAAAACCTTGAGCCAAAACCTATGCCATGTGTGTCCACCATACCTACCTACTATATGGTATTTTCTGTCATTCCAAGTAAATACTTCATGTGCTACCTTTAAACAATTCAAAACTTATTATCTCTTATTTGTGTTAATGTTTTATAGTTCATGAGGAAGTATGTGGTGTTTTATCTTTCAATCTTGTTGGGCAGCTTTCACCAATGGACTAGTGGCTTCATCCGCTTATCCAATAATTTTGCAAAAAGAGCTAGCAGCGGTGTTCCCAGCCCCATTAATTAACCTTCACTAATAATTCTCTTCACATGGTTTGCTCTGATTCATCAGTAAGCAACTTAATTTTGCAAATAGACACTCCTTCATGGTATGTGAATGTTGGAAGGCACCCGAGGATTCGGTTAGCCATGGCTTGTGTAAGCAAAAGGTTGGGAGGAGTGTCAACTATAAATAAAACTAAAATACATGTGTAAACAAAAGAGAAGAGGGATGATCTACCTTGCTGGTAGAGATAACATCCTTCATGGGAGCCGCTCTTTGAAAGTCTGTTTGGCAAGGGGGTTACAGTGCCCACTACCATTCGTTGACAACAACAAACACCACTCAAAACCTTACTTTTATGCCATCTATATGATTTCAAAACTTAAAAAGCTCTAGCACATGATTTAATCCCTGCTTCCCTCTGCGAAGGGCCTTTCTTTTACTTTATGTTGAGTCAGTTTACCTACTTCCTTCCATCTTAGAAGCAAACACTTGTGTCAACTCTGCATTGATTCTTACATACTTGCTTATTTGCATTCATCATATTACTTTGTGTTGACCATTATCCATGAGATATACATGTTGAAAGTTGAAAGCAATTGCTGAAACTTAAATCTTCCTCTGTGTTGCTTCAATGCTTTTACTTTGAATTTATTGCTTTATGAGTTAACTCTTATGTCAGACTTTTTGATGCTTGTCTTGAAAGTACTATTCATGAAAAGTTTTGCTATATGTTATCTATTTGTTAGCAACTATAGATCATTGCCTTGAGTCACTGCATTCATCTCATATGCTTTATAATAGTATGATCAAGGTTATGTAAGTACCATGTCACTTCAGAAATTATTCTTTTTATCGTTTACCTATTCGAGGACGAGTAGGAACTAAGCTTGGGGATGCTGATACGTCTCCAACGTATCCATAATTTCTGATGTTCCATGCTTGTTTTATGACAATACTTACATGTTTTGCTTGCACTTTATAATGTTTTTATGGTTTTCCGGAACTAACCTATTAACAAGATGCCACAGTGCCAGTTCCTGTTTTCTGCTGTTTTTGGTTCCAGAAATGCTATTCGGGCAATATTCTCGGAATTGGACGAAATCAACGCCAAACATCTTATTTTTCCCGGAAGGCCCCAGAACACCGAAGGAGAGTCGGAGGCGAGCCAGGGGGGCCCCACACGACAGGGCCGCGCGGGCTCCACCCTGGCCGCGCCGGCCTATGGGGAGGAGGCCCCGTGGCCCCTCCGACTCCGTCTCATCGCCTATATAAGCCCTTTCGACCTAAAAACGCGACACCAATTGAAAAAACTCCAGAAAGACTCCAGGGGCGCCGCCACCATCGTGAAACTCCAATTCGGGGGACAGAAGTCTCTGTTCCGGCACCCTGCCGGGACGGGGAAGTGCCCCCGGAAGCCATCTCCATCAACGCCATCGCCTCCATCATGCTCCGTGAGTAGTTCCCCCATGGACTACGGGTTCTAGAAGTAGCTAGTTGGTATTCTCTCCCCCATGTACTTCAATACAATGATCTCATGAGCTGCCTTACATGATTGAGATTCATCTGATGTAATCGGTGTTGTGTTTGTTGGGATCCGATGGATCATACATTATGATTAGTCTATCTATAAAGTTTGTGAAGTTATTGTTGCTGCAATCTTGTTATGCTTAATGCTTGTCACTAGGGCCCGAGTGGCATGATCTTAGATTTAAGCTCTATACTTATTGCTTAGATTGTATCTACAAGTTGTATGCACATGTCTATGTCCGGAACCAAAGGCCCCAAAGTGACAGACAATTGGGACAAGCTGGAGGGGAAGGCTTAGATATGAGGATCACATGTTTTCACGGAGTGTTAATGCTTTGCTCCGGTGCTCTATTAAAAGGAGTGCCTTAATTTCCGATAGATTCCCTAGAGGCCCGGCTGCCACCGGCTGGTAGGACAAAAGATGTTGTACAAGTTTCTCATTGCGAGCACGTATGACTATATATGGAAAACATGCCTACATGATTAATGATCTTGATGTTCTGTCTTAATGCTATTTCAATCCTATCAATTGCCCAACTGTAATTTGTTCACCCAACACTTGTTATTAGAGAGTTACCACTAGTATAGATAGCTGGGAACCCCGGTCCATCTCGCATCATCGTATACTCGTTCTACATGTCATTGGAAGTAGTATCAACTATTTTCTGGTGCCATTGCTCTCATATTACTATTACTGCTGCTGTGTTACTGTTACTACTGCTCTCATATTATTGCTACTTTCACATCACCCCTGTTACTAGTGCTTTTCCAGGTGCAGCTGAATTGACAACTCAGTTGTTAAGGCTTATAAGTATTCTTTACCTCCCCTTGTGTCGAATCAATAAATTCGGGTTTTACTTCCCTCGAAGACTGTTCCGATCCCCTATACTTGTGGGTCATCACGAAACCCCCAGTACCGAGAGACACGATACGGAAAACCTTCCAGAGACGCCGCCGCCGCCAATCCCATCTCGGGGGATTCAGGAGATCGCCTCCGGCACCCTGCCGGAGAGGGGAATCATCTCCCGGAGGTCTCTTCATCGCCATGATCGCCTCCGGATCGATGTGTGAGTAGTCCACCCCTGGACTATGGGTCCATAGCAGTAGCTAGATGGTTGTCTTCTCCTCATTGTGCTATCTTGTTAGATCTTGTGAGCTGCCTATCATGATCAAGATCATCTATTTGTAATGCTACATGTTGTGTTTGTTGGGATCCGATGAATATTGAATACTATGTCAAGTTGATTATCAATCTATCATATATGTTATTTATGTTCTTGCATGCTCTCCGTTGCTAGTAGAGGCTCTGGCCAAGTTGATACTTGTGACTCCAAGAGGGAGTATTTATGCTCGATAGTGGGTTCATGCCTCCATTAAATCCGGGACAAGTGACGTAAAGTTCAAAGGCTGTGGATGTGCTCGTTGCCGGTAGAGATAAAACATCGATGCTTTGTCTAAGGATATTTGTGTTGATTACATTACGCACCATACTTAATGCAATTGTCTGTTGTTTGCAACTTAATACTGGAGGGGGTTCGGATGATAACCTGAAGGTGGACTTTTTAGGCATAGAAGCATGCTGGATAGCGGTCTATGTACCTTGTCGTAATGCCCTGATTAAATCTCATAGTACTCATCATGATATATGTATGTGCATTGTTATGCCTTCTTTATTTGTCAATTGCCCAACTGTAATTTGTTCACCCAACATCTGTTTATCTTATGGAAGAGACACCACTAGTGAACTGTGGACCCCGGTCCTATTCTTTACATCTGAAATACAATCTACCGCAATTGTTCTTTACTGTTCTTCGCAAAAAATCATCATCTTCCACACAATACGTTTAATCCTTTATTTACAGCAAGCCGGTGAGATTGACAACCTCACTGTTACGTTGGGGCAAAGTACTTTGATTGTGTTGTGCAGGTTCCGCGTTGGCGCCGGAATCCCTGTTGTTGCGCCGCACTACACTCCGCCACCATCAACCTTCAACGTGCTTCTTGGCTCCTACTGGTTCGATAAACTTTGGTTTCTTTCTGAGGGAAAACTTGCTACTGTACGCATCACGCCTTCCTCTTGGGGTTCCCAACGGACGTGTCGACTGCACGCATCAAGCTCTTTTTCTGGCGCCGTTGCCGGGGAGATCAAGACACGCTGCAAGGGGAGTCTCCCACATCCAATCTCTTTACTTTGTTTTTGTCTTGCTTTACTTTATTTTATTTACTGCTTGTTTGCTCTTATATCAAAAACACAAAAAAATTAGTTGCTAGTTTTACTTTATTTACTGTCTTGTTCTCCATATTAAAAACACAAAAAAATTAGTTACTTGCATTTACTTTATTTAGTTTGCTTTATTTACTACTGCTAAAATGGGTACTGTTGAGAATACTAAGTTGTGTGACTTCACTAGCACAAATAATAATGATTTCTTATGCACACCTATTGCTCCACCTGCTACTACAGCAGAATTCTTTTAAATTAAACATGCCTTACTGAATCTTGTTATGAGAGAGCAATTTTCTGGTGTTAGTTCTGATGATGCTGCTGCCCATCTTAATAATTTTTTTGAACTATGTGAAATGCAAAAGTATAAGGATGTAGATGGTGACATTATAAAATTAAAATTGTTTCCTTTCTCCTTAAGAGGAAGAGCTAAAGTCTGGTTGCTATCTCTGCCTAGAAATAGTATTGATTCATGGACTAAATGTAAGGATGCTTTTATTGGTAGATATTATCCTCCCGCTAAAATTATATCTTTGAGAAGTAGCATAATGAATTTTAAGCAATTAGATAATGAACATGTTGCTCAAGCATGGGAGAGAATGAAATCTTTGGTGAAGAATTGCCCAACCCATTGACTCGACTACTTGGATGATCATCCAAACCTTTTATGCAGGATTGAATTTTTCTTCGCGGAACCTATTGGATTCAGCTGCTGGAGGTACCTTTATGTCCATTACTTTGGGGGCGGCAACAAAGCTTCTTGATGATATGATGATAAATTACTCTTAATGGCACACGGAAAGAGCTCCACAAGGTAAGAAGGTAAATTCTGTTGAAGAAACCTCCTCCTTGAGTGATAAGATTGATGCTATTATGTCTATGCTTGTGAATCGTAGATCTAATGTTGATCCTAATAATGTTCCTTTAGCTTCATTGGTTGCCCAAGAAGAACATGTTGATGTGAACTTCATTAAAAATAATAATTTCAACAACAATGCTTATAGGAATAATTCTGGTAACAACTATAGGCCATATCCTTCCGCTAATGGTAATGGTTATGGTAATTCTTATGGGAATTCTTACAACAATAATAGGAGTGTACCCCCTGGTCTTGAAGCCATGCTTAAAGAATTTATTAGTACACAAACTGCTTTTAACAAATCTGTTGAAGAAAAGCTTGATAACATTGATATTCTTGCTTCTAAGGTTGATAGACTTGCCTCTGATGTTGATCTTTTAAAATTGAAAGTTATGTCTAATAAGGATATTGATAATAAAATTGTTACTACAGCAAATGCCATCCAAGTTTGAATTAATGAAAATATTAGATTGATGGCTGAATTGCATGCTAGGTGGGAAAGAGAAGAAAACGAAAAACTAGCTAAAGAGAATAATGTAGCTAAAGTTTGGACTATTACCACCACTAGTAATGATAATGCTTCACATGTTGCTACACCCCTACTATCAATGGTAAAATAATTGGTGTTGGCAATGTTTCTACTCCTAGTGCAAAGCGTGCAAAATTGCTCGAAACTGCTAAAACTGCTGAAATTGATAAAACTGCTGAAATTTTTCAAAATATTGGGGACAATGATCCCATTGCTGTAGATCATAATGGTTTAGATTTTGATGATTGTGACATCTCTGAAGTTATAAAGTTCTTACAAAAACTTGCTAAAAGTCCCAATGCTAGTGCTATAAATTTGGCCTTTACAAAACATATTACAAATGCTCTCATAAAAGCTAGAGAAGAGAAACTAAAACTTGAAACCTCTATTCCTAGGAAGTTAGAAGATGGTTGGGAGCCCATCATTAAGATGAGGGTCAATGATTATGATTGTAATGCTTTATGTGATCTTGGTGCAAGTATTTCTGTTATGCCTAAGAAAATTTATGATATGCTTGACTTACCACCATTGAAAAACTGTTATTTGGATGTTAATCTTGCTGATAATGCTATAAAGAAACCTTTGGGGAGGATTGATAATGCTCGTATTATGGTTAACAATAACCTTGTCCCCGTTGATTTTGTTGTCTTGGATATTGAATCCAATGCATCTTGTCCCATTATATTGGGAAGACCTTTTCTTCGAACTGTTGGTGCCACCATTGATATGAAGGAAGGTAATATTAAATATCAATTTCCTCTTAAGAAAGGTATGAAACACTTCCCTAGAAAGAGAATGAAGTTAACTTATGATTCTATTATTATAACAAATTATGATGTTGATGCTTCATCTCTTCACAATACTTGATTCACACTTTCTGCGCCTAGCTGAAAGGCGTTAAAGAAAAGCGCTTATGGGAGACAAACATTATTTTACTTCTGCACTTTATTTTATATTTGAGTCTTGGAAGTTGTTATTACTGTAGCAACCTCTCCTTATCTTTATATTATTGCATTGTTGTGCCAAGTAAATTCTTTGATAGTAAAGTCAATACTAGATTTGGATTACTGCGCAGGAACATATTTCTTGCTGTCACGAATTTGAGCAGTAGTCTCTGTAGAAAATTTATAAAAATCTGCCAATTTACGTGCGTGATCCTCAGATATGTACGCAACTTTCATTCAATTTGGGCATTTTCATCTGAGCAAGTTTGGTGCCTCTTAAAAATTCGTCTTTACGGACAGTTCTGTTTTGACAGATTCTGCCTTTTATTTTGCATTGCCTGTTTTGCTATGTTTGATGGATTTCTTTGTTCCATTAACTTTCAGTAGCTTTGTGCAATGTCCAGAAGTGTTAAGAATGATTATGTCACCTCTGAATACATGAATTTTCAATTATGCACTAACTCTCTAATGAGTTTGTTTTGAGTTTGGTGTGGAGGAAGTTTTCAAGGGTCAAGAGAGGAGGATGATACAATATGATCAAGAAGAGTGAAAAGTCTAAGCTTCGGGATGCCCCCGTGGTTCATCCCTGCATATTTTAAGAAGACCCAAGCGTCTAAGCTTGGGGATGCCCAAGGCATCCCTTCTTCATCGACAACTTATCAGGTCACCTCTAGTGAAACTATATTTTTATTCCGTCACATCTTATGTGCTTTACTTGGAGCGTCTGTTTGTTTTTATTTTTGTTTTTATTTGAATAAAATCGGATCCTAGCATTCTTTGTTTGGGAGAGAGACACGCTCCGCTGTTTCGTATGAACACATATGTTCTTAGCTTTATCTTTAATGTTCATTGCGAAGGTTGAACTACTTCATTCATTGCTATATGGTTGGAAACGGAAAATGCTGCATGTGGTAATTGGTATAATATCTTGAATAATTTGATACTTGGCAATTGTTGTGCTCATATAGATCATGTTTAAGCTCTTGCATCATGTACTTTGTACCTATTAATGAAGAACTACATAGAGCTTGTTAAAATGTGGTTTGCATGATTGATCTCTAGAGTCTAGATATTTTCTGGTTAAGGTGTTTGAACAACAAGGAGACAATGTAAAGACTTATAATTCTTACAATATGTTCATATGTGAGTCTTGTTGCACCGTTTCATACTTGAGTTTGCTTCAAACAACCTTGCTGGCCTAGCCTTGTATTGAGAGGAATTCTTCTCGTGCATCCAAATCCTTGAGCCAACAACCATGCCATTTGTGTCCACCATACCTACCTATCACATGGTATTTCTCCGCCATTCCAAAGTAAATTACTTGAGTGCTACCTTTAAAATTTCTATCCTTTTCCTTTGCAATATATAGCTCATGGGAAAAATAGCCTTAAAAACTATTGTGGTGAAGAATATGTACTTATGTGTCTTATTTCTTAATAAGTTGCTTGTTGAGCGGTAACCATGTTTCTGGGGACGCCATCAACTTTCACCTTTGTTGAATATCATGTGAGCTGCTATGCATGGGAAAAATAGCCTTAAAAACTATTGGGCCGCTAACTAAAGCCATGATCCATGGTGGAAATTTCAGTTTGGACAATTAATCCTCAATCTCTTATGAGAATATTATCTGTTGTTGAATGCTTATGCATTAAAGAGGAGTCCATTATCTGTTGTCTATGTTGTCCCGGTATGGATGTCTAAGTTGAGAATAATCAAAAGCGAGAAATCCAATGCGAGCTTTCTCCTTAGACCTTTGTACGAGGCAGCATAGAGGTACCCCTTTGTGACACTTGGTTGAAACATATGCTATGCAATGATAATCCATGTTAATCCAAGCTAATTAGGACAAGGTGCGAGCACTATTGGTATACTATGCATGAGGCTTGCAACTTATAGGATATCTTATACATAACACATATGCTTTATTACTACCGTTGACAAAATTGTTTCTTGTTTTCAAAATGAAAAGCTCTAGCACAAATATAGTAATCAATGCTTCCTCTCGCGAAGGGCCTTTCTTCTACTTTATTGTTGAGTCGGTTTACCCATTCTTTCTATCTTAGAAGCAAACACTTGTATCAACTGTGTGCATTGATTCTTATATGTTTACCTATTGCACTTGTTATATTACTTTGTGTTGACAATTATCCATGAGATAAATATGTTGAAGTTGAAAGCAACTGCTGAAACTTATATCTTCCTTTGTGTTGCTTCAATACCTTTACTTTGAATCTATTGCTTTATGAGTAACTCTTATGAAAGTCTTATTGATGCTTGTCTTGAAAGTATTATTCATGAAAAGTCTTTGCTATATGATTCATTTGTTTACTCATTATCTTCGTCATTGCTTCGAATCGCTGCATTCATCTCATATGCTTTACAATAGTATGATCAAGATTATGATAGCATGTCACTTCAGAAATTATCTTTGTTATCGTTTACCTAATCGAGTGCGAGTAGGAACTAAGCTTGGGGATGCTTGATACGTCTCAAACGTATCTATAATTTCTTATGTTCCATGCTACTTTATTGATGATACTCACATGTTTTATACACATTATATGTCGTTATTATGCATTTTCCGGCACTAACCTATTGACGAGATGCCGAAGAGCCGATTGCTCGTTTTCTGCTGTTTTTGGTTTCAGAAATCCTAGTAAGGAAATATTCTCGGAATTGGACGAAATCAACGCCCAGGGGCCTATTTTTCCACGAAGCTTCCAGAAGTCCGAAGAGGAAACGAAGTGGGGCCACGGGGCGCCGCCACACTAGGGCGGCGCGGCCTACAGGGGGCCCGCGCGGCCCTAGCGTGTGGGGCCCCTGTGACGCCCCTTGACCTGCCCTTCCGCCTACTTAAAGCCTTCGTCGCGAAACCCCCAGTACCGAGAGCCACGATACGGAAAACCTTCCAGAGATGCCGCCGCCGCCAATCCCATCTCGGGGGATTCAGGAGATCGCCTCCGGCACCATGCCGAAGAGGGGAATCATCTCCCGGAGGTCTCTTCATCGCCATGATCGCCTCCGGATCAATGTGTGAGTAGTCCACCCCTGGACTATGGGTCCATAGCAGTAGCTAGATGGTTGTCTTCTCCTCATTGTGCTATCATGTTAGATCTTGTGAGCTGCCTATCATGATCAAGATCATTTATTTGTAATGCTACATGTTGTGTTTGTTGGGATCCGATGAATATTGAATACTATGTCAAGTTGATTATCAATCTATCATATATGTTATTTATGTTCTTGCATGCTCTCCGTTGCTAGTAGAGGCTCTGGCCAAGTTGATACTTGTGACTCCAAGAGGGAGTATTTATGCTCGATAGTGGGTTCATGCCTCCATTAAATCCGGGACGATGATGAAAGTTCTAAGGTTGTGGATGTGTTGTTGCCACTAGGGATAAAACATCGATGCCTTGTCTAAGGATATTTGTGTTGATTACATTACGCACCATACTTAATGCAATTGTCCGTTGTTTGCAACTTAATACTGGAGGGGTTCGGATGATAACCTCGAAGGTGGACTTTTTAGGCATAGATGCATGCTTCGGATAGCGGTCTATGTACCTTGTCGTAATGCCCTTATTAAATCTCATAGTACTCATCATGATATATGTATGTGCATTGTTATGCCTTCTTTATTTGTCAATTGCCCAACCGTAATTTGTTCACCCAACATCCGTTTATCTTATGGGAGAGACACCACTAGTGAACTGTGGACCCCGGTCCTATTCTTTACATCTGAAATACAATCTGCTGCAATTGTTCTTTACTGTTCTTCGCAAACAATCATCATCTTCCACACAATACGTTTAATTCTTTGTTTACAGCAAGCCAGTGAGATTAACAACCTCACTGTTACGTTGGGGCAAAGTACTTTGATTGTGTTGTGCAGGTTCCACGTTGGCGCCGGAATCCCTGGTGTTGCGTCGCACTACACTCCGCCACCATCAACCTTCAACGTGCTTCTTGGCTCCTACTGGTTTGATAAACCTTGGTTTCTTTCTGAGGGAAAACTTGCTACTGTACGCATCACACCTTCCTCTTGGGGTTCCCAACGGACGTGTCGACTGCACGCATCAAAGGCTCCGGGGGTCGATCCCCGTCCCGGAAACAAGAACTTCTGACCCCCGAAACTAGGTTTCGCGATGGCGGCGGCGCTCTGGGAGTCTTTCTGGAGTATGATAGATATCTCTAGGGTTTTCGCGTCGTGGGGGACAAATAGGCAAAGGGGCGATGTCGGTGGAGTCCCGAGGTGGGCTCCCCACACGCCGGCGCGCCTGTGGGCCCGGCCGCGCGGGCCGCATGGGGAGGAGGCCGTGGGCCTCCCCGGGCTTGCCCTTCTGGCTCCGTGTGTCCCTCGGAAAAATAGGAGGTTTGGCTTTTGTTTCGTCGAATTCCGAGAATATTGCCCGAACAGCTTTCCTGGAACCAAAAACAGCAGAAAACAGGAACTGACACAGTGGCATCTTGTTAATAGGTTAGTCCCAGAAAATGTATAATAATGATATATAATGCATATAAAACATGTGACAATGATACATAAAAGAAGCATGAAACATCAGAAATTATAGATACGTTGAAGACGTATCAGTCGCCAGCCGTTTGATCGAGTCAACGGGTCGCGCGCGTCCGTCCGATGTCCATCATGCACGGGAGGCTTTTCTCCACCACGTGGGTGGTCCCCGCCATCCACATGCCCCAGTTTGCATCGCATCTGAAAGCCATGGCTGTACCGCCACCATGCGCAACCGGAGTGGACGCCGCCGGGAAGGACGCCGTCGGAGAAGACCACTTGTAGCAGCACCGTCACCTTTTGTAGCAACGACGACGGCCTTGTGTAGCAGCCATGCCGGCCTTCCGTAGCAACGCCGACATACTTTTGTAGCAGCGCCACCGACAGCTTGTAGCAGCGCCGCCGGCCACTCGTAGCAGCCTCGACGAGCGATTGTAGCAGCGCCGCCGGTGACATAGGCATCCCAAATGGGCCTGCCGAATATAGTACCCGGGGTTTATTGAAGGCCCACTACCCGAAGAATAAGAAGATTCGGAAGCCCAAGATGTATTTAAGGAAAAGATAGAGTTGTAATAGGAAGTGTTATTTGTAATCTGGCGGGATGAGTTA
>NC_061508.1:65414991-65459624 GCF_022539505.1 Lolium rigidum
GATGGATAGAGAATACCATGTTATGTTAATTATCAAGTTATTACATATGTGTTGTTTATGATCTTGCATGCTCTCCGTTATTAGTAGAGGCTCTGGCCAAGTTTTTGCTCTTAACTCCAAGAGGGAGTATTTATGCTCGATAGTGGGTTCATGCCCGCATTGACACCGGGACATGTGACGAAAAGTTCTAAGGTTGTGTTGTGCTCGTTGCCACTAGGGATAAAACATTGGCGCTATGTCCGAGGATGTAGTTGTTGATTACATTACGCACCATACTTAATGCAATTGTCTGTTGCTTTGCAACTTAATACTCGGAGGGGGTTCGGACGATAACCTGAAGGTGGACTTTTTAGGCATAGATGCAGTTGGATGGCGGTCTATGTACTTTGTCGTAATGCCCAATTAAATCTCACTATACTTATCATGACATGTATGTGCATTGTTATGCCCTCTCTATTTGTCAATTGCCCGACTGTAATTTGTTCACCCAACATGCTTTTATCTTATGGGAGAGACACCTCTAGTGAACTGTGGACCCCGGTCCATTCTTTAATACCGAAATACAAATCTCGCTGCAATAATTGTTTTACTGTTTTCTCTGCAAACAATCATCTTCCACACAATACGGTTAATCCTTTGTTACAGCAAGCCGGTGAGATTGACAACCTCACTGTTTCGTTGGGGCAAAGTACTTTGGTTGTGTTGTGCAGGTTCCACGTTGGCGCCGGAATCCCCGGTGTTGCGCCGCACTACATCCCGCCGCCATCAACCTTCAACGTGCTTCTTGGCTCCTCCTGGTTCGATAAACCTTGGTTTCTTTCTGAGGGAAAACTTGCTGCTGTGCGCATCATACCTTCCTCTTGGGGTTCCCCAACGAACGTGTGAAATACACGCCATCACACTACATCCCGCCGCCATCAACCTTCAACGTGCTTCTTGGCTCCTACTGGTTCGATAAACCTTGGTTTCTTACTGAGGGAAAACTTGCCGCTGTACGCATCACACCTTCCTCTTGGGGTTCCCAACGGACGCGTGCTGTACGCGTATCAAGCTCTTTTTCCGGCGCCGTTGTCGGGAGATCAAGACACGCTGCAAGGGGAGTCTCCACAATCCAATCTCTTTACTTTGTTTTTGTCTTGCTTTATTTTATTTACTTTCTTGTTTGCTGCATTATATCAAAACACAAAAAAATTAGTTGCTAGCTTTACTTTATTTACCGTCTTGCACTTTATAACAAAAACACAAAAAAATTAGTTACTTGCATTTGCTTTACTTATTTCAACATGTTTCCTTTTAATTTTACTGTAAAAGATATACCTGTGGGACAAGGGTCTATAATTGGAAGAGATAATATAGAAGAATTTTTCACCCATGTTAGTATGCATGAAGATCTTTAAGATATACCCCTTGCAAAAGCTGTCCCTACTTATGAAGATGCCTCTGTTTGTTTGGTACGCTTGATGGAAACTAGATTTATTAGTCTCAACCCCATGATACAACACATGTTTCTTACACTTTCTGATATGGAGCGGGGAAAGAAGAGAGATTTTGTTCTAAAACTCTTAGTGCGAGAATTTGCAGATATAGCTAGAGAAACTAGAAAAGTTTTTAGTAAGCATGAGAGGCTTGATACGATCACCGATTTTAAAAGAACACTTGAAAAAATGGATATGGATAGAATTAAGTACACCAATAGTGTTAATGATGGTGGGGAGATTAAAGCACGAATACCATGTAAGCTCCTAGCGATGCATGAAGCTCTAGATGATAATTATGCTTGGCTTGTTCCTGAAAATTTGTTTGATGAGAGTAGCAAGCCCAAGACTAATGAAAAGGGAGCCGCTGAAACTTATGTATCCAAAATACTATGCATGGTTGAGAAAACTCCAAACCCCGCTGTCGATGCATCATCTCTTGATAATACTTGATACACACTTTCCGCGCCTAGCTGAAAGGCGTTAAAGAAAACGCTTATGGGAGACAACCCATGTTTTTACTACAGTATTTTTATTTTATATTTGAGTCTTGGAAGTTGTTTACTACTGTAGCAACCTCTACTTATCTTAGTTTTGTGCATTGTTGTGCCAAGTAAAGTTGGTAGAGTCAGCTAGTCTACCTGGTCTAGGACGGAGATTGTAGGGGTGGAAGTGTGCTGGACGAGGGAGAGGAAGGCGGCGCCGGCGGCTGGCCGCCGTCGCGAGGTTGGAGGAAGGCGGCGCAAGGGAAAAAGCGGCGGCTAGGGCAGGGAAGACCGAATCCTCAAGGAGTCGGCAATAACGATCTATAAGATCAGTTTATTGCTTGATTTCTCACGTACGTTTTACAGCAGTATAAATAAGCTAATGAAAAGGATAAATGGGATAAGCCCCTAATTTAGGCCCACTAATGGGCTTCCTCCTGCTATAGGCCAAACCGGTCATAACATCTCTCCCCGCCTTCTCAAACAGCTCGTCCTCGAGCTGGATAGCTGGAAACTGCTGGCGGAACTCATCCCGGAACGGCGTCGGCCTTGTAAACGGCCGCGTCAGCCAGCCCAGCTGTGACGGCATCAGCCGCAATGTCGTCTACGGTCTCCAAGTAGAACAGGCGTGGACAAACGTGGCCCGGTACATAGAGCTCGTCGCAGTTGAAGCACAACCCTTTACGACGGCGCTCAAGTTGTTCGGACGTGGTCAGCCGACAGAAAGGCCGCGTCGCGGCTGGATCGGAGTGCCCCGCATGAGTCACGGCTGTGAGCGCCTGGCCTGGTGGTGTCGGTGGAGGGCGGGCGGCTGGCCGAACGTCGCTGGCCGGGAAGGCCTGCTGCATGGCCCGCGCGCGCTGCTCGAAGGCGCGAGCGTAGTACATGGCCGACTGCAGGTCCTGGGGATCCCGCATCTCCACGTCGACGCGAATGTGGTCCGGCAGTCCGCCAATGAAGAGCTCGGCGCGCTGCTGCCCCGTCACCCCGGGCGCATGGCATGCGAGGGCCTGGAAGCGGTCGGCGAAGTCATGTACCGTGGTGGTGAAGGCCAAACGCCCGAGTTCCGCCAAGCGACTTCCGCGAATCGGGGGGCCGAAACATAGAAGGCAGAGCTCGCGGAAGCGGTCCCATGGGGGCATGCCGCCCTCGTCCTGCTCGAGGGAGTAATACCATGTCTGGGCGGCGCCACGGAGGTGGTACGAGGCGAGCCAAGTCCGGTCCGAAGCGAGGGTACGCTGCCCTCGGAAGAACTGCTCGCATTGGTTGAGCCAGTTGAGGGGGTCCTCGACGCCGTCGTACGTGGCGAAGTCGAGATTGGCGTAGCGTGGGGGGTTTGGGCCGGTGGCGCCCTGCCCCGGGTACTCCGCGCGGCCAGCGGAAGGCTCCGCAAAGCGCGAGTATGCCGGCTCCGGAAAGGAGGGCCTCGGAGGGTCCCCGGCGGTCGTGTAGACAGGAGGAGGCGCCGATGTGCACGAGTAGACGGGCGGGGGCTCCGTCGCGGTCACCCACGCCGGGAGCCGCGAGGGCGACGGCGGAAACTGCACTCGCTGGATGGGGACGCCCTGGGGCAGCGAGGCGGGCCCGGCGCTGGGGGCCAGCTGCCACGACGACCACAGCGGTGGGGGCGGCGAGGACGGGGGGCGGGGTGGGCACGCCCTGGACGGGCGGAAACGCCGGCGCGGCCGAGTAGGCGCTGAGGGCCGGTGGCAGCGGCGGCGTGGTCATCCCCTGAGTGCCGATCAGGTACAGGCGGATGCCTTGGACCGCGGTGGCGAGGTCGCGGATGGCCGTCGAGAGCTCCTGCTGCGAGAGGAGGGGAGCGGCGTCGGTGGCCTCCGCCATGGACGTCGCGTCGCCCGTGGAGGGCGGCGCCGAGCGCGGCGGCAAGTGCGCGGCGGCGGTGGAGGCCGGCGGCGTCTCGGAGGTGGCGGCGATGGTGGCGGCGGGTTGGCCCGAAGACATGATCGTAACCGAGGAAGCTGATACCAAATTGGTAGAGTCAGCTAGTCTACCTGGTCTAGGACGGAGATTGTAGGGGTGGAAGTGTGCTGGACGAGGGAGAGGAAGGCGGCGCCGGCGGCTGGCCGCCGTCGCGAGGTTGGAGGAAGGTGGCGCAAGGGAAGAAGCGGCGGCTAGGGCAGGGAAGACCGACTCCTCAAGGAGTCGGCAATAACGATCTATAAGATCAGTTTATTGCTTGATTTCTCACGTACGTTTTACAGCAGTATAAATAAGCTAATGAAAAGGATAAATAGGCTAATCCCCTAATTTAGGCCCACTAATGGGCTTCCTCCTGCTATAGGCCAAACCGGTCATAACAAAAGTCGTTGATAGTAAGGTTCATACTAGATTTGGATTACTGCACAGAAACAGATTTCTTTGCTGTCACGAATTTCGACCTGCCTCTCTGTAGGTAGCTCAGAAAATTATGCCAATTTACGTGCGTGATCCTCAGATATGTACGCAACTTTCATTCAATTTGAGCATTTTCATTTGAGCAAGTATGGTGCCTCAATAAAATCCATCTTTACGGACTGTTCTGTTTTGACAGATTCTGCCTTTTATTTCGCATTGCCTCTTTTGCTATGATGGATGAATTTCTTTGTTCCATTAATGTCCAGTAGCTTTGTGCAATGTCCAGAGTGTTAAGAATGATTGTGTCACCTCTGAATATGTGAATTTTTATTATGCACTAACCCTCTAATGAGTTGTTTCGAGTTTGGTGTGGAGGAAGTTTTCAAGGATCAAGAGAGGGAGATGATACAATATAATCAAGGAGAGTGAAAGCTCTAAGCTTGGGGATGCCCCGGTGGTTCACCCCTGCATATTTTAAGAAGACTCAAGCGTCTAAGCTTGGGGATGCCCAAGGCATCCCCTTCTTCATCGACAACATTATCGGGTTCCTCCCCTGAAACTATATTTTTATTCCATCACATCTTATGTGCTTTGCTTGGAGCGTCGGTTTGTTTTTGTTTTTGTTTTTGTTTTTGTTTGAATAAAATGGATCCTAGCATTCATTGTGTGGGAGAGAGACACGCTCCGCTGTTGCATATGGACAAATATGTCCTTAGGCTTTACTCATAGTATTCATGGCGAAGGTTGAATCTTCTTCGTTAAATTGTTATATGGTTGGAATCGGGAAATGCTACATGTAGTAATTCTAAAATGTCTTGAATAATTTGATACTTGGCAATTGTTGTGCTCATGTTTAAGCTCTTGCATCATATACTTTGCACCCATTAATGAAGAAATACATAGAGCTTGCTAAAATTTGGTTTGCATATTTGGTCTCTCTAAAGTCTACATAATTTCTAGTATTGAGTTTGAACAACAAGGAAGACGGTGTAGAGTCTTATAATGTTTACAATATGTCTTTTATGTGAGTTTTGCTGCACCGGTTCATCCTTGTGTTGTTTCAAATAACCTTGCTAGCCTAAACCTTGTATCGAGAGGGAATACTTCTCATGCATCCAAAATCCTTGAGCCAACCACTATGCCATTTGTGTCCACCATACCTACCCACTACATGGTATTTCTCCGCCATTCCAAAGTAAATTGCTTGAGTGCTACCTTTAAAATTTCCATTCTTTACCTTTGCAATATATAGCTCATGGGACAAATAGCTTAAAAACTATTGTGGTATTGAAGATGTACTTATGCACTTTATCTCTTATTAAGTTGCGTGTTGTGCGATAACCATGTTCCTGGGGACGTCATCAACTACTCTTTGTTGAATATCATGTGAGTTGCTATGCATGTTCGTCTTGTCTGAAGTAAGGGAGATTTACCACTCATTTAATGGTTAGAGCATGCATAATGTTAGAGAAGAACATTGGGCCGCTAACTAAAGCCATGAATCATGGTGGAAGTTTGAGTTTTGGACATATATCCTCAATCTCATATGAGAACATTAATTGTTGCTACATGCTTATGCATTAAAGAGGAGTCCATTATCTGTTGTCTATGTTGTCCCGGTATGGATGTCTAAGTTGAGAATAAACAAAAGCGAGAAATCCAATGCGAACTTTCTCCTTAGACCTTTGTACAGGCGGCATAGAGGTACCCCTTTGTGACACTTGGTTAAAAAATGTGTATTGCGATGACAATCCCAGTAATCCAAGCTAATTTACATGACACATATGCTTTATTACTACCGTTGACAAAATTGTTTCTTATTTTCAAAACCAAAGCTCTAGCACAAATATAGCAATCAATGCTTCCCTCTGCGAAAGGCCTTTCTTTTACATTTATGTTGAGTCAGTTCACCTATCTCTCTCCACCTCAAGAAGCAAACACTTGTGTGAACTGTGCATTGATTCCTACATACTTGCATATTGCACTTGTTATATTACTTTACATTGACAATATCCATGAGATATACATGTTATAAGTTGAAAGCAACCGCTGAAACTTAATCTTCCTTTGTGTTGCTTCAATACCTTTACTTTGATTTATTGCTTTATGAGTTAACTCTTATGCAAGACTTATTGATGCTTGTCTTGAAAGTACTATTCATGAAAAGTCTTTGCTTTATGATTCATTTGTTTACTCATGTCATTACCATTGTTTTGATCGCTGCATTCATTACATATGCTTACAATAGTATGATCAAGGTTATGATGGCATGTCACTCCGGAAATTATCTTTGTTATCGTTTACTCGCTCGGGACGAGCGAGAACTAAGCTTGGGGATGCTGATACGTCTCCAACGTATCGATAATTTCTTATGTTCCATGCCACATTATTGATGATATCTACATGTTTTATGCATACTTTATGTCATATTTATGCATTTTCCGGCACTAACCTATTAACGAGATGCCGAAGAGCCGATTGTCGTTTTTCGCTGTTTTTGGTTTCAGAAATCCTAGTAAGGAAATATTCTCGGAATTGGACGAAATCAACGCCCATGGGCCTATTTTTCCACGAAGCTTCCGGAAGACCGAAAGGGAAACGAAGTGAGGCGACGAGGCGGCGACACGCAGGGCGGCGCGGCCCACCTCCTGGCCGCGCGGCCCTGTTGTGTGGGCCCCTCGCGTCGCCTCTTGACCTCCCCTTCCGCCTACATATAGTCTTCGTCGCGAAACCCCCAGTACCGAGAGCCACGATACGGAAAACCTTCCAGAGACGCCGCCGCCGCCAATCCCATCTCGGGGGATTCAGGAGATCGCCTCCGGCACCCTGCCGGAGAGGGGAATCATCTCCCGGAGGACTCTTCACCGCCATGGTCGCCTCCGGAGTGATGAGTGAGTAGTTCACCCCTGGACTATGGGTCCATAGCAGTAGCTAGATGGTCGTCTTCTCCTCATGTGCTTCATTGTCGGATCTTGTGAGCTGCCTAACATGATCAAGATCATCTATCCGTAATGCTATATGTTGTGTTTGTTGGGATCCGATGGATAGAGAATACTATGTTATGTTGATTATCAATCTATTATCTATGTGTTGTTTATGATCTTGCATGCTCTCCGTTATTAGTAGAGGCTCGGCCAAGTTTTTGCTCTTAACTCCAAGAGGGAGTATTTATGCTCGATAGTGGGTTCATGCCTCCATTAAATGCGGGACAGGTGACGGAAAGTTCTAAGGTTGTGGATGTCTTGTTGCCACTAGGGATAAAACATTGATGCTATGTCCGAGGATGTAGTTATTGATTACATTACGCACCATACTTAATGCAATTGTCCGTTGTTTGCAACTTAATACTGGAAGGGGTTCGGATGATAACCTGAAGGTGGACTTTTTAGGCATAGATGCATGCTGGATAGCGGTCTATGTACTTTGTCGTAATGCCCAATTAAATCTCACTATACTCATCATATCATGTATGTGCATGGTTATGCCCTCTCTATTTTTCAATTGCCCAACTGTGATTTGTTCACCCAATATGCTATTTATCTTATGGGAGAGACACCTCTAGTGAACTGTGGACCCCGGTCCATTCTTTTACATCGAATACAATCTACTGCAATACTTGTTCTACTGTTTTCTGCAAACAATCATCATCCACACTATACATCTAATCCTTTGTTACGAGCAAGCCGGTGAGATTGACAACCTCACTTGTTTCGTTGGGGCAAAGTACTTTGGTTGTGTTGTGCAGGTTCCACGTTGGCGCCGGAATCCCTGGTGTTGCGCCGCACTACATCCCGCCGCCATCAACCTTCAACGTGCTTCTTGGCTCCTACTGGTTCGATAAACCTTGGTTTCTTACTGAGGGAAAACTTGCCGCTGTACGCATCACACCTTCCTCTTGGGGTTCCCAACGGACGCGTGCTGTATGCGTATCAATCACCCATGTGATATAAAACTAGGCTTAGGATATGGGCATAAGCTTGGGTCATGTTTTATTGACTAGGGTTACTCCTTCTCACTAAGCTAGAATTATTATATCAAGGCAATGCTAGGTTTGTCTCAAGTTTTTGGATAAACAAGATTTAGGTTTAATGCCACTACTCCTCCATACAAGGCATGAGGATTGGTTTGGGATTAACTACTAATGATATACCTATTATTTTATGTGATAGATGATATCTATTAATCATATGGGTTTAACTTATCATTTATATCTACAAGGTATAATCATGCATTAGACAAGATCCACTCATTCCTCACTAATCCCTCTTTAATATTCCTCTCTTCACACTCATCCTAGATTCTTAGGGTTTATAATTAATACCAAGTTGTGATGATTATGGAATTGGTTTCCTAAGGTATTGCTATTGGAATAGGGTTCTCACCTCCAAGATTAAATATTGACTTGAACAACTAAGATTACTACTACTCTAGTATTCTTGTATAAACATGGCTATGGTTAATATTATAACTTCTCTCACTTCTCAATGTCTTGGAATATCCTAAGGTCCTACTCAAGAGATGATGATATGATCCTCTAATATATGGTTTACCTAGGAATTCTACCTTGGTATCTTCTATAGCTTGTTCTTCAGGAAATCTGGTAAACCTGCATCTTGTGGTATGCCTCCACCTCCTAGCTTCTTCATCTTGATCCTAGCTAATTCACATGGAGTGGCTCTATGTGTTTGTTCCCATGTATCATGGTACTTGATGAGCAAATGGATGAAAGGGTGTGGCTCTATTTATTGGCTTGGGCAAGCTCTAGTATCATGACACATAGGTGGTGACTCTTGTGTTGGTTTGATGAGTAAGGTGCTTGGTTGTCATGCCCTCATCCATAGCAATCCTTTGAGCATGAGGTGGCATAGCTTGAAAAGCAAGTCCTGTAGATATTTTCATCCTATGTGGAAAGATCATTATCCTCTCATATGATTTATTTTTGGATAGCCAAGTGGCATTTGCTACTAAATATCTTGTGGATGGTTTTATTATTGTGGATGAGTCACCATACCATCTTTGATTGGATTTACATTATAATATTGGTCAAAAGGTTAAGGTTGAAGGTTATTCCTAAATTTTGGATAGTTGGGTTTGATTTCACCAAGGCATGATCATATGAGTTTTAAAATACTCATAGTTAATTTTATTCAAATAGTTTGGACTATAATTCGTAATGTAAATGGATTTAGTTTTATGATATTCCATGTATTTAATAAGTTATGATTTAAATAAGAATGTGTGGCTTGTATGCAATTTAGACCCTGTGGTTCACCTTATTTATAAGTGAATTAGATTACACACAAAGGTAGTTGCTAACTTTTGAGTGTTATTAAGTTGGGATTTGATTCTTAAAGAATGTGTTATTGTAAGGAATACCATGTTATGATCCATTATAGGATCTGGTATTTAATCCTCACTTAAGGTGTTGTTTGTTGTAAAACTAATTCCATTTGATCTAGCCCATAGATCAAATCATCTCTACCCAAAACAAGGTTTAAGCAAAGATCAGAGTGAAGTTTATAGCGCTTAACTTGATGATCTACTTCAATTCCAGCAAGTCAAGTGAAACTTCAGTTACTGTGGTAAGTTTTATTTGAAAGCGCGAAAATTCCCCGGATTTTCTAAGCATGAATGCAATGCACACTTTGGTGTTCTCTCATTTTATTGCCTCTAAACCTGGGATATTACAGTTGCCAATGCCCGACATGACTCCAAACCGGAGAACTTGTAAAAGGGGCTTCCCTGGCGCGCAGTAACAATGCAAGCCCCGCACTGAACCGGAGGCTTGGGCTTCGGGAGACCCATGTCTTGGATCGAGTTGATCCGGAGACTGAGGAAACGGGAAAAAGCTTCGATAGTGGGGAGGAGGCCAATGTAGGCCTCCATAAAGGAGACGTAGCAAGAAAGATAGAAGATGGCGTTGCCAGGGAGATGATGAGGTTGGAGCTCAAAGAAATCTAGAAACCGGCGGAAAAAATCCGACGCCGGTAGGCCATAGCCACGCTCAAAATGAGCGGCAAAGACCACGACTTCTCCCTGCAGAGGCTCCGGCTCCAGCTCGTCGCCAGGAATCCGGCAGGCCACCTGCGCCGGTATCCTCCAGGAGCGGTATAGCCAATCAATTTCGGCCTGCTTCACGTCAGAGCCCTTCCAGGACCCGCGCGTGTACGCGGCCAGATTCACGTCGGAACCTTGGCCGGAGCTCCAAGCCTCCTGGCCTCTCCCGGTATCAGCTTCCGGGGTGGCGGAGGTTTCCTCCAGCTGGGCCAACTCCGCGTCAAGCCCGTTGGATTCTGAAGATCCGGATTGTTCTTCCCCCAAGGAGATCTCAGGGGAAGTGCTAAGTGGAGTTCCGCCGGAAGAAACCCCACCAGTTTCTTCGGAAGACATTTTCAGTTAAGTGTTGAGATGGATACAAAAAGTTTTCCCGCAAACTACTTCGTCCGGAAGATCTACGAAAGGGAGAAAAATGAAAAGAAAAGAGGATAAATACCCTACTGCGCCAGATAAGGGTAGCAAGAGCAGAGGAATGTGGGATCCGCGGGCCTAACCTAAGGGCTGCGGAGACCTTGAGGTTCGACGAAGCCGACAAGCCGCCGGAGTTCGGAGAGGAGACGGTCGATGGCGGCGAACGGAGAAGAGGAGGAGGATGTCGTGGTGCTTCTCTGAGGCGAAGAAGAAGAATGCCTCGATCGATCTTGACGAGGACAGGCGGGCAAGCTCTACAGCGCTTTCTCGCGAGGGGTCGCTGGAGAGCTTGGGCTCGACGGCGGCGCAGAGATGCTCTGGGCGCAGGAGCTCGAGCGGCGGAGTGCGCTGAGAGCAACGGAAGAGGAAGTGAGGAACGTGGGAGCGACGAGGAACCGCTGCACCCTTAAATAGGGAGGAGACTCGTGGGCCAGAAACCGTCAGGCCCGTGGCGTTTCACTTCGTGGGCCGCCACGTGGTACAGCGATACACGTGCCACAGGAGGAGGCCACATGCAGAACCACAAGGATCGCGAGTGGCACATTAATTGCGCGCAGAAGCCGAAGGACGTGACGCCTGACACTGGCTCGTCAGGCACAGTGCGCATGTCTCTGACAGGCACAAGTTTCGGGATATACTCGATCTCGTCGAGGTGAGCTTTAAAGACAAAGAAGCCGGCAAAAAGAAGCCGGAGACGTTCATCAAGGATAGTTTGGAGGGGTAAGTTCGGCAGGATGCCGGATGTGTTCCATGGAAACCAGAAGGACTAATCCGGTACGTTTTGAGGAGGAACCTGGCATGGCTTGTCGGAAAGATTCCGCCAAGCTATACCAGCTTCGGGGACTAATGTTGGGGGGATGGCCCCTGATGCGTGTAGTTGACACGTCCGTTGGGAACCCCAAGAGGAAGGTGTGATGCGCACAGCGGCAAGTTTCCCTCAGTTAGAAACCAAGGTTTAATCGAACCAGTAGGAGTCAAGAAGCACGTTGAAGGTTGATGGCGGCGGGATGTAGTGCGGCGCAACACCGGAGATTCCGGCGCCAACGTGGAACCTGCACAACACAACCAAAGTACTTTGCCCCAACGAAACGAGTGAGGTTGTCAATCTCACCGGCTTGCTGTAACAAAGGATTAACCGTATTGTGTGGAAGATGATTGTTTGCGAGAGAAAACGAGTAAAACAAGTATTGCAGCAGATTTGTATTTCAAGTATTAAAAGAATGGACCGGGGTCCACGAGTTCACTAGAGGTGTCTCTCCCATAAGATAAAAGCATGTTGGGTGAACAAATTACAGTCGGGCAATTGACAAATAGAGAGGGCATAACAATGCACATACATGATATGATAAGTATAGTGAGATTTAATTGGGCATTACGACAAAGTACATAGACCGCCATCCAACTGCATCTATGCCTAAAAAGTCCACCTTCGAGGTTATCGTCCGAACCCCTTCCGGTATTAAGTTGCAAAGCAACGGACAATTGCATTAAGTATGGTGCGTAATGTAATCAACAACTACATCCTCGGACATAGCGCCAATGTTTTATCCCTAGTGGCAACGGCACAACACAACCTTAGAACTTTACGTCACTCGTCCCGGTGTCAATGCAGGCATGAACCCACTTTCGAGCATAAATACTCCCTCTTGGAGTTAAAAGGAAAAACTTGGCCAGAGCCTCTACTAGTAACGGAGAGCATGCAAGATCATAAACAACACATATGTAATAACTTGATAATTAACATAACATGGTATTCTCTATCCATCGGATCCCGACAAACACAACATAGAGTATTACGAGATAGATGATCTTGATCATGTTAGGCAGCTCACAAGATCCAACAATGAAGCACAATGAGGAGAAGACAACCATCTAGCTACTGCTATGGACCCATAGTCCGAGGGGTGAACTACTCACTCATCACTCCGGAGGCGACCATGGCGGTGTAGAGTCCTCCAGGAGATGAATCCCCTCTCCGGCAGGGTGCCGGAGGAGATCTCCGGAATCCCCCGAGATGGGATCGGCGGCGGCGGCGTCTCGGTAAGGTTTTCCGTATCGTGGTTTTTCATCGGGGGTTTCGCGACGGAGGCTTTAAGTAGGCGGAAGGGCGGAGTCGGGGCCCGACGAGGGGCCCACACCATAGGGCGGCGCGGGCCCCCCTTGACCGCGCCGCCATGTGGTGTCGCCACCTCGTGGCCCCACTTCGTATGCTCTTCGGTCTTCTGGAAGGTTCGTGGCAAAATAGGCCCCTAGGTCTTCGTTTCGTCCAATTCCGAGAATATTTCGTTACCAGGATTTACGAAACCAAAAACAGCGGAAAACGAGAGCCGGCACTTCGGCATCTTGTTAATAGGTTAGTTCCGGAAAATGCACGAATATGACATAAAGTGTGCATAAAACATGTAGGTATCATCAATAATATGGCATAGAACATAAGAAATTATCGATACGTCGGAGACGTATCAAGCATCCCCAAGCTTAGTTACGCTCGTCCCGAGCGAGGTAAAACGATAACAAAGATAATTTCTGAAGTGATATGCCATCATAACCTTGATCATACTATTTGTAAACATATGTAGTGAATGCAGCGATCAAAACAATGGTAATGACATGAGTAAACAAGTGAATCATAAAGCAAAGACTTTTCATGAATAGTACTTCAAGACAAGTATTAATAAGTCTTGCATAAGAGTTAACTCATAAAGCAATAAATCAAAGTAAAGGCATTGAAGCAACACAAAGGAAGATTAAGTTTCAGCAGTTGCTTTCAACTTGTAACATGTATATCTCATGGATAATTGTCAACATAGAGTAATATAACAAGTACAATATGCAAATATGTAGGAATCAATGCACAGTTCACACAAGTGTTTGCTTCTCGAGGTGGAGAGAGATAGGTGAAGCTGACTCAACATAAAAGTAAAAGAGAATGGTCCTTCAAAGAGGAAAGCATCGATTGCTATATTTGTGCTAGAGCTTTTATTTTGAAAACATGAAACAATTTTGTCAACGGTAGTAATAAAGCATATGAGTTATGTACATTATATCTTACAAGTTGCAAATCTCATGCATAGTATACTAATAGTGCCCGCACCTTGTCCTAATTAACTTGGACTACCGGATCTTTGCAATGCACATGTTTTAACCAAGTGTCACAATGGGGTACCTCCATGCCGCCTGTACAAAGGTCTAAGGAGAAAGCTCGCATTTTGGATTTCTCGCTTTTGATTATTCTCAACTTAGACATCCATACCGGGACAACATGGACAACAGATAATGGACTCCTCTTTAATGCATAAGCATGTGGCAACAATTATTATTCTCATATGAGATTGAGGATATATGTCGAAACTGAAACTTCCACCATGAATCATGGCTTTAGTTAGCGGCCCAAAGTTCTTCTCTAACAATATGCATGCTCCAACCATGAAGGTGGTAGATCTCTCTTACTTCGGACAAGACGGACATGCATAGCAACTCACATGATATTCAACAAAGAATAGTTGATGGCGTCCCCGGAAACATGGTTATCGCACAACAAGCAACTTAATAAGAGATAAAGTGCATAAGTACATATTCAATACCACAATAGTTTTTAAGCTATTTGTCCCATGAGCTATATATTGCAAAGGTGAATGATGGAATTTTAAAGGTAGCACTCAAGAAATTTACTTTGGAATGGCGGAGAAATACCATGTAGTAGGTAGGTATGGTGGACACAAATGGCATAGTGGTTGGCTCAAGTATTTTGGATGCATGAGAAGTATTCCCTCTCGATACAAGGTTTAGGCTAGCAAGGTTATTTGAAACAAACACAAGGATGAACGGTACAGCAAAACTCACATAAAAGACATATTGTAAACATTATAAGACTCCATACCGTCTTCCTTGTTGTTCAAAACTCAATACTAGATGTTATCTAGACTCTAGAGAAACCAAATATGCAAACCAAATTAGCAAGCTCTAAGTATTTCTTCATTAATGGGTTCAAAGTATATGATGCAAGAGCTTAAACATGAGCACAACAATTACCAAGTATCAAATTATCCAAGACATTATAGCAATTTACTACATGTATCATTTTCCAATTCCAACCATATAACAATTTAACGAAGAAGAAACTTCGCCATGAATACTATGAGTAGAGCCTAAGGACATATTTGTCCATATGCTACAGCGGAGCATGTCTCTCTCCCATAAAGTGAATGCTAGGATCCATTTTATTCAAACAAAACAAAAACAAAAGACAAACCGACGCTCCAAGCAAAGTGCATAAGGTGTGACGGAATAAAAATATAGTTTCAGGGGAGGAACCTGATAATTTTGTCGATGAAGAAGGGGATGCCTTGGGCATCCCCAAGCTTAGACGCTTGAGTCTTCTTAGAATATGCAGGGGTGAACCACCGGGGCATCCCCAAGCTTAGAGCTTTCACTCTCCTTGATCATATTGCATCATACTCCTCTCTTGATCCTTGAAAACTTCCTCCACACCAAACTCGAAACAACTCATTAGAGGGTTAGTGCATAATAAAAATTCACATGTTCAGAGGTGACACAATCATTCTTAACACTTCTGGACATTGCATAGAGCTACTGGACATTAATGGATCAAAGAAATTCATCCAACATAGCAAAAGAGGCAATGCAAAATAAAAGACAGAATCTGTCAAAACAGAACAGTCCGTAAAGATGGATTTTATTAGGCCACCAGACTTGCTCAAATGAAAATGCTCAAATTTAATGAAAGTTGCGTACATATCTGAGGATCATGCACGTAAATTGGCTTAATTTTCTGAGCTTCCTACAGGGAGGTAGACCCAGATTCGTGACAGCAAAGAAATCTGGAACTGCGCAGTAATCCAAATCTAGTACTTACTTTACTATCAAAGACTTTACTTGGCACAACAAAACTCAAAACTAAGATAAGGAGAGGTTGCTACAGTAGTAAACAACTTCCAAGACACAAATATAAAACAAAAATATTGTAGTAAAAATATGGGTTGTCTCCCATAAGCGCTTTTCTTTAACGCCTTTCAGCTAGGCGCAGAAAGTGTAACTCAAGTAACATCGAGAGATGAAGCATCAACATCATAATTTTTTCTAATAATAGAATCATAAGGTACCTTCATTCTCTTTCTAGGGAAGTGTTCCATACCTTTCTTGAGAGGAAATTGATATTTAATATTACCTTCCTTCATATCAATAGTAGCACCAACGGTTCGAAGAAAAGGTCTTCCCAATATAATGGGGCAAGATGCATTGCATTCAATATCCAAGACAACAAAATCAACGGGGACAAGGTTATTGTTAACCATAATATGAACATTATCAACTCTCCCCAAAGGTTTCTTTTTAGCATTATCAGCGAGATTAACATCCAAATAACAATTTTTCAATGGTGGCAAGTCAAGCATATCATAGACTTTTTTAGGCATAACAGAAATACTTGCACCAAGATCACATAAAGCATTACAATCAAAATCTTTGACTCTCATTTTAATGATGGGCTCCCAACCATCCTCTAGCTTTCTAGGAATAGAAGTTTCAAGTTTTAGTTTCTCTTCTCTAGCTTTTATGAGAGCATTTGTAATATGTTTTGTGAAAGCCAAGTTTATAGCGCTAGCATTAGGACTTTTAGCAAGTTTTTGTAAGAACTTTATAACTTCAGAGATGTGGCAATCATCAAAATCTAAATCATTACAATCTAAAGCAATGGGATTATCATCCCCAAGGTTGGAAAAAATTTCAGCAGTTTTATCACAAGCAGTTTCAGCAGTTTTAGCAGTTTCAGGTGATTTTGCGCGCTTTGCACTAGGAATAGAAGCATTGAAAACACCAATTATTTTACCATTGATAGTAGGAGGTGCAGCAGCATACGAATCATTAGCATTGCTAGTGGTGGTAATAGTCCAAACTTTAGCTACATTTTCCTTTTTAGCTAGTTTTTCATTTTCTTCTCTATCCCACCTAGCACGCAGTTCAGCCATTAATCTTATATTCTCATTAATTCTAACTTGGATGGCATTTGCTGTAGTAACAATTTTATTTTCAATATCCCTATTAGGCATAACTTTCGATTTCAAAAGATCAACATCAGAGGCAAGACTATCAACTCTAGAAACAAGAATATCAATTTTATTGAGCTTTTCCTCAACAGATTTGTTAAAAACAGTTTGTGTACTAATAAATTCTTTAAGCATGGCCTCAAGTCCAGGGGGTGTATTCCTATTATTGTTGTAAGAATTCCCATAAGAATTAGCATAACCGTTACCATTATTATAAGGATATGGCCTATAGTTATTACTAGAATTGTTCAGATAAGCATTGTTGTTGAAATTATTATTTTTAATGAAGTTTACATCAACATGTTCTTCTTGGGCAACCAATGAAGCTAATGGAACATTATTAGGATCAACATTAGTCCTATCATTCGCAAGCATAGACATAATAGCATCAACCTTATCATTCAAGGAAGAGGATTCTTCAACGGAATTTACCTTCTTACCTTGTGGAGCTCTTTCCGTGTGCCATTCAGAGTAATTAACCATCATATTATCAAGGAGCTTTGTTGCTTCACCAAGAGTGATGGACATAAAGGTACCTCCAGCAGCTGAATCCAATAAATTCCGCGAAGAAAAATTTAGTCCTCGCATAGAAGGTTTGGATGATCATCCAAGTAGTCGATCCATGGGTTGGGCAATTTTTAACCGAGAGATTTCATTCTTTCCCAAGCTTCAGCAACATGTTCATTATCAAATTGTTTAAAATTCATTATGCTACTCCTCAAAGATATAATTTTAGCAGGGGGATAATATCTACCAATAAAAGCATCCTTGCATTTAGTCCATGAATCAATACTATTCTTAGGCAGAGATAGCAGCCAATCTTTAGCTCTTCCTCTTAATGAGAAAGGAAACAATTTTAATTTTATAATGTCACCATCTACATCTTTATACTTTTGCATTTCACATAGTTCAACAAAAATTATTGAGATGGGCAGCAGCATCATCGAACTAACACTAGAAAATTGCTCTCGCATAACAAGATTAAGTAAAGCGAGGTTTAATTTCAAAGAATTCCGCTGTAGTAGCAGGTGGAGCAATAGGTGTGCATAGGAAATCATTATTATTTGTGCTAGTGAAGTCACACAACTTAGTATTTTCAGGGTTGGCCATTTTAGCAGTAGTAAATAAAGCAAACTAGATAAAGTAAATGCAAGTAAACTAATTTTTTTTTGTGTTTTCGATATAGCAAACAAGATAGTAAATAAAGTAAAACTAGCAACTAATTTTTTTGTGTTTTGATATAGAGTGCAGCAAACAAAGTAGTAAATAAAATAAAGCAAGACAAAAACAAAGTAAAGAGATTGAGAAGTGGAGACTCCCCTTGCAGCGTGTCTTGATCTCCCCGGCAACGGCGCCAGAAATTTGCTTGATGCGTGTAGTTGACACGTCCGTTGGGAACCCCAAGAGGAAGGTGTGATGCGCACAGCGGCAAGTTTCCCTCAGTTAGAAACCAAGGTTTATCGAACCAGTAGGAGTCAAGAAGCACGTTAAAGGTTGATGGCGGCGGGATGTAGTGCGGCGCAACACCAGAGATTCCGGCGCTAACGTGGAACCTGCACAACACAACCAAAGTACTTTGCCCCAACGAAACAGTGAGGTTGTCAATCTCACCGGCTTGCTGTAACAAAGGATTAACCGTATTGTGTGGAAGATGATTGTTTGCAGAGAAAACAGTAAAACAAGTAATGCAGCAGATTTGTATTTCAGTATTAAAAGAATGGACCGGGGTCCACAGTTCACTAGAGGTGTCTCTCCCATAAGATAAAGGGCTTTCTATTTTCGTGCCCTCGGGTCCTTAGTTGTGCTCAGTTTTCCCCAGCTCCTTAGTTTTTCCTCAGTTTTACCCAAGCGTTTGTCTGAAACCATCACACGTGATGTAACGGCCGGTTGCCCGACGGTTGACCGTTATCTTCAGACTAGTGGGGCCACGTAGAGCCCGCAAAGACACGTCGGACCATCCATCCTTGTTTGACCGTAAGCATCGCTGTATCCCTGACCAAAACGCGAACGAGTGGGGCTTCGGTATATCAAATGACAAGTACGGCCATGACGCGGATACAAGGGGCAATACACGGGTAGGATTAGATTTTTAAACGGAGCTCTACAGCGATGGCACGGAGGAGGTGGCATGCGGGGTGCCGAGATGAGATCGACGTCCACAAAGAACTGCATGAGGCGAGACCGGACGCATTAGATAGATATGAACTAGACGCGTTTAACCATGCAAAGAAGAGAAGAAATGGTCGACGACATCGACGACCACCTCAAAACTTTGACTGACCAGTGTCGGACACGAACGCGAGCAATGTAGAGAAAACTAGTGTCTCTCCTTTACGGCGTGTATAGGTGGGTGCTAGGAGAGTGTGGTGGCGAAGGGAAAGACCTCGCGGCGGTCCGTGGCGTCCAGACATAGCGGGTCGGCGTGGCCGTGCCCACGGCGGCGTGCATGCATGATCGGCATTGGCATCAGCATGTACGTTCGGCATTGGCCTCGGCGGTATCTCTGGTGTGTCAGTGATCGAATGAGGGGACGGGATTGAGGGTGCATCCCGACGTTGACCTAGCAGTGGCGGCGAGCATAGCCGTTCTGACCATGCCGATATCGGCATCGGCATCGTTTGGAGGCTGTGGTGCTCGAATCAAGTTGGGATTTGTTTCTTGTAGGCCAAAATGAATTTGAAACAAGTTTCATGTTGAAGGTTAGGTAACGAAAGTTTGTAACTATCCCAAAATTATACTAGCGCCATGGTGAGGTTCTTTTTGATAGAGCTATACGGTTGGGCAAACTTTTTTGACACTTTTTAGATAGGGTTCCTTGTTGTTACACGTATGGCATCATGTATGGAAAATTTGGGGTCATTTGGAGATGTTCGAAAAAATCACTTTGCTTAAGCGCATGCCGTTTCGTCTCGCTGAAACCAGCTTTTCTAACAAGGTGATTTTTTCTACCTTCTCTAAATAACCTCAAATTTCATACAGCTGATCTTCTATACATAGATAGATAGATTGTTTCGTTTTTACATTTTTCGAACTTTTTATTTCCCTTTACAATACCCAATTGATTTTCGGGTCAAAACCTCGAAAAACAGCATCATGTATGGCATCATTTTCACCCTAAATTTTCTGAAACTTTCCCTTTTAGATATTCCTTGTTGTTATAGGTATGCCATCATGTATGCCAAACTTGGTTAGGTCTCACTTGAAACCAGCTTTTGTAACAAATTAGGTTTTTCTGCGTGAAAAGTAATGGCTACAACAAATTGTTGATGGTTTATCATTTTTTTGCGTGAAAAGTAATGGCTACAACAAATTGTTGATGGTTTATCATTTTTTGCGTGAAAAGTAATGGCTACAACAAATTGTTGATGGTTTATCATTTTTTGCGTGAAAAGTAATGGCAACAACAAATCGGTGATGGTTTATCATATTTTTTGCGTGAAAAGTAATGGCAACAACAAATTGTTGATGGTTTATCATTTTTTGCGTAAAAGTAATGGCTACAACAAATTGTTGATGGTTTATCATTTTTTGCGTGAAAAGTAATGGCAACAACAAATCGGTGATGGTTTAACATTTTTTTTTGTGTGAAAAGTAATGGCTACAACAAATTGTTGATGGTTTATCATTTTTTTGCGTGAAAAGTAATGGCAACAAAAAATCGGTGATGGTTTATCATTTTTTTTGCGTGAAAAGTAATGGTAACAACAAATCGGTGATGGTTTATCATTTTTTGCGTGAAAAATAACGCCTAAAACAGTTTATAATTTTTAGCGCGTGAAAAATAATACAGAAAACCGCCCTTCGAGCATACTTAGAGGGTGGAAGCTAATTAACCGCCAACAGAGAGAGAGAGGGGTTATCCTGCCCGTTCCCTATATCATACGATCAACGGTCGGTGGGCACGATCCGCGTGACATGGGCTAGACCAATCAGAGCGATGATGCACGTCTGCGAGAATTTGTGAAGAGAGAGGGCAAAACTGAGTACTATCAAGAAACCAAGGGCACCGGAGTAGTAAATAGACTAAGGGATTCAAATATGAGATTTAAAAAATGGAAAATGCGTGTTTTGTACAATGAAACCCATCTTGGCCTACCTCAAACTATTTGCAATACCAATATACATCGAGTGTGAGAATTGTGGCCTCATTTAGACAAAGTATGATTTGGGGGAAGGCTGTTTTGGGAAGGGCTTATTGTGGAAAACCTTGCACCTTCATAGCTACTAGGTGATTTGAGAAGTGGCAATTTGTGGTAAAACTTGATTTATCTATGATTTATCTATGATTTGAGAAGTGTCAATTTGTGGTAAAGACTCCATGAGTAAGTGCCACTCTTTTTAGGATTTTTTTGCACATTAAATGACTCATTTAACTAGTTAATCCCATTTGTTGACTCTCTGTTGACCAGCCACTTGAGGGTAAAACTGAGTATATTGCACTAGCCAGTATTAGCACTCGAGGGGAAAATTGAGCACACAAAAAATGCTAGTATAAGACTCGAGGGTATACCTGAGTATATCTAAATTTCCGGGGTTAGACTCGAGGACACGTGCAATTGTTGACGCGTAGACGCGGGTCGCGGTGGAGAAGTCGAGACGTGCAATCGTGGACGCGTGTCGCGTTGCGAAGTCCAAGACGTGCGGACGTGCACCTGTGCACGCGTAGGACGCGGGTCGCATTAACCACCCCTCGCCTTTATAGACGCCTCCTCGCACTCGTCTCTCGTCACTCTCACTCGCTCACGCATCGCCAACTCTCTCCCACGTCACATCATCTTCTCCAAAGCAAAAACCCTCTCCCTCTCCCTCTTCCTCTTCCTCTTCCTCCGCCGGAGAGATGGACAAGGAGAATGCCAATCCCATCGTCGAGGTTGGCTCGAAGCGCGACGCCTCCATCTTCGGCCCCGTCCCCTCGACGGCCGCCGCCGCCGCCGCCGGTGCATCGGAGGCTGCTGCCGCCGGTGGCGATCGGATCCCGGCGGGATGGGACCCCTACGACCCCGTGCCGTACGTCCCGCCCCCGAACCCCTACGACACCTCCCTCGGAGGACCCATGGAACGAGGTAACTACGGTTTGCTTCCTTTTTTGTTCCCCATTCCTTTTTGAACCCTATTTTTGCTGGTGTAGATGGATCCGTAGATGGATGAGTATTGGGCTAATATTTGCGCCGATTTTATTCCATTTTGTTTTGATCACTTCTTGATTTGGGGTTCGGCTGTTCGGTTAATTTATGCAAGTAATATTGGATCTCAATCAGTTAATTTATGCAAGTAATCATGGGATCTCAATCGAGTTATTTTATGCACTAATCAAAAGATATCAACCGTTTAATTTTGCAAATAATCTCGAATGTGTTCAAGTTCGGATCTAGTTCAGATCTAGAATCCGTTTCTTTGCCTATGATGAATGGTTGGGCACAAATTTTTACGGGGAGGGTTCAGCGAACCATTGCTGTGTACAAATCTGTTGTGCATGAGCTTTAGTTCGCTTACCCCTTCCCCGTAGATATATAATCATGTCCACTCTAACCGAGGCTGACTCTGTTTTTCTTAACTTTGTTATCATGTACGTTAGTCATCGTTGCAACTCATTCACTAGTTTCTGTTTGATATGGATCAGATGTACGGCAGCGACGTCGGCAGCGACGAAGAGCGAGGAGGACGTCAAGACTCGCCAGTGTGCTGCGGAGGCTGCAGGTCGGCCAATACATCTCCTACTTCGCCAAGGAGGTGTACGAGTGCCCCTTCGCACCGGGAGACTCGGCGCCACGGACTTCAACCGCCTCGTCACGCATGCTGAGAACATCAGCAACACCTTCCCCAAGGTCGGCACGACGGTGAACGTCCACTCCTTCCGCGCCAAGCACAGGGCGCTCGGCATGCACCTCCGCAGCTTGCAGCGGGTGGAGATCTCCGCCGGGCGCATGCCTCCGCTCAAGCCCAAATCTCCCAAGGGGAGCAAGAGCAACAAGTGGAGGGAGAGCCAGATGGGGTAGGCGGAGTCCTGGACGTGTGCTGCTGCTACTGCTGCCTCCTAGTTTGTTGTTGGGATCCCTTTGTTGTTAGCGAGGGATCCCTTGTTGTTATGTTAGTATGATGGTGCTGTGAAGAACCTGTTACTATGTTGGCTGATGTGTATGCAGCCTATTATCTATCCATATTATCTAGGGATTATCTATCCCTAGTCTACTATATTTTGTTGGCCGTACTTAGTTTTCTTGATTTACTATGACTGTGAATTTATCGTACATTATCCTGGAGATTTGCTTCTAGATTTAACTACATACATATGAACCGGAGGGAGTACTAGATTTGCTGCCATATTGGGCAAACAACGAGGGCCAAAAGGCACAAATAATTGAAGAAAGTCAGAAATGCAAGCTTCTCTAGATTTTATACTAATTTGGTGAAAAGGACGAGAGAGAAAGAGGGGAAAAAGGTGCACTTAATAGGGATGCCAATTTGGGGCCGAGAGAGACAGAACCCAGCTCCTGCTCACGTGCAACCAAACGCTTCTCGTCCTGTCCCACGCGGTCCCTTTCTACCAGCCCCACGCGACGCGGGCCCACACGACTCGGCCCCACAAGACGCGGCCCCACACGTGACGAACGGTCAACTAAACGGGAATCCTGCCGTCTGAGCTGCTTCTGCGGGTTTCAAACAAGGGCTTGGGGAAAACTGAGGAAAAACTAAGGAGCTGGGGAAAACTGAGTACAACTAAGGACCGGAGGGCACGAAAATAGAAATCCCTAAGATAAAAGCATGTTGGGTGAACAAATTACAGTCGGGCAATTGACAAATAGAGAGGGCATAACAATGCACATACATGATATGATAAGTATAGTGAGATTTAATTGGGCATTACGACAAAGTACATAGACCGCCATCCAACCGCATCTATGCCTAAAAAGTCCACCTTCGAGGTTATCGTCCGAACCCCTTCCGGTATTAAGTTGCAAAGCAACGAGACAATTGCATTAAGTATGGTGTGTAATGTAATCAACAACTACATCCTCGGACATAGCGCCAATGTTTTATCCCTAGTGGCAACGAGCACAACACAACCTTAGAACTTTACGTCACTTGTCCCGGTGTCAATGCGGGCATGAACCCACTATCGAGCATAAATACTCCCTCTTGGAGTTAAAAGCAAAAACTTGGCCGAGCCTCTACTAGTAACGGAGAGCATGCAAGATCATAAACAACACATATGTAATAACTTGATAATTAACATAACATGGTATTCTCTATCCATCGGATCCCGACAAACACAACATAGAGTATTACGGATAGATGATCTTGATCATGTTAGGCAGCTCACAAGATCCAACAATGAAGCACAATGAGGAGAAGACAACCATCTAGCTACTCGCTATGGACCCATAGTCCGGGGGTGAACTACTCACTCATCACTCCGGAGGCGACCATGGCGGTGTAGAGTCCTCCGGGAGATGAATCCCCTCTCCGGCAGGGTGCCGGAGGAGATCTCCGGAATCCCCCGAGATGGGATCGGCGGCGGCGGCGTCTCGGTAGGTTTTCCGTATCGTGGTTTTTCATCGGGGGTTTCGCGACGGAGGCTTTAAGTAGGCGGAAGGGCGAGTCGGGGGCCCGACGAGGGGCCCACACCATAGGGCGGCGCGGCCCCCCTTGGCCGCGCCGCCATGTGGTGTCGCCACCTCGTGGCCCCCGTATGCTCTTCGGTCTTCCGGAAGGTTCGTGGCAAAATAGGCCCACGGGTCTTCGTTTCGTCCAATTCCGAGAATATTTCGTTACTAGGATTTACGAAACCAAAAACAGCGAGAAAACGAGGAACTGGCACTTCGGCATCTTGTTAATAGGTTAGTTCCAGAAAATGCACGAATATGACATAAAGTGTGCATAAAACATGTAGGTATCATCAATAATATGGCATAGAACATAAGAAATTATCGATACGTCGGAGACGTATCAGCCCCCGGTAGGCCAAGACTATATCAAGTTCGCCATGTTTGGGCAATGTTAAACCGGGTCACAGACTGATTCAGAATCTTAAAGCTCGGTTAACCAAAGTTGGTGCAAACCGGTATCCCCAGAGGGGTAATACCGGAGAGCTAGTTCTAAGAGGCTATGCGACTAAGTCAGAAGATACCGGTATAAGATACCGGTGTACCGGAACCAGGGGTCACTGTAGCCTGTCGGCACTCTGGTCAAAGATTCCCTCAGGAGCTAGAAGACAAAGATGAGCGAAGCAGATCAACTTTAAACGAAGCCTTGGCGCCAAAGCAGAAGATGACGTAAAAGCTACCGGAGGATGTCACCGCTCCCTGATTGAAGACATACCGGTGTCATCTGATGCCAAAGAGGCTTTGTAAAGTATTTTGTCCAGTCAAAGATGCCATTAGGGTTTCTTTTCATGTAAGCCACCCTCTCCCCTATATAAGGAGAGGGAGCAAACCCCTGCAAGGGACAGATCATCAGTTAGTAGATTGCACGTAGAGGAAGTGCTTGTACTGTTCATCTTCAACCTCTGGCCAAGGCCAAGTTCATCAATAAAGATACCGGCATTCCACCCAAAATCCATCCCTGTGTAACCAACACCCTCCCTCGAATCCTCTAGCGCACATTCGGCCCCAACTTAAGCCATCCCATGGCATCTGTCTGTTCACCACGACGACAGCCGTCCATGAGGCACTTGGAGAAGTCATACCCGTCGATGCGGGGACTCACAACCAAAGCATATCACTCTTTAGGGATGACAGTAGGATGATCCATCATGTCGAAGGTGCACGGGCTTTCCGACCACTTGACGTACCGTGGCACAGGCGGAAGCGTGGCGTTCAGGATCCGGAGGACCGATTTCTTGGCCCTGACCGTCGGGGTTCCGAGGAAGGTGTGGTATGCACCAGCACTCTTATTGACGAAGGGGTTGGATTTGTTAGCTGCGGAACCCTCTTTGGGATTCGGCGAAGCGTCATCCTCATCCATTGCCTTGGAACTGTCCTCGTCTTTTTCCTTGTTCTTGCCTTTGCCTCCTTTGCCGCGCGAGCGGTGCTTCCGAGCGCGCTTGTATCCTGCTTCCAGGCCAGTCTTCAGATCATTGACCCACTTGCAGTTGCGATTGGTGTGGGAGGACTTGACAGTAGCCGGATCTACGTGGGCTAGGCATGGCATATCCCTGTACTCTTCATAAGTTTGGGGAGCGCGGAACCCAGCGGCGGTGACCTCGTCAGCGCGCTGCTGGCCTCTTCCGCCTCCTTGACCTCCGCGTTGGAACGTCATGGCAACCATGTTGGAACCGACGCTCTTCTGGTCGTTAGAGGGGTTCTTCCATTTGTTGTTGCCGCTGCCGCCATTATCACGGTTCTTCTTTTGTTGATGCGGAGGTACGGCAGTGGCTGCGAGTTTTCCACCTGCATCGTCATCGGCGGCGGTGTGAGTGCTGGCAATGCTGATCATGTCATCTAAGTTCATATTATTCTCGTTGATGAGGCAAGTTAGCTTGTGCCGGAGCAGCCCTCCTCGCTGCAAACCACCTATGAAGGCGTGCATAGCTGTGCGGTTATCTACGTTCTCGCACTCGTTTCTTATTGCTAACCACCGAGTGAGAAAAGCTCGAGAGGTTTCATTCTTCTTCTGGATACATGCGTGTAGGTCGCTGGTTGTGGCAGGTCTCTTGTAGGTGCCTCTGAAGTTTTTCTCGAAAGCGATATTCAGGTCGAACCAGCAAAAGATGGTGTTTTCCGGAAGGTCACTGAGCCAGGTGTGGGCTGGGCCAACAAGGTACAACTGAAGCATGCGGCAGGCTACATTAGGGGTCCCTCCAGCAAAGCTGACTACGTTAAAGAAGTCCTCGATCCAGGTATCGGGCCTTTCACTGCCATCATAATGCTTCAGATTTCCGGGTAACTTGAGACTCAAGCCTTTTGGCTTTGGTTCCTCTCGGATCATCCTGCCGAAACACTTTGGGCCAATGTATTCAGGTATGTATTCATTGAGACATTCCCTTGCATCGCACGGGCCGTTGCTTCCTTGCTGGCATCCTGTATGATGGTTTCCCACCGTGCTCGGAGTGCTTTGGCCTTCTCCAAGTAATCAACAGCTTCGCGCTCTCTTTCTAGGAATTTCTCCATCACCTCCTCTGCTTCTTGCCTCTCCTCCAGCATTACTACTACGGTGTTGGCAAATCTCTCAGCAGCCAGCTGTTCCTTCCTTTTGGCTTCTAGAGTTTCCGGATCTGCGACATCCTCTGGAGTTATTGGCTTGGTCAGGATTTCCGAGTTGGCAATGGCACCTCGGCATGCCTGCCTGGCGAGCTCTTCTATGGACAAATCTTCTCGTGTTCTGGGACACGTCCCTCTCCAGGATCCGGCATGACGCGATAGCGCACCCGTTGCAGAGTGTCCGGATTGGACGGGCCTGGAAGTTCAGGGTCGGTCGGAGTCGCTTCTGCGTCAGCTCCTTGCTCCAGCCCAGTTAAGATCACGAGGACCTCCTTTGGTGGGGCGGATTCTGTCTCAGCTTTCTCCTCATCCTCCAATTCCTTCGTAGCACGGTTGTACTCATCTATGTCCATGGAGGAAGCATCGTCTGAGGTTGGGCTTAGGTTACCAAGGATTGATCTTCTTTGTCTCCGGCATCCTCCTGCTGATCGGGGGCGTTGTTGTCTCCGGCAACCTCTTGCTGATCCGGAGCATCACTCTCTCTGGTAGCCTCAATCTTCATGGGTCCGGCTCCCTCCCGGGGAGGGGCGGTTCCTGCGGTATGTGCGAGGAAGTGCACGAAGTGGCACCTTTGCTTCTCTAACACCTGAGAGACCCAAGCGGATCTGCATTGGTCTTCCACCGTAATTTCCTGCTCAGGGGCGGATTGGGTGGGTTTTGAAATTTCCAGATCTAAGGCGGAATCTTCGTGAGGAAGTTCCTGCGACTCAGATCGGATCTTCGCGACTGCGTCTGCTCAGCGGCGGTTGCGTCAGCGTTACTTACCAGGGCGTTTCGGTCGAAATCGACGGTTTCGCCGATGAAGATGTGAATGCCGCCGATTGGGACGATGGAGAGCTTGATGGGGTCGGTCTTAGCCAGAATCCAGCACTCGTCCCGAGGGACAATCGGAAGGTTCCCGACGTAAAGGACACGCCCCACAAAGATGGAGTCGTCGTAGCTTCCCATGGCGGAACTCTCACGGTCTCAACCTCCAGACACCGTTGGCCCCACGGTGGGCGCCAACTGTCGTTGCCTATTCAACGGTACCTCAGAGGAGGGATCCTCACGAGGAGGAGAAGAAGTAGGGGCCATCGAGCGGAGAGTCCTCGGGACGGTGGTAAGCGATTTACCCAGCTTCGGAACACCTGCACGAGGACAGGGCCTGCTGCTGCTTGTCTGGAATTATCTGGGCGCTTTCGCGTTGTTACAATGAGTTGTGGTTGTCCCTCTAGGACTCCCGGGATCCGGCTTATAAAGGCGCCAGGATCTAGGGTTTACATGCAGAGTCCTAGCCGGAATACAAGTCACCTAACTACGGAATATTACATTGCCGTGCACGTAAAGGATCCGCCTTCCCCTATGCGCCGTACTGGATCCGGCTACCCCTGATGGGCCAGGCCGGATCCGACTTCTAGTGTCGGTCGGTGGATCCGGCTCCTTGTTCCTGGGCTGGACTTCATCCATCTTGATCTACAGCAACTGGGCCGCCCAATGGGCCATACGCCACCATCACCGTCTACGGGCCACCCGGGCTTGCCGAATCTAGGCACTGTCGATGGTACACCTATGATGTATACCCACACACATGGCTGGAGGTTTTTAACGCATCCGAACTATGTGCTAGAATGTTGAGGGGGAAATATTTCCATAATGTGGACTTCATGCAAGCAACTGTCCCCAGAGGCTCTTCGGCAACTTAGAGAGCTATTGTTGCTGGTAGAGCAGCCCTAGCCACGGGGCTTATTAAACGTGTGGGTGATGGTTCCTCGATTAATACGTGGGAGGACAAATGGATACCGGTACTTATACCCCGAAGCCGATGGGACAAATTGGTACTCGTACCTTTGGTGAAGGTATCGGAGCTGATCAACTCTGCTATCGAGTACGTGGAAGATTGATGTCGTATGCTGAAGCTATTTTAAACATTCCATTGAGAGCATAGGGTGGGAATGATACTTTGGCGTGGAGTTTTGAGAAGACGGGCATACACTCAGTTAAATCATCATACCGTGCTCTAATGATTCGAAAAGAGTGTTCTACTCTAGAAGAAGGGGCGGATATGGGATCCTCATCAGCTCAAGAGGATATGTGGAAGTCTCTCTGGAAACTCCAGGTTCTACCAAAGATAAGGGTGTTTTGGTGGCGGGTAATCCGTGGTATTCTACCGGATGCTGTCACACTGAAACATAGACATATAAAAGAGATTGGGAGATGTGAGGTATGTTTGGCGACAGATGAAACTCTTATGCATGCTCTGCTTACATGCACGCATGCACAAGCTTTTTGGGAAGAAGGCCGGCGAGTTCTCGATTTGAAGCTGCCTTGGCTGCATCGAGACACATGGGCAAGGGACATCTTATGTGACTCAATATTCAGCGAAGATCAAAGAGCCATTATCATCAGTATAATGTATGTGATCTGGTCTTCCAGAAATCGCTGGGTTCATGATGAGGAAAAATATAATCCGATCATATCTGTTGTAATGTTCATATGAGAAGGCCATTTTAGAAGGCCTCATTGTCTTTCTCTGACCATGTTAGAAGGCCAGAATATGACATTTAATTACCAGCGACCGTTCAGGTTGCTGGCGATGCTGATTCAAGTGACAAATGCATTGCTGGCTTACTTAAAATAATGATCTTAGTCATGAACAAATTTTTCGATAAATGATGCTTTATTACTTTTGATAAGCAATTACATCCAGCCTCTGCACAACCAGGATGCACACAGCCGTTTTAATAGTCTTAGTATCACAAAAAAGTCAAACTTAAAGAGAAAATAGGCGAAATACATATCGACACGATGAATCATATGACGCCTAAGATGCGGGTGGGGCTTCAATCCATAGACTATGCTGCCACCCATGTAGGGAAAAAGTATCCCTCGCCGTAGCCTCCAACCGTGTACAGACCTCCGTAAATAAGTCTCGGTTCTCCAAGCGCTGAAGAGGTAACCACAAACGGAGAATACATGTACATCTGTAGATGACCTGCAACAAAGAGCAATTTTTATCATTAAAAATCTTGTCATTTCAAGCGCCCAGATCACTGCAAGCGCCCCCACCCTAAGAAGCAACTTAAACCTTGAATCAATACCATGAAGCCAATTGCCAAAGACATTGGCCACACTAGTCGGAGGGTACAAGGTAGACGCTACTTGGATGACAGACCAAATAGATCTCGCAAACTGGCACTGGAAGAAGAGGTGTTTAATCGTTTCATCATGATGACAAAAAACATATCGCTTACTTCCTTGCCAATTCCGCTTGACAAGATTGTCTTTGGTGAGGATGACCCCTCGACGAAGATACCATCCGAATATTTTTATTTTTAATGGTATCTTCATCTTCCAAATTTTCTTATTATAATCCACTGGTACATCAGAATGAAGTATGGTGTTGTATAAAGATTTGACCGAAAAAGAACCATCTACGTGTAAATTCCACCTAAATTCATCTGGTTCAGGTGATAGATTGATATCCCCCAACCTTTGGATTAAGGTATTCCACGCCAATAGCCTTTGTCCTAGCAAAACTCGTCTGAACGTCACATTCGGATGAGAGGTAGCCATTACTGTGGCAATGGTATCTCCTTTGCGATGAACGATACTATACAACGCAGGATACTATTCACTTAGGGGTGCATTGTCTAACCAAGCATCTTCCCAGAACCGTATCTGTGCTCCATTCTTAATTGAGAAAGTTCCATGGTTAAGAAAGACATTTTTTTGTCGCCATTAGACCAGCCCAGAAGTGTGAATCCCCAGGTTTCCATACCACTTGGGACAACGTCTTTGAGCCTATATACTTTCTCCGAAGAATAGTTTGCCAAATCCCATCCTCGGTAAGGAGCTTAAAAAGCCATTTATCCAGCAGAGCTGAATTCTTGACCTCCAGATCATGAACTCCAAGCCCGCCTTGATCTTTGGGACTACAAACTATACTCCATTTGACCAGTCGATACTTCTTTTTCTCGCTGTCCCCTTGCCAAAAGAATCTGGATCGATAATAATCGAGTTTATGCAGAATTCCTTTTGGCAATAGGAAGAATGATAACATATACAGTACCATATTTGTCAGTACCGAATTAATGAGTATCAATCTCCCTCCCAGGGACAGCAATTTACCTTTCCAACTACTAAGGCGCTTCTGTAATCATTCTTCCACTATTTTCCATTCAGCAATTGTAAGTCTCTGATAATGACTTGGAATACCCAAATAGCGAATATGAAATTGGCCTTGCCCATAACCAAACAACTCTGTATAAAGAGTTGTATCATCTTGGGCATCACCGAAACAGAACAACTCGCTTTTATGGAAATTGATTTTCAATCCCGATAGCTGCTCAAAAGCCGTCAAAATTAATTTCAGGTTTTGAGCTTTCTCGAGATCGTGATCCATAAACAGAATTGTATCGTCGGCATATTGAAGGATATATAAACCACCATCAACGAGATGTGGAATCACACCTTCAATATGACCATCAGACTTGGCCCGCTCTATGAGTATAGCCAACATATCCGCCACAATGTTGAATAACATAGGTGATAACGGATCCCCCTAGCGTAACCCTTTTCGTGTTTGGAAATAATGGTCGGTGTCATCATTCACCCGAATTGCCACACTACCTCCATACACAAAATCATTTATTAAAGCGCGCCATTCAGGAGAAAAACCTTTCATCCTGAGTGTCTGTTGAAGGAAAGACCATTTGACCTTGTCATAAGCCTTTTCAAAATCTAATTTTAAAATAACCCCATTTAATTTCTTAGTATGCATCCCATGTACCGTCTCATGCAAAACCGCCACTCCATCAAGGATATTTCGTCCTTGCATGAAGGCGGTTTGTGATGGCTGAACTACATGATCCGCAACCGTATTAAGTCTAATGGTGGTCACTTTCGTGAAAATCTTGAAACTTACGTTTAAGAGGCAAATAGGTCTATATTGTTGAATCCTTTCTGCCTCATTAACTTTCGGTAACAAGATTACTTCACCAAAATTGAGACGAAATAATTCTAGTTGTCCTATATGTAGAGCACTGAACAAATCTAGAATATCCGCTTTAATAGTATCCCAGAAAGTTTGATAAAACTCTGCTGGAAAACCATCGGGACCCGGTGCTTTGTTGCTTTCCATTTGGAAAATAGCCTTCTGCACTTCTTCCTCAGAATAAGGTGCAGTTAGTAAGCCATTTTCTTCAAGAGAAACTTGGGGTATATCAGCTGTTAAATCCTCATTTAGAGAAAAAGAGCTTTCATCTGGAGGACCAAATAAGCCTTTATAATAATTAGTAATGTAAGATTTGAGTTGCTCATGGCCTTCAATCAACCCTTCATCTTGAGTAAGAGAGTGAATACGTTTTTTCCGATGTCTCTCATTGGCCATGCCATGGAAATATCGCGTATTTGAATCTCCTTCTAAAATGAATTGGGCTTTAGATCGTTGATACCATTTGAGTTCCTCCTCGCGAAGGAGACTCGCCATCTGCGCATTGGATTGATTCTTAAGCTCAATCTCACGCGTAGACAATGGTCTTACCTCAGCAACCTCCTCAAGCTCATCAATCAAAGTTGATAAGCGAGCCTTTTCCTTCTTAAGAATGCCAGTCATATGGATAGCCCGACCAGAGAGATGTATGCGCATTGCACGCATCTTATTATTCCATCTCAGATTGGAGTGCTACCACCAACCGGCCTTTCCCAAACCGTCTTAACCATCTCATGGAACCCCTCTCTCTGTAGCCAGCCAAGTTCAAATTTGAAAGGCCGCTTACAAACAGTTCTGGAATTTCCAGTAGTTAGGAGGATAGGAGCATGGTCAGACAATTTTTCAATACGTTCTAGTGCACGGACCGACACCATAGGGTATTTATCTTCCCATTCAGTATCCATCAACACGCGATCTAGCTTTTCGTATGTGGGTTCAGGCAAGCTGTTGGCCCAAGTAAACTGTCGACCAGACATAAACACCTCTCTTAAGTCAAGGCTATCAATGACAGCGTTAAACAAGAAAGGCCAATGTCCATCAAAAAGACCTTGAGGAAATCTTAGTAAATTAAAATCTCCACCGATCAAAATCGGATAGGGATTATCTTTAGTAAGATTTACCAACTCACGTAAAGGTCATAAAAAAATGACGAATAAGGTGTGCACTATTTACTATGTAAATCAACTTATTTTGATCTTTTTTCTGCATGCTTGGCCCAAGAAGGGTAAAATAAAGAGCTTCAGCATATGAACATTCAAGTCACCTAGCTAATAAGATGTCAGATGGCCTGTCCGACCCTTACTGATCTGGTAACATAAAACCGGGTTTTTTTTTGCAGGAAGGCTTAATATGTATTGAATTATTCCATAATAACTTTTCTTTATTATTTGGAGGTGTGCCATTATACTTTTGGCTATCTAGGTCTTAAGCTGATTAGTTTAATTTTTTGTGGTTTTTCTTTCAACTCAGTGATAATGGAATTTTACATCTTTTACTTGACATTTCAGCGAATGTACTACGTACTACCTTCGTTCCAAGGAATAAGGCGCACACGTATTTCAAGACGAACTTTGACCATAAAAATTGAGCAACACAATCTTGATTATATTATATGTAATTAGTATCGTTGGATTCGTATTGAAAAGCACTTTCTAATGAAGTTAATTTCGTACAAACAATCTTTATATATTTGAAGTAATTCTTGGTCAAACAAAAAGCACGTAAAATAAGGATGCTTTAATCCTTGAATTGGAGATAGTACTTCACCCCTATGATCAGGTATTCAGCTACTAATTCATTTATCTTATTATACAAAAGGGTACTTTCTTAATATTGAATGTTTAATCGGAAATAGTACACCCAAGCATGAGTGTGGGTACTACCCCTGCCGTCAGATTCTTTGAGATTCGGAAAAGATAGCAGGTGAGAGAAACCCTTTTGAGCCAATTTCTCTAATTTTACACAGCATGTGGGTCCCAGCAGAAGAGTCAAAAGGCCACCCCACACGCATTTGACACCCAAGATTCCCGGGGTGGTGGTTCCTCACCTCCGGTCTCTCTCCCGGCACTGCTTGACTGCTTCTTCCTCTCTCTCTCCCGTCACCCTCTACTCTGGTTCTCCACCATAGTGCACCATCCCCTCCCCAACTCCTTCTCCACCATCCTTCCTCCCCAAGCTACACCATGTCTCAGTATTCTCTTCGTATCTGCAATGCATCTGGCCAGCACTCCGGCGGCGGATCCGGCGGCTCGGTAGCTACGCCGACGCTGCACGGCAACTGCTCCGGCGGAGGTTCCAGCGGCTGCTCCGGCGGCTGAGCTGGACCGGCATGGAGTCACCACCACAGCCAGGAGGAAGACGTATCTGATCCTATTTCGCCACTACGCCACTACCATGATGCCCGGGAGAAGACTACTACATCCATACCGTGCCGTCACCCAGGAATCCCGCAAAAACAGCGACCATTGTGCATTCCAGTTCCTGTGATCTGATACAAGGGTTTACCCACGGGTTTATCGTCTAGCTAGCGCCAAGACAAACATGGCGGTCGCCTCTTTATTTTGTCAACGAAAACACAGCGCTCACCAAGACACACCTGTAAAAAAGACACAGAGCTTTGCACGCGCCCACGAATACTGGAAATTCATAGCGCATCCCACGGAACAGAGCAGAAGTTTTCCAATTTTCAAATGGATGTCCAACACACACAAGCCAGGACAGAGCGGGAGATTGCAAAAAAAGGATGCCCAACACACACCATTTTCATTGATAAAACTCATTCACATGACATTGGAACAGCTTACATGACACAGGAAGGGAGTACAAGAATCATTGGTTGGTAGTTTTCATCGAACTAAATGGATCCCAAAACAAACAACTGTACTCTAAACTGCTGTCCAAGCCAGTTACTGAATCTAGAGGAACAACAGAACTAAGAAACATCGTCTGCATTTGTTAATCTCACCTTGAAATGCTAACTGACGACTAACTACTAACTGACAATAGTTTGTTCCGGCTTCCGGGACGGCCGAAGCTGAGTCAAACTAGACGAGCGCAGCCCCGTTCCTGCATGAGGTTGCGGACGCCGTCGTCGCCAAAACGACGCCGGTGGCTTAGCACCTCGTCGTCGCCCTCGTCGACGTCTTGGTACCCTGCATCTGAAGAAGAGTCGCTGTCCTCGAGCTGAACCAGCCCGATTGCAAGGCCGACGCCACCGGCGCCCATGCTCTCCGCCACATGCTCCTCCTCGACCACAAAGCCCGGAGCAACCTGAGATGTATGCTTATTAGAATCAGATATCTATAAACAGCAAGGATGCTTCCCTCGTGGCAGTTGATTACAGTTTTGGAGACGCGGGCAACTGAACTAACCTCAGGAGGAACAAACAACAAAATCACTTCATTCCCATCCCCGCCGGCAATGGCTTGCTATTCATCGTTGCCGTGGCCATCATATCCAACGCTCACCTCGTCGTCTGCTTTGGATCCTGAATCCTGAAGGCCGATCTGAAACAGACATGCAAGGTCAGGCGTCAGCAAGATCAAAACCAATTAAAACTGAATGGATTACTGCGTGAATGAGAAGAGCAGGCAAGACGAACTGACCGACGAGATCTCGAGTGAGCTTTCCAGAACCATTGTGCCCTGCGTACTGTACCTGCGCGTGGCGGCGCGGTGTAGAAGGCTCGGTGGTGACGGCGACAGCGCACGACGACGGTGTACTGTACCTGCGCGTCGGCGACGCGGTGTAGAGGTTCTACCGCAGGCCTCCCGGCGGCCGGGTGGAGTTGGCTGGTAGTTTTGCGACAAGAGGTGGCACGCCGGAGCTCTCGCCGCACCTTGGGAAGATGGCCGGCACGGGGGAAAATGAGTAGCTCTGCCGACGACAAGAGCACGAGTAAATCTGGAAAATAGATGGGGAATGGAGGACCGGTCGAGTACTACTTTTTGGATAGTTGCATAAACTGTACGTACGTCCCTACATGAAAACAGAGCCTAGGCTCATACACCGGGTCAGACGGTGAAAAGCCAGGAAAAAAAGGAGAGTTTGATGTGACTGGAAATTGCACACGGGTTACAAAATGTCTAACGCACGTCCAATTTGCACGAATCTCAAGGTTCAAACGAACGGCAGAGTATACATCCACACTCATGCTTGGGTGCTATTATTATACTAGATTTATGGTGCGCCTTGGCGCACGATCCCGGTAGACCGGGATCAGTAATAATTCTTTAGATTTAAAAATTCGTCACGAACAGGAGGAAATTGTGAGCCGATAAAAGAATCGTGGGGAAATCTTGAAATTTTGAACACTTTGTGTAACTCCGATCGGTTCTTTCTTTTCAGCATTTCAAATAAAGTATTTGGTAATCATGTCACCAAGACCTTGTGTAGCAACTTTCTCCACGTAGGTTCAACAGCTGATGCAATCAAATATGATAGATGATTGAATATGTACATGCTACACTCATGTCAGATAAGTGCACCTTATCTCTAGTCCAACGAACAGTTGACAAAGATTTTGGGTACAGTGGTGATCATATCTATACTAAGACAATTAAATATGGTTGTATTCTAAGGGTATGTGCACAAAGCTAAAGTAATAACTTTGAAAGAAACCTATCACTCAGCCACTTGGTGACCCGAAAAGAACCAAATTGGAGGTTAACTGACTCCGCCTTCCCAATTTGTGATGGGTTAACCATAGGATTTCTAACTGATTTATCACTGCTCGAAACCATTACCATTACTGTCACTTCAATCTACTGTCCCGGTCGTTTTTAATCCACGTAGAGGAGTTCAGTGCATGCACGTAGATTAGTGCAGTGACCGTGTCGATTAATAGGAAATAGGGACCAGAGGTAGTACCTGCCAAGCCTTAGTAACTGAATCATCATGCTTAAGGAGAGCCAGAAGATTCCTCGAAGACCCCTTTCGTTGAATAAACTGGAACATACCCTTGGAACCCAAGGAGTTAGCTGCACGCTGGTTTCTGTATTCCTCATCCACTACAGAAAGAATATTTGTGTTGAGATCAAACTGCTCCCCAGCTTCTCGCCTGCGAAGACAACTGAAAACTATGGCATGGATGGCCTCCACACTGATTAATATTGGAAACTGCTCGTATCTAGTAAGTGGTACTACTGTCTACTGGCAGTCTAAAAAGAGCGGTGCCACTTCAGAGTTACTACTCTCCCAAGTCCCAACTCAAGGCGCTTGCGGCCGGAACCCGACAGGCCTACCGCCCTGCCGAATCATTCCATACTCCTCCTAATCAACCTCACTGTTTCGCATAACCGTGACTGCCTGACTGTCCCCTTCTCTTTCTCCCATCGATGCATTCCTCTCCTACCGTCGGCGGTGCTCCTTGGCCTTCTGAATTCTCGATTCGTCCTGACCCTATACTCCAGTAGTCCAGTTCGCAATTTGTTGCCGCTTTCTGTCAATTTCTCGCATGTAAGTAAGGGGATAATCCAGCATCGGAGAGCTATCTCGTCGGAGGGGCAAAAAGCTTCGAGATGGAAGGAATGGGCCATAAGAGGCGGCCGCTAGAGGTGACTGCGTCCTCGTCGACCGTGGCGGCGCAGTCGGTAGGCAGGGGCAGGGCCAACCCGATTGCTTCAGGTCGCTGGGCAGCGGGGTGCGACCGTGGATAGCAAAGTAGAACATCCACATCGAGGCCACAGTAACCATGACATTTGGGCGGCGGGCTGATAGGAATGTCCGGAAGGAGGGCCCGGCCAGGCTCGACCCCATGGCACTAGCATCCTTCGAGCAAGCGCAGGTCTCCTCCTCATGTATAGTTCCCTTCTTCCCCTCAACAAAAGTATAAGTTCCCCTCTTGTTACAAGTTTACACAGAAAATATTGATTTTGGTTAATTCCTGCGATATTTTGGTCAAAGATTGCAAATGCTTTTGAGTTTTTTCCTAGTGTTTTTTTTTCTCACATATACTGATGATGATGCAGACGTCCGATGCTGGACGATATGTGACTCTGCTATTATTCACAAACTAAAGCAGCTTATAGAATATAAAGCAACTGATGAAATTTGTGTGTGATTCCCAATCACGGCAGAAAAACGCTTCAACTAAATCTGCAGCGTAGCTCTGTAGCTCGCCCGTGAGGACAAACAAACAGAGTTGTCTTATTACATCATTTGAACTAACTTTAGAAAACGAAGGTCTTATACATTGAGAAAGAAGGATCTGCGTCAGATGTTGCAATCTATCTTTTAGTAACTACGAAGATGCATGTTGCTCTGGTTCTGGTTCGATGCCAACAAAGCGGCAACAAAGCCATCAGTGGTTGAGCACAACAGATCACTAAAGAGACCGTGGTACTATACAATGCTAGGTGAGTTGCAGAGATCTTATAGAATAACATTGTAGAATAACATCTGAGACCTATAATAATAATAATAATAATAATAATAATAATAATAATAATAATAATAATAATAATAATAATAATAATAATAAAGCATGGCCATGGTTAACTCTTCTTTTATATAGTTGTGATCAGCTACACTCTTGTAGTATTCTTTTAGGCCGTTACCTTTTCTTAGTTGACTCAGTCGCTGGCTCCTGATTTTTTTTCCACTTCTTGCCTGCTGCTTTAGAACTTGTGGCGGCATGAAGTGAGAGGCCGAAGGTGAACTGTGGAGGAGAAAAGAAAATGTTTCATTCTGGTCAAATTCTCAGACAGGTCAGCAGGTGGTCGCAGTTGACACAGAGCCACAGAGAGTGAATGGAGCTAATGAGCTAGCAGCTGGTATGTTCCTCTTCCTTGAATTACTAAAACTAAACTTCCTTTACATGCATCAGCTGAATCAATCATCCCTCAATCCTTTCCACTAAGCTAGAGCCCTTGAATTCCTGAAATTGGCCTTCCTTTACATGCACCAGTTAACTGCATCAATCAGCATAGAATTCTTTTTGTTGAGCTGGAGGAAACAACTATTCTCTCTTCAAATTTACTTTCCAGTTGTCTAGTATACTCAGTTCTGCTGTCCCTGTAGAATATGTTATATAGAACTAAAAAGGCAAAACAGAACACCAAATATACAGAGACCATGACTGTGCACTAAATGGACTGATTATAAAGATCAGATGCGGTACAAAAAATGATGAAATAGTTTGGCAAGTAGCATCGCTTGGAAGGTTCTTGCATACATGAGAGAAAGAGACACTTAACAATATAATATATAACATCTTTTTTTCACCATGTTGTCGGATAAACAAAGCATAGCGAATGCCGGGCTTACTCAAAAACATGGCATACATCTGGTGACGAAATCTTAAAGATAACAAATATGATACTGAGATAACCATCTTCGGTACTTTGTGCACACGGAGATATGGACGCTCGCTCTGTCATCGTCGGGGAAACCGACATCCATCCAGTCGACAGAAGCGATGTTTTCCTTATGACGGGTGGTGTAGCCGTACAATGGACTCATCAGTGGCACACGATGTGCACTCCTCTTCTTTGGTTCTTGGCATGTCAAGCCTGATACCTTCTTTGGTTCTTGGCATGTCAAGCCTGATACCTTCTTTGGGGACACAGGCCACAAATCTGAAATGCAATTCAAGGAACGTAATAGTGAAGAATCTCACAAATCCTTCAAGGATGAAATATGAAGTGTCGTACCAGACTAAAAAGAGATGCTAAAACCGGCCAAACTTACATATGCATGATGCAATAATTCAACAATATAATAAATAAGTAAATCTGTAGTCTGAACAATGGCAAGCCTGGAAAATAGAAATGTATGCAATATACATGGAGTTACATAAAGCTGCAATATCAAACTTTTTTGTTAATAGAAGTGTCCAGGTGACTCAGAAGGTCATGAGTGAATCTAGCAGGTTTATTTTTTTTATCCCTGATATTTCTGTAACTTGCCTGCAAATTTGGCCTTTTTTCAGACATCATAAATACTGAAAACAACAATGCATCAATTCTATATATTTAGTGACACACCAACTCATAGATCTTTTGTGCTCTAGTTTTGTAAAGTATAAGACTGCAGATGAACAAATTCTATAAACCAGGAAGGGAACCTTGCAGCAATTGTCGTATTAGCAATCCAAAATCAAGGATCATGGTCCAGAAATTATAAAACTAAGAAAGCAAACAATATAGCTATATACTGTAAATATCATGAGAAGCGAAATACATTTTGGGATGCTTTGCTCCCATTGAAATGTTAGCCCTGCCTGGAAAGCATTGATGCCAAGAATAGGTTGTTGATTAGCAGCAGCGAGCTCAGATGCCACTCAAGCCCTTCTTGCCTACAGGAAAATAAAATAAAGCAGTTGTTAATTCCCAGTGAGGTATAAATTATAGTGAAGGTACTAATGAATACATCAAGAAACATCACATGCCCTTCCTCTTCCTCAAAATAAATAACAACCAACATAGGACATTGCAATTTAAAAATTTAAAGAGGAAAACAAACATTGGAGTGCAGAATGTCTACTCTTCAAATTTAATGATCATTCTAAAAAAATAGAGTACATTCCATTGCTCACCTTTACTGTCTCAATGGTATTTTAGAGTAGACCATTGCTCACCACACTATGCATAATGGGAGAAACTGGAAAGAAACATAGATTAATTACTAACGCTTACCTAATCTAGCCAATTTACATTCAGAAGAAGGATCAAATGGGCCATTATCAGATCACCCAAACCTGAAATCCACCATGAGTCATGCAAACATTAGGTAAAGCATTTAATACAATCAGGTTTTCAAATTAGATAACTATTAATTATCCGTATAAGCCAAGAGAGCACTCCATTAGTCATAGAGTATGCATACATTTTCCAGAGGGAGAGGCAGAGGACTACTTGAGGCCAGCTTATCATCATTACTATAATCTGAACATATCAGAGCACATTAAATTCGTAGAAAAAATATAAACTCCATACTATATCTGAACTAATTCGAGAATATCAAGTAGATTTTTTCATTTTTATAGATAAACACCTGAAAGAGTTCTATATGCCTGAACTACACCTGTGATACTTGAGGTCACTTGATTTATATCTGAACCATATTATATCTGAACTACTTGAGGCCACTCGAGCTACTTGTTGAATCGTAATAAGAATTACATCTAAATGATCTTACGGAATCAGCAATGCAAGTACTCCAATACAGAAAAATAGAAAACAATTGAGAAGAAAAAAATCCAAAGAGGAAGGATATAAAGTCAAAAGTGCTCCAATGAGAATTGTGGTCACCTAGCTCTAATGCTTCTTAGTTTTACTTTCTCGTCGTAGCTGGAGGATCATTGGAAAGCTCAGTGCTGCAGAAGAAAACCATTGGTGATTACATACTGCAACTGTATAGAATCAACATATACCAAAATAGTTACTCAAGCTTTACCGTGATTAATGCTCTGGCTGACCCAACGATGGTCAGGAAATGCCTTATAAGCAAATGAGCGGGCGCTATACCTTGGTTCCGACATCCTCATCCTTCTTTGGGGCAACAACAGTCTACACTCCTCCTGTGGTTAGGTAAAGGTTAAATTGCCTATACAGGATCAATGGTACACTGTCATATAGTTTTGTTCAATTAGAATAAAATTTGTGATAAAAGACTGATACAATGTGATTCGATCTACAAATGAAAATTGAGAAATTTGTGTGCGAAAAATATTGGGATGGAAACATATATACCTTCACATCCTAGGAAATGCTGAAAAGGGCTTTGCACACATATTGCATCGCAATGGATACATCAGGAGTCCCTAAAAATTACAAACCAGTAGAGAGAATCAGAAAATTAATTCGAGAATGGAGAAATAAAGCCCCACCCATAGACTGGCCTCTGACCGAAATCATGCGGGGTCTGTGTCACGGTATTCAGAGCTCATACTGCAACTATATAGAATCAACATATACAAAAATTGTTACTCAAGCTTTACCGTGATTAATGCTCTGGCTGACACAATGATGGTCAGGAAATGCCTTATAAGCAAATGAGCGGGCGGTATACCTTGGTTCCGACATCCACATCCTTCTGTGGGGCAACAGCAGTCTACAGTTCTACACTCCTCCTGTGATTAGGTAAAGGTTAAATTGCCTATACATGATCAATGGTACACTGTCATATAGTTTAGTCCAATTAGAAAAAAGGTGTGATTGTGGGCAACTTCTATGATGGAAAATAAAATGCCAAATAAATTGTCTATACAGGATCAATGGTACACTTTTGGATAAACCTAAATAAGGAAATAAAATGCCAAATAAAAAATCAATTGTTGGCAACTTCTATGATGGAAAATTAATATTGCACGTGTACCAACTCTATTATTAGAGTACAAAAAGATAGAAGATTCAAGTGGAGGAAGAAAAAACTTACATGATTTAGCTGATGCTTCCCTCACATATATGGGTAAGAGAACGATGAGTTGTCACTATTCTGCAGCTTCTTCCATTCATACAACATCCTACAGTCATGAAGCCACAAAGCCAAGCTAAGTATGGTTCTTACCATGAAAAGAGAAACAAGGAGAGGAACAACATCTGTTCTGACCAGGACCAAACGTAGTAGAAAAACAGGGCAATTGTAGACAACATCTTGCTAGTCGTTGGTGTAGGAATCTACAGGTCATACTGTAGAATAACCGAGTAGACAAATTGGAGTCGAATGGACTGAGCTTACCTGGAGGCTGTTATCTAGATGTGGTGAGATGCCCTGTTGCTGATCACCGCAATTCAATGAGTAAATTTATCTGAAAATTATAATGCAACCCAAAAAATATAATTTCAATCCCTTTATATCTGAAACTCGGAATTATGCAAGGAACCCACATATTCAAAAAATAACCAAGCATGAGAATTTTGACCTTCATATAATTACATTATGGATAGGATAGAAGGGGTCCACTTCCATGGCTGCAAGCAAATCCATTAGATGCTCTCCATGAATCTACATCTACATATCATGTTAATCAAATCAGACGCGAAATGTGTGTTTCCTGTAAATGAATAACCAAATCATGCTTTGCATCATGAAAGTTTTTTAGTACTTGATGAATCTGCGATGCATGAAAATAACGAAACATGGGAGGATATAGCGGCAATAATAGTTTTCTGTAAATCCCCAACCTGCACTATGGTTCAAAATTCAAAAAGTCCAACTAAAAAGCAGGAATGCAATATATAATTGATGCAACCAGCAAGACGCTGATTTCTTAAAAGTTTCTAATTGGACTCATGAAGTTGGAGGCACATGATTTTGACCCAATCAAGTCCGTATAAATCACGACACACAATATCTAATTAAAATAAAATAAACAATGTTATGGTCAAAATTCAGGCCCAATCATTACCTACTAAAACAGCAAGATATAGGTCTATTCTTCTATTCAACTTCAATTGTCTTCCTTTAACACACCTGCAACAAAAAAAAAACAGGGGATCAAAATAAATGTGCAACCAGAAATGCAAAGAGAAAGACCCATTTGAATCGATGACAAAATAGACCGAATTGGAGGCAAATGGATTTGACCCAATCAAGTTCCTGTAGAACACAACATACAATATCTAATTAAGCAATCCCTCAAAATAGGAGTAGAATGAACACATACGGTTTACCACAACATGCATTTGTTCATGGAAATTGGATCAGAATTGTTCAAGCACCTAATATTTGCGTAACTGCTCCATCTCTAATGTGTGAAGTACCACACTATTGCAAGAATCATAGTAAAAGGCAGGCCCTTTGAAACAAAATAAGATGCACATACATCGGCATCTTCTGAAGCAATCATTGGCCTTAGGCATTTCCACAAACACCTTGTGTACACCTGCAACCTCGAAATATGAGAGTAAAATAGAAGATGTTCAGGGAAGGGTATGGTAAGGCAAGGTAAAGATGATTTCTATACCTAAGGATGGTGCACCGACGACGAGAAAATCCTCCCCAACGCTCATCTAGGACAACTGGACGACGACTCCATGGCGGCGCTAGTTGGTTCTTCCTTGCGCTGCTGGAGATTTTTCTCCTCCTCGGCCAACCGGAATCGAGCACCAATCCTCGATGCGCCTGCATGCTTGCTGATGGGGAGGAGAAGGCTCAAGCGGAAGAGGGTGGAGGAGACGGAGAGCGGCCTAGAAGCAGCGGCCACCTGCCGCTCCTGCCAGGTTGCCAGTGATGTCCGCCGTCCCCGCACCCGTCCGTTCTCCCTGCGCCCGTCCGCCGTCTCCGCGCCCGTCCACTGTCCCCGCGCCCGTCCGCCGGTTGCAGCTGTTCCTGCTGCTGAGGCGGTCGCGATGGGGAAGAAAAGCACGCCCATGGCCGGCGACGCCGGAGAAGGAATTGGTAGCGCCGGGGGAAGAGATGCGCACGAGATGGCGGCGGGCGTGGGAGATGTGAGGGGATGGGAGGAGAAAGCCACACGAGGGTTTGGCTGGTAGCTACTTTTTCCTCTCCTCCAATCGCTTTTCCTTTTCTCCCTCGCTGAGCCAGCCGCATCGTGACGCGTGGACCAACCTGCGGAGACGAGCGAGGCGAGCGCCCCATCCTACCGTGCCACTTGCCTATCGTGGATAGCCTCTAAGTGCTCCATGGGTGGCAACAATTATACCTTTAGA
>NC_061508.1:65459724-65527764 GCF_022539505.1 Lolium rigidum
CTTGGAGTTGCAAATAACCGAATATATGTGTCTCTTTTATATCAGTTCTCTTTCAAATATTTAGTAATGGTAATGTGTATATTAAATTATTTCATTGCAGACCCAGATACTTAAATGTCATCATGAATTATTTTATCGAAGCAAGTAGTAGTACTTAATCTTCTAATCTGCAGCATATAAGAAAAGCCCCTATATTCACCTGTACTATATGTACTTCCATTTCCTATTTCTTATCTCAGCCTCAAAGAACCTCAACAAGCATTACAAATTTACAATACTACCATCGCCCCTTTTTTAAAAGAATTACCACCTGCTGTAAATGATGATGCAAATTCTACCACTGGAACCAGGATAAGGTTATCTACTACTACTTACTGGAGATGAATCTTCATTTTGTCTCTCTATGTACCACAACCATTACCGAATATTCCTTCGGGCATCTCTACAGTGTACCTTCGAAATGGACGGACACGACAACACATGCCTTTATCATTGCATATATTTTTTAGATAAAAGGCATGGACTGCCCGACTTTAAATTAATAAAGCTCTCAGGTTCAGCACAGACATAGTTTAAACATTACATGCTGCGGCATACAGCTTCGCCAAACAAACGAGCTAGGAAGAGTAGCGAACAACATCAGGGGGCGCCGGTGCAGCTCAGGTGGCTTGGTCATTCCTTCTTGGGGCCGCTGCGTCGTGAAGAAGATTGAGCTCGGCGATCGCGTGTTCTATCCACGGCCGATCCAGAGGCTTTGCTAGGGGCTTCCACAGCTGAAGAAAAAGCATCATTTTAAAGATAATATTAGCGGGATGTTTCATAAACTTCGACTCAATGGTCATCTTGTTTCTAAAGAGCCACAATGCCCAAGATTGCGCAATAAAAAGAAGCCAAACGCATCTTCTAAATCTACCCGAGAGACTAGAGATGATAGCGAACAATTGCGCAAAATTAGCGGGGCACCAGCTGCACCCCATCAGCTGGCGGGTCACGCTCCAAGCGAAGATTTCTATGGAACAGCTGAAGAAGATATGTGCGGTGTCCTCCGGCCTACCACACAATTTGCAACAGCCGTTTCCAGGCCCATGCCGAGACGCGATGTTGAGACTCGTGGGCAACTTGTCCAGCACTAGTTGCCAGGAGAAGATCTTGTTCTTAAGAGGGATCCGAGCCGCCCAAACATCCCGAAAGTGAGCGATGGATGCTCCCTGTGCCAGTTTGAGGTACATTGACCTAACCGAGAAACAACCTGAAGGTTCCAACGATCAGGACACCCTATCCGGAACAAGGTTATCATTGCATATATCAGCGCCATGGGGAGAGTACTTGAAGAGGCTCTCGTTGAGTATTGATAGCACTAGAAGCAATGGTTAAAATACAAGAATCCTTTATCCCCTCATCGGAAAAGAACTCCTGCTTATCGCATCATCTCAAAAAGTAAATTTTCCCTACCCAGTTGGGTATCTACAGACTACAGTAACAACGTTTTGTTTCTAAGATGTGTCTCAGTCGGTTCTAAGTGGACTGCCTTAGATGGCTTCAGTTTCGTGTAGACTTTGTCGCCTGTCATCGATGGTTGGCTATGTATGTACTAGTACGAGTATATCTATCAAATGCCTAAATGTTAAGCCTTTAAAATAGTATACAAACTCCTAAAAAAACTTTACATGATCAGAAGGATACGTCTAAAGCCACGCGCCTAAAAAGTGCGATCCTTTACTGCATGAATTTTACTCGCAACTTTGTTCGTAAAACCATTAATAAGATTGCAAGATTTTAGTTGCCTTGTCACTCGAGTAGAAACCCATGAGTTACCCTAATGGCTGGTCTTCGTCACAGAACAGGTTTGCGTGTTGCATTGACCGAGTCAATGGAAATTATAGATAGTGATGATGATATTCCCGCGGCTGTGATGGTATGCATCAAGGTTTTATTTCCACGTTTGTGATCGCACACGTTGAGTGTGAGAAACTGAATTATAAACTAATGTATATTTGAATTCGAATAGGTTGACCGTCTTGATTTGCACACATTTGAGTGCAAGAACCCGGTGTACTCCCAACTTGAAACACATCGGGTTGCCTAAACCCGGTGTATGGTTTTCATGGAGGCACCACATAGTTTAATCGTTGGTTATTTTTTAAATGTAAGTAGTTTAAGTCGTGCCTTGAAGAGACCCGTTTTAGTCAACAAGATCCAGATCCGACATGGATAGCCCTATGAATCGTTAGTAATTCGTAGGCTGCGAGCACCCAAGCCTAGTATCTAGACTATTACACATTGTATCTTCAAAAGAAATAGCTGGACACATTATCACATATAGATCTACGTGGTGAGATCCGTTGCACTATATTTGATATGTCCGTTGCTATATCACATAATGATACAGTAATGTTTGTTGGTTACAGCTCTGTGGATGTTCGGTTGACTTATATCGACACACTTTTTAAATACATATTTTAGATGTAAAAATTTCTAATTATCACGTGACTTGGTTGTTATTAATGAGTGGTGGCATGTACATGATGGGTTAATACATGGGGTGTTGCAAATAGCTAAAAAATTATGTAAGATAGATAAACCCCTATAGTTCAGGAGGTTATTAAGACATTTGTTTTGTAAAAACTATTACCTACCGTAGGAGTGAATTCACTATATTATCTAAGTATTTTACAGATAAATTGGCTGTCCTATCCTTGGTTGTTCCCAAAAATAATCACCAAATTTATATTTAAATCTGTCTTGTTACATTATTCTTTAGGAAATGATGTCCTATCCTGTGCCATTGTGCAATATGCAATAGCAATGTTGGTTGTGTAAAAAATCAACTCAAATTTTGAAGACCACTTTATCTTCTTTTTTATCTAAGTATAAACCATGCCATATCAAAGATACAATACCATTAGATGTCATAATTAGACAAACTAAACATTAATAAACATACACACATAGATCATATGACATTTATGATAGATAATGATCCGGTGGATCTAGTTCTTATTACTGGCCTCTGCACACTAAGGTGTAACCGGCCCTTATTTATTACAAAGTGCAAAAAAAGATGAACTGAAAATAAAAGGTACAATATGTAGCATATCACACATGATCGCTACTAGCAACACGGTTGCATCATTATTACGATATTTAATTCTCCACCAGATCTAGTAGATTATTGCTCAAGCATGTTTAACCAAGGAATACTGCACCAGCAGCAGATTTCCCGGTAGGGCCACAAATGCCAGCATAGAGTGAGGTTCCAGTCTCCAAGTCATGCGCCTTAGCAATTGTCCCAGATTTCTCCAGTTTCCGTTCAACTTGTGCCCAATTGATGTTGCTGAATTTACCTTTAGGGCCACATTCAGCAAATACCTGCCCCATTTCATAGAAGATGACAAGATTATTATTAATTATAGAAAATGTTCAAATTATTAATGGAATTAATAAAATAAATCACTGCCACGTGTTTTTTTATTTCGGACACATTGTATTACCACATCTATAATGATGAGCTTATTTCTCCAAAAAGAAATAATGTTTCATGTTATCATCTCATCACTTTATATTTTCCTTTTTAGTAATTTTTTATTTTTCTAAGAAGTTGAGCTTTTTAAAATATGAAATGATAATCAGTTTTTAGTAAAAGAGCGTGTATGATTGTGTACTTACCCTCACTCCAACAGCATTGTTGGTATCGTTAAAAGCAAGGAGCCATCCACATTCAACACCAGCTTTGTTTTTGGCGGAATACACCACAGCAGCCTTGACACCTGTCGCGAACGTGCCTGACATGGCGAACCCATCCAAATTGCAAAGAGGATTGGGGAAGTTTCTGACAACCTGTCCTGCAAATATCTTGGTAGCCACAATGCTCAGGGGGCCCACTGTTTGATTGTTCAAAGCACCCGCTAACAGTTCATGAGGCTCCAAGGAACGCTCAGCTTGCTTGATCATCTCATCTAAACATGCTTTCTCCTCCAAAGTGAGTTGCACATCCTTCATCTCACACTGGACTGATGCCATTTTCCGCGTCAATCCTTAAATGTAAAAATATTAAGTCAAGCTGGTATAGTAGATGATTTTAAGATTCTAGATGGTTTTTGCATGACAAAAAATTTCAAAGATTAATCAAGATAAAGTAATCCTATATGTTGATTAATCTCCAACTTTGGACTTATTTTTATAGTGTTTACGTACCATGCATGTATCCATACATCTGCACGTTGCCCTCCTAATTCATGGAGTAAATATAGTATTCCCACAAAAGTCAGCGGGAAAATATGTTTATGATTATTAGTAATTTCAGTACAAAGAACAAAAATAAACCTGTATAACTTGACATTTTATCCAAACTAGTACGTACTAATTTATTTGGCTACTACTACTACTACTACTACTACTACTACTACTACTGATTAAGTAAAAAAGAGATACAAAAAACAAGCTACCTGTATGGAGATAGAGCAGGTGGTGATTGAGATCAGCCTAGGAGATATTGCAGATATGAGTGCAATGGAATGAGTACTTGAAGAGGCACCCCGTTGGGTATTTATAGCATTAGACTCAATGGTAAACATATTTTGAAAAAAAAAGTCAATAGTTAAAATAGAATAATCCTTTATCCCCTCATCGGAAAAGAATCCATGCTTATCGCATCGTCTCAAAAAGTAAATTCCCTATCCAACTAGGTATCTTCAGTAAACTTGTATTGTTACTAAGATGTGTCTCAATTGGTTCTAAGTGGATCACAGCCTTAGATAGCTTCAGTTTCCTGTAGACTTTGTCGCCAGCCATTGATGGGTTTGTTATGTATGTACTAGTTTGAGTATATCTAACAAATGCCTAAATATTAAGCCTGTAAAATGGTATACAAAATCCTAAAAAAAAAAACATTACAGGCTCAGAAGGAGCCTAAAAAGTGTGATCCGTAAATCTTTGCTTGCACATGTGTTCCAGTTGTTAGTGTCACAAGGCTTTTTTTTTCTTTCCTCTTTTTCTTACCCTTTTTCCCATTTTTCTCTCCATCCGCGGCCCGTGGTGTTCAAGTTGGGGAAGCGCAATCGAACTCTGCACCGAGACTGGCACCGAAGTGGCTGGATCCACAAAAATAAACAGCCAAAATATATTTGATCCGTAAAAGACCTCCATTTTATAGGATATCGGGGAATAAAGCCTTATTTTGCTGTCATATGTCAATTTTTTATATATGGAACCTTTGGTGATTTCTGACTGAACTTGATATCATCACTTAATATTTATGTCGAAAGTTTTATTTAATGTAAGCATATCACTTCCACAAATATAATTAATCTAATTAGCAAAGGCTCACGGCCGTCGGCGCCCCGCTAGACTAAAGTATTATACCACAGACATAGGTATCCTAGGTACCCTCCATTTAGACATGCGTAGAAGAACTCAGGATAGTTGCACGACTGGCTGGCCACTACGCTGTAGCCCGAAGGACACCCAAATCACACCCGCGTTAGAATTAGTGGGAACTACCGAGACGGAGGATCTGGATCCCAAATCCTGATGTGTCAAGCAGAAAAAAATTGAGAAGGAGCTCAAAATATGGAGAAAAATCGGATGTTACACAACTTAGTATATAGTATATGTAGAATTGTTAAGCGTTCAATTTTTGTGTGTATCATTGCTTGATATCCACACTTATGTGATACCCAAGTAGACACCGGGTAATTTTTGTCCTGGGTCCGCCACCGCGTGTGGCACCTACAAAATTGTGCAAGACCGTGCACTCCATGGGCTCTGCGGGATCCTATCATCAGTTGCATGGGCTGTTATGATCTATTTTTAACAAGTATTTTCGATGAACGATTTTTTGTATACATTGGGTTTTTTTGCCATATGGATGGATTTCAAATGTTCCAACATTTTCATCACTTTCTGCGAAGTACGGAAAATGTAGTGCAATGATGTTCCATACATATACATAATATGTTGCATGCAGAGTTTTCATGACCCAATGATCGAACTTCCCATATACCATGAAAACATAAGTGAGAATAGATGGTCTAGGAAGTGGCCAACCGTGGAAATATATCACCCGACCGACACGTGGTGTAGACCATAAAAACATAATTAATCTGTAAGATGAACTAGAAGGAATGTACCTAAAGGGGCTTAAGGATCTGTTTGGATACCATTTCCTCCCGGGCCGCTCGCGCGAGTGGCTCCGGAGGCACCCCAACCCTAAAACAAAAGGCCCCCAAATCCTCTCTCCCTGGCCGCTGCTGCCGCCGGCGGTGGCGGACGTGCCCGGCCGTCGAAGGCCGCGGGTGGGGTCGGCGCGCCCCGAAGGCCTCCTCGCGCGCGTGAGGGGACGTCTCCAGCGAGGCGCGGGTGGCGTGCGTGGTCTTGGAGTTGCTCTCCGACTACGGCGGGGAGACACGGAGGAGTGGTGAACCTCGGCGGCACACGCAGCGGCGGCGGGCGAGCGGTGGAGCTTCGATGCTGGACGGGGGCGGTGACGAGGGTCAAGGAGCTTGGTGGTGGCGGCAGCTAGGGGAGGTCCTGGCGCATCGGAGGCCGGCCGACGGCCAAGGAGGAGGACACGCGCCATCACTCCCCTGATGGTGCCGACAAGGAAGACGGAGTGGAGGCGCAGGGCTCGGATCTGGGTCCTTCTTGGGCCTGATATGGGTTTCGGGCCGGGTCGTTGTGGGCCTGATGGCCTTGCACGGCGGGACGGCGACCTGATCCTGCTTGGAGCCCGGAGGGTTGGTGGTTTCCTGCTGTTGTTCGCCGTTTAGGCTGGAGGTGGACCTGGGAGCGTTTCTGCCGTGCTGGGAGCTGGTGGAGCACTAGACTATGGCTGCGATGACAAGTGCTATGGCGGTGGCGGTGTGGACAACAGGATCAGGGGCCCCAATCCGGCGGGTAGCGTGGGCGGTGTGCGGCATTACGCACGAAAGTCTAGCCCGCTTTGCCGGTGTTGGCGCCCGTGGGCGTCGTTTCCCTCCTTGGAGGCGTCGTTGAGTTGTGCCGGCACTTCCGTGCTCCCGCATTGGGTTGGTGGTGTCTCCGGGCGAAAGCCTAGGTTTGGAGTGGAACCGGCGCATTAGCGGCATTTTGATGTCGTTCCTCTGTTGGGAGCATTGCGGTTGGAGACACGGCCTGCTGTTTCTCTTTGCGTTCCTCCAGTGTCCGTCATTGTCCAAGTTTGATCTTCCGGGGAACTATGTACGACATCGTCGAAGAGTCCAAGACGACGCCTTTCTCGAAGCCGACCAAGTCCCGCCATCTTCTCCTTTGATGGTGCGTTGACAAGGAGAGTTCTCTTGCAGGTGATGATCCTCGGAGGGATCCGCTGTGGAGCGAGACGTGGCTTTGATGATCATTTTTGGATAGGTTCTTTGTGTTGTAGTTAGAACTTCGGTGTTGGCTATCTTCGGACTAGTCGGTGTGGAGTTCGTTCTGCGCTCGTTGTTCGCAGCGAGTTGTAGTCGTCTTGTACTAAAACTTCTGTCTTCTATAAAGATATGGTACGCCTTTGGTGTATATACACGGTGTGTGCACGTGTGTGTAATTTTTTTTCTCTTTTCATTATCAATTTCTGACTGGTTTGGAGTAAATGGTTCTAACATGGAGAAGTACCAATGATAGAAAAATGAATAGGACGGCAAAAAAAAGTTCTTAAGAAACAATGATTACAATGCAGTCACACTTGCAGACCACAAACACACACAAGACACAACTTCTATTGAGCAATTCAATCGCCGGGCTCCAAGATTGGAAAAAAAACACGACCTGTAACTGTTGGAACATATTCTCGCTTGCACCCACATATAAAGTGTGGAGAATTTGTGCCCCATAAGAATCTTATATATTTAGTGGCAAACAACAATGACATGCAATACGTAGAACATATTCTGCCATGGAATAGAAAGAAAAGAGAAATCAAATTTCCATGGCAGACATGTATATCTTTTTTTACGAAGGCAGACATGTATATCTAGGGACCTAAGACCATCTCTAACAGAACCCGTAAATCCCGCCGGAACTGAATTTTTTCGGCGGATTTACGGGTTCGGGCCGAAAGTGGCGCAGAACAGCACGCGAATCGGTGGGCTGGCCCGTATCGGAAGTTCGGGGGCCCGAGAAACTGGACCGTCGACCCGTATATATACAGGCCGCGGAGGGGAGTTGCGTTCCAAAACCCTACTCCCTCTGCCGCCCCCGCCCCCTCGGCCGCGCGCACGGTTGGACTTCCGGCGAGCAATTGCGGAGCCACCGCCACTGCTTCTCCTCTCTGTCCACCACCACCGTGACCGCATGGTCGGGGCTAACATCGGAGGCAGGGGACGCAGGCGGATTGGCGGGAGCAACTCTCCCCCCCCCCGTCTTCCAGTCGGAGGCCGAGCGGCACAAATGGAACCGCAGCGAAGGCGCTCGGAAGCGGAGCGAAGCGTGCGGCGCTGGACCAACTGGGATCTGACGCCGCCGGGGAAGCTCGCGCGCTATGCAAATAGCAGCAGGGGTCGTCCTCGGCCGCGTCTGGCCGTGCGATGTGGCGGCCCGCCTCGGACAGCAGCGACGACGAGGAGGAGGAGGAGGAGGAGGAGGAGGAGGTGCCGGAGGAGTAGGTGCCGGTGCGCACCCTCCAGCTGAAGTTCGGGGACTTCGTCCTCAACGACGAGGAGGAGGCGACGGTGGTGCAGCAGGTGGCTGTCAACTCCGCCGCCGAGGCGCGCGCGCGCTTCCGCCGCGAGGAAGCGAAAACCATCCGTGCCGTGCGCGAGTACGAGGCTGCACAGAAGGAGGCGGCCGTCCGCCGGGTGAAGTAGGAGGTTGTTGACCTCGACTCCAAGTAGGCCGCCGACGGTGTAGTCTGCCGCGGTGCGCATAGTAGCTCGCCGCCAGCGAAATTAGTTTACTTTTGGAGGTGGTCGCCGATGACCACCTTAAATGCAATGTATATATCGATCGTAGCACCCGAATTATGCCTAAAGTACGTTTGAATTTCAGTTCTACTGCTGGTTCCTCACCTCCGGTCTCTCTCCCGGCACTGCTTGACTTCTTCTTCCTCTCTCTCTCTCCCGTCACCCTCTACTCTGGTTCTCCACCATAGTGCACCATCCCCTCCCCAACTCCTTCTCCACCATCCTTCCTCCACTCCTTCCTCCCCTAGCTACACCATGTCTCAGTATTCTCTTCGCATCTGCAACGCATCTGGCCAGCACTCCAGCGGCGGATCCGGCGGCTCGGTAGCTACGCCGACGGTGCATGGCAGCTGCTCCGGTGGAGGTTCCAGCGGCTGCTCCGGCGGCTGAGCTGGACAGGCATGGAGTCACCACCGCAGCCAGGAGGAAGACGTATCTGATCCTATTTCGCCACTACGCCACTACCATGATGCCCGGGAGAAGACTACTACATCCATACCGTGCCGTCACCCAGGAATCCCGCAAAAACAGCGACCATTGTACATTTCAGTTTCTGTGATCTGATACAAGGGTTTACCCACGGGTTTATCGTCTAGCTAGCGCCAAGACAAACATGGCGGTCGCCTCTTTATTTTGTCAACGAAAACACAGCGCTCACCAAGACACACCTGTAAAAAAGACAGAGCTTTGCACGCGCCCACGAATACTGGAAATTCATAGCGCATCCCACGGAACAGAGTGTTAGAAATAATAATCTTGTCTCTGGTTAAGTTTGGTGATTAGCACATGTGTACTAGATAGTACTAATTGTTGTCCTAATCACTACGTTAGAGTTTGTCTAGAGCTAGTCTAATTAGAAGTTGCCTTGCATGGCTGTTAGGCGTGTCCGGTTTGGAGTTAGATTAGTTTGAGTCGATCTAGGTCATAGTCTAGCTCGTCTACGAGCTGAGTCCGGCCAGGTTTCCTTTGTTCCTGACCGAGTAGGTATAGGATGTTGGGTCGGTTTGCAAGTTGCCGATCTTGGTCATAGTTAGGCTGGCTTGCGTGTATATAAGCAAGGCCAGGGTCAAAGTTTGTATTGTGAGTTGTGGAAAAACAGAAAAGCAATAAAGAGGAAAATTTAGAGGGTGCGACACGCACCCTTGGCGATAAATTTTGTGTTTGTGTGTGTTCGACTAATTTGATGTGATCGATCTGTGGGCAAATCCCAACAATTGGTATCAGAGCAAGGTCCAAGATTTGAAGTCACGCTTGCCCCGGGGAGGCGACCCTACTAGCGCCTCGGGGCAGGCGACCGTCGCTCGGCGAAGCGGCCGGGTGGAGCAGGCGTCGCGCTGTTGTTAGCGAGGCGGCTGGCGATCGTTGCTCGGTGGAGCAACACGGAAGGGTTGATAGTGTGTTGTCGTTGATGGGAGAGGTGGTGCCGAGGTGTGGTACCGGGAGTCTCGTCAAGATCGTCGTCCGCGGGTTTTTCGTCAAAGTCGTCTTCGGAGGAGTCCGATGAGTCAAGCAGTCGTGGTCGTGCAAGTTGGCACGTCGGTCGTCGTCGAGTCTGTGAGTCGTCGTTGTGTCCAAGTGCTTGTCTCTGTGAGGATCTGTTGCAGTTGAAGCGTGTGGAGGTTGAGGGACTGTCCGGTGAGGGATATCACCATGGGCGAAGACGCAACAAGAGGATAGCGGGTAGCTGTCAGCGTGCCTCAACCAAGTCATCTACGTGTCTCGACGAGAGGATCAATGTCAAGTGTGAAGGGGGCGGTAAACCAGTGAAGGGGAGTCTCTTTAATGAGGACCTGTCTCCACATGAGGCTGGAGTGGATGGTGTAGTCCACGAGGTAGTCGGCATGTATTGCGCTAGGGTGGACGGTTTGTTCCACGGTTGCTAGCGTGGCTGGGTAGTCCGGATCATGCTTGAGTTGTTCCGTAAATTCGCCAAGTCAAAATTGGGGAGAGCCAATTAAACTTGTCGTGGAGCGAGACCTAGACAAGACGTAGATGTGCAAGGAGTCAAGATCAGAAAAAGGACGAGGAGATAACAAGTCAAAATTAGGGAGAGATTGTTAGAAATAATAATCTTGTCTCTGGTTAAGTTTGGTGATTAGCACATGTGTACTAGATAGTACTAATTGTTGTCCTAATCACTACGTTAGAGTTTGTCTAGAGCTAGTCTAATTAGAAGTTGCCTTGCATGGCTGTTAGGCGTGTCCGGTTTGGAGTTAGATTAGTTTGAGTCGATCTAGGTCATAGTCTAGCTCGTCTACGAGCTGAGTCCGGCCAGGTTTCCTTTGTTCCTGACAGAGTAGGCATAGGATGTTGGGTCGGTTTGCAAGTTGCCGATCTTGGTCATAGTTAGGCTGGCTTGCGTGTATATAAGCAAGGCCAGGGTCAAAGTTTGTATTGTGAGTTGTGGAAAAACAGAAAAGCAATAAAGAGGAAAATTTAGAGGGTGCGACACGCACCCTTGGCGATAAATTTTGTGTTTGTGTGTGGGTTCGACTAATTTGATGTGATCGATCTGTGGGCAAATCCCAACACAGAGCAGAAGTTTTCCAATTTTCAAATGGATGTCCAACACACACAAGCCAGGACAGAGCGGGAGATTGCAAAAAAAGGATGCCCAACACACACCATTTTCATTGATAAAACTCATTCACATGACATTGGAACAGCTTACATGACACAGGAAGGGAGTACAAGAATCATTGGTTGGTAGTTTTCATCGAACTAAATGGATCCCAAAACAAACAACTGAACTCTAAACTGCTGTCCAAGCCAGTTACTGAATCTAGAGGAACAACAGAACTAAAAAAACATCGTCTGCATTTGTTAATCTGACCTTGAAATGCTAACTGACAACTAACTACTAACTGACAATAGTTTGTCCCGGCTTCCGGGACGGCCGAAGCTGAGTCAAACTAGACGAGCGCAGCCCCGTCCCTGCATGAGGTTGCGGACGCCGTCGTCGCCAAAACGACGCCGGTGGCTTAGCACCTCGTCGTCGCCCTCGTCGACGTCTTGGTACCCTGCATCTGAAGAAGAGTCGCTGTCCTCGAGCTGAACCAGCCCGACTGCAAGGCCGACGCCACCGGCGCCCATGCTCTCCGCCACATACTCCTCCTCGATCACAAAGCCCGGAGCAACCTGAGATGTATTCTTGTTAGAATCAGATATTTATCTATAAACAGCAAAGATGCTTCCCTCTGTGGCAGTTGATTACAGTTTTGGAGACGCGGGCAACTGAACTAACCTCAGGAGGAACAAACAACAAAATCACTTCATTCCCATCCCCGCCGGCAATGGCTTGCTATTCATCGTTGCCGTGGCCATCATATCCAACGCTCACCTCATCGTCTGCTTTGGATCCTGAATCCTCAAGGCCGATCTGAAACAGACATGCAAGGTCAGGCGTCAGCAAGATTAAAACCAATTAAAACTGAATGGATTACTGCGTGAATGAGAAGAGCAGGCAAGACGAACTGACCGACGAGATCTCGAGTGAGCTTTCCAGAACCATTGTGCCCTGCGTACTGTACCTGCGCGTTGGCGCGGTGTAGAAGGCTCGGTGGTGACGGCGACAGCGCACGACGACGGTGTACTGTACCTGCGCGTCGGCGACGCGGTGTAGAGGTTCTACTGTAGGCCTCCCGGCGGCCGGGTGGAGTTGACTGGTAGTTTTGCGGCAAGAGGTGGCACGCCGGAGCTCTCGCCGCACCTTGGGAAGATGGCCGGCACGGGGGAAAATGAGTGGTCTCTGCCAACGGCAAGAGCACGAGTAAATCTGAAAAATGGATGGGGAATGGAGGACCGGTCGAGTACTACTTTCTGGATAGCTGCATAAACTGTACACGTCCCGACATGAAAACAGAGCCTAGGCTCATACACCGGGTCAGACGATGAAAAACCAGTAAAAAAGGAGAGTTTGATGTGACTGGAAATTGCACACGGGTTACAAAATGTCTAACGCACGTCCAATTTGCACGAATCTCAAGGTTCAAACGAGCGGCAGAGTATACATCCACACTCATGCTTGGGTGCTATTATTATATGGCTTGGAGTTGCAAATAACCGAATATATGTGTCTCTTTTATATCAGTTCTCTTTCAAATATTTAGTGATGGTAATGTGTATATTAAATTATTTCATTGCAGACCCAGATACTTAAATGTCATCATGAATTATTTTATCGAAGCAAGTAGTAGTACTTAATCTTCTAATCTGCAGCATATAAGAAAAGCCCCTATATTCACCTGTACAATATGTACTTCCATTTCCTATTTCTTATCTCAGCCTCAAAGAACCTCAACAAGGATTACAAATTTACAATACTACCATCGCCCCTTTTTAAAAAGAATTACCACCTGACACTGTAAATGATGATGCAAATTCTACCACTGAAACCAAACCAGGATAAGGTACTAACTGGAGATGAATCTTCATTTTGTCTCTCTATGTACCACAACCATTAACGAATATTCCTTTGGGCATCTCTACAGTGTACCTTCGAAATGGACGGACACGACAACACATGCCTTTATCATTGCATATATCAGCGCCATGGGGAGAGTACTTGAAGAGGCTCTCGTTGAGTATTGATAGCACTAGAAGCAATGGTTAAAATACAAGAATCCTTTACCCCCTCATCGGAAAAGAACTCCTGCTTATCGCATCATCTCAAAAAGTAAATTTTCTGTTGGATAATTAGGCACAATTTCCATGATTAATTCTAGAATATAAAGCATGATGACAACAACTACTAATATGTGAAACTCGAACATACTAGATGCATTAATCAACATGAGTAGCAGCAGCATAAACAGTAAAGCATCCATCGCTAAACATATCGAGATATGTCGCACGTACCGATCTGGTGGAGGTGGCGGTGGAGGTGTAGCAGATGATGTCGCAGCAGTAACGTTGTTGATGACAACGTTGTTGACGACAGGGACGACGGGTCGAAGTAGACGGCGTTGAAGACGACGGTAGGCAGCACCGCCCGACTTGGACGGAAGGCGACCCTTGATGAAGAGCTTGAGCAGCGCGCAGAGCGCTTCCCAAAAACCTAATTCGCCCTCTCCCTGTACAGGATCGCAAGGACGAGTGGTTCCGGAGACCTGCTCTCCCGTTCGCCGATGCACGTCGGCGCGCGGGATGGAGTAGGCTACGATGGCGGCGCAAGCAGAGAGAGGTGGAAACCCTAACTCGTGTGTTAGATATTATTCTGCGGTAGCCGGGCAGGAGATTATATAGGCTCAGGAAACCCTAGGCAACATGGGCCACGCCCACGTCGCACGAACGTTTTGAGTCGGTTACAGATAGCCCACGATCCGGGAGCGACCCGAACCGACTAACTGCGACGCGTCCGTCTAGGACTCTGTTCGTTTTCCTGAGCTGCAAAAAGTAAGGAAAGTCTCGGCTCGAGGCTCAATCCACTCACCACGAGCGCGGCGCGCGTGTCGTGTCGTGTCGTGTCGTGTCGTGTCGTGTCGTGTCGAGACGAGCGAGGAGGAGGAGGAGGAGCGCGCGCGTGTAGCACTCCTTTTCTCACTCACTTACTAGTGGTGGAACAACCCACCTTATAAGGTGGTCTAACTTCCTCCCAACTTTCCATGTGGGACTAAACTTCCCACCTCTTGCCACTCCCTAGTGAGCTGCCACCAACTTGGGCTCAAACTCACAAGGCTTCCACAATGTGGGCTTTGAGATTTATAGGAAAATCTGAAATCTAGTATGGGCCATTAAGTGTAGGCCCAATATTTCAACAATCCCCCACCAGATCTCAAATCCCCATTTAGAGATTTACCAATACTCGCTGCTTGTTTTATATACCAGTGTTTCAGCAGAGACTGTTAAGTTGAACTTCCGCCTAGAACCTTAAGCTACATCCACTCACACTTGAACAATGGACTAAGCCTTGAATTGCAAGTTTTGCGTGAACAGGGTTTCACTCAAAGTCATGACCGGTACATGGCTGCCGAGTAGCCTACCCCGCGGGTGAAGCATATGCGTCATACTTCGTGGTCTCTTCATGAATATACTAGAGATCACCCAAATCTCATAGATTGCGACGTTTAACAATCGGACTCATATAGGTGTGTTATTTCAAGAATGCTCGTAGGACAGACATCTTTGCTAAAATAGCCAACATAAACACATTAAGGCTTTTGCCAACCTGCCTTACAGACAATTGAGAGTTGTGCATCTTCACATAGAGAGGGTTACATAATACTCTCCTCAATTAAACCACTAGTTTGTTCTTCCCAGGTCCTAATTCACGGGATCTCCGATCATAAAGGTTGGGTTACCACTATGGTGTAACATCAACGGGTCTCAAACCCATCTCACTCGATGCACTTTCTATCACATTACGTGATAGTTCCTTTGTAAAGGGATCTGCCAGGTTTTTGTCTGTTTGAATATATGTAACAGTTATTACTCCGGAGTTTCGCAATTTCCTATAGACTTCAAACGTAGTGTCTTGATGACTTCGCGTTATCCTTAGAATTGTTCACTTTGACAATTACAGTTGGATTGTCACAATTCAAAAGGATTGCCGGAACAGGTTTTTCAACCACGAGGCAAGTCCATCAAGAGCTCACGCAACCATTCCGATTCAACGGTGGTTGTGTCTAAAGCGATAAGTTCTGCTTCCATAGTTGACCTCGTCAATATGGTTTGCTTGCAGGATCTCCATGATATTGCGCCACCTCCAAAGGTAAATACATACCCACTTGTGGCGTACAGATCAGCTACATCTGAGATCCAATTTGAATCACTATATCCTTCAAGCACAGCTGGATGCCCTGAATAGTGAATCCCATAACTCATTGTACCACATAGGTAGCGCATGACCCTATCAAGTGCATGCCAATGATCAGTACCGGGTTTGACATGAACCTACTCAACTTGCTAACAGCAAAAGAGATGTCGGGTCTAGTCGCGCTCGCTAAGTACATGAGTGAGCCAACGATCTGAGAATATCTCAATTGATCTATGGCAATCCTCCGGTTCTTGCGTAGTGTCACACTGGGATTATAAGGTGTTGAAGAAGGCTTGCTATCAATATAGCCGAATCGGCTCAAGATCTTCTCGACATAATGGGATTGCGTTAGAGTAATCCCACTCTCGTTCTTAATCAGCTTGATGTTCAGAATCACATCAGCTTCTCCCAGATCTTTCATATCAAAGCTCTTTGACAAGAAAGACTTGACCTCGTGTATTACTTTCATGTTTGTACCAAAGATCAGAATATCATCCACATACAAACATAGTATAACACCTTCGCCCCCACCATGGCGATAGTAAACGCACTTGTCGGCCTCATTGACAACAAAGCCTACGAAGTTAAAGTTACTGTCAAACTTCTCATGCCATTGCTTAGGTGCTTGTTTCGGGCCATATAAAGATTTCAGCAACTTGCACACCTTTCTTTCTTCACCTTTTACTACAAACCCATCAGGCTGATCCATATAGATTTCCTCTTCCAACTCTCCATTAAGGAAAGCTGTCTTTACGTCCATTTGATGAACGATAAGACCATAGGAGGCAGCCATGGATAGTAGTATTCGAATGGTGGTAAGTCTAGCGACAGTGTGAATAGGTGTCGAAGTAATCTTCGCCTTCTCTACGTGTGTAGCCTTTAGCTACAAGCCGCGCCTTGTACTTCTCAATAGTACCATCAGGTCTTAGCTTCTTCTTAAACACCCATTTGCAGCCCACGGGCTTGCATCCATGGGGTCGTTCGATAGCTCCCAAGTTCCATTAGAAAGAATTGAGTCCATCTCATTATGGACAGCTTCTTTCCGAGTCATCCGCATCCGGAGATGCATATGCCTCTGCAATGGACGTGGGAGTATCATCCACAAGGTACACAATGAAATCATCACCAAAGGATTTTTCAATCCTTCGTCTCTTGCTCCGTTTAGGAGCTTCATTGTCATCCTTCTCAGTAACATTCTCATGTGATTGTTCAAAATACTCATTAGATGTACTAGACTCAGGAATTATCTCAGTAGAAATCTAGCAATGCTATGCATATCTTTCATAGGAAACATATTCTCAAAAAATGTTGCATCACGAGATTCCATAATAGTATCAACATGCATATCAGGTACCTCGGATTGAACTACTAAAAATCTATATCCTACACTTCGCGGAGCATAACCTAGAAAGATACAATCCACTGTCTTTGGTCCAAGTTTGCGCTTCTTAGTAATTGGAATATTGACTTTCGCCAAACATCCCCACGTGCGCAAATACGAAAGTGATGGTTTGCTCCCAGCCCACTCCTTGTAAGGGGTTTTATCTTTATTCTTGTTAGGAACTCTATTCAGGACATGACATGAAGTCAACAAAGCCTCCCCCCACCATGCCTTTGATAAACCAGCAGTGGCTAACATGGAATTCACCAAGTCGGTCGGCGTGCGGTTTTCCTCTCGGCAACCCCGTTTGATTGGGGTGAATAGGGAGGCGTCCTCTCATGAATAATGCCATGTTCCTCACAGAATTCATCAAAGATTTTAGGAAAATATTCGCCACCACGATCCGACCTAAGACGCTTGATCTTTCTCTCTAGTTGATTTTCAACTTCGGCCTTATAAATTTTAAAGTAGTCTAAAGCTTCATCTTTAGTTCGCAACAAATAAACATAGCAAAATCTAGTCGCATCATCAATCAATGTCATGAAATATCTCTTTCCACCTTTTGTCAACACACCATTCATCTCGCATAGATCAGAATGTATGAGTTCTAGAGGTGCCAAGTTTCTCTCCTCGGCCGCCTTGTGAGGCTTCCAAGGTTGCTTTGATTGCACACAACTATGGCACTTAGAACCTTTGGCAATGGTGAAATTCGGAATTAAACTTAAACTGGATAGCCGAGACATTAAACCAAAATTAATGTGACATAAACGAGAATGTCAAACACTGGTATCATCACTAACATTGCCACAAATATGGTTCACAGACTTATTACTGAAATCAGAAAGCGAAAAGCGGAACAAGCATCCACACTCATAGCCTTTACCAATAAATTGTCCAAACTTGGAAACAACTACTTTATTCGACTCTAAAACAACCTTAAACCCATCTCTGCATAGAAGGGAGCCGCTAACGAGATTCTTGTTCATAGTAGGGGCATGCTGCATGATGCGTGTAATTGACACGTCCGTTGGGAACCCCAAGAGGAAGGTGTGATGCGCACAGCGGCAAGTTTCCCTCAGTAAGAAACCAAGGTTTAATCGAACCAGTAGGAGTCAAGAAGCACGTTGAAGGTTGATGGCGGCGGGATGTAGTGCGGCGCAACACCAGAGATTCCGGCGCCAACGTGGAACCTGCACAACACAACCAAAGTACTTTGCCCCAACGAAACAATGAGGTTGTCAATCTCACCGGCTTGCTTGTAACAAAGGATTAACCGTATTGTTTGGAAGATGATTGTTTGCAAGAAAACGAGTAAAACAAGTATTGCAGCAGATTTGTATTTCAAGTATAAAAGAATGGACCGGGGTCCACAGTTCACTAGAGGTGTCTCTCCCATAAGATAAAAGCATGTTGGGTGAACAAATTACAGTCGGGCAATTGACAAATAGAGAGGGCATAACAATGCACATACATGTCATGATAAGTACAGTGAGATTTAATTGGGCGTTACGACAAAGTACATAGACCGCCATCTAGCTGCATCTATGCCTAAAAAGTCCACCTTCAGGTTATCATCTGAACCCCTTCCAGTATTAAGTTGCTAAACAACAGACAATTGCATTAAGTATGGTGCGTAATGTAATCAACAACTACATCCTTAGACATAGCATCAATGTTTTATCCCTAGTGGCAACAGACAATCCACAACCTTAGAACTTTCCGTCCATTGTCCCAGATATCAATGGAGGCATGAACCCACTATCGAGCATAAATACTCCCTCTTGGAGTTAAGAGCAAAAACTTGGCCACTAATAACGGAGAGCATGCAAGATCATAAACAACACATAGGTAATAACTTGATAATTAACATAACATGGTATTCTCTATCCATCGGATCCCGACAAACACAACATATAGTATTACAGATAGATGATCTTGATCATGTTAGGCAGCTCACAAGATCCAACAATGAAGCACAATGAGGAGAAGACAACCATCTAGCTACTGCTATGGACCCATAGTCCAGGGGTGAACTACTCACTCATCACTCCGGAGGCGACCATGGCGGTGAAGAGTCCTCCGGGAGATGATTCCCCTCTCCGGCAGGGTGCTGGAGGAGATCTCCAGAATCCCCCGAGATGGGATTGGCGGCGGCGGCGTCTCAGTAAGGTTTTCCGTATCGTGGCTCTCGGTGCTGGGGGTTTCGCGACGGAGGCTTTAAGTAGGCGGAAGGGCAACGCGGGGGGCCACACGAGGGCCCCACACCATAGGTCGGCGCGGCAAGGGCCTAGGCCGCGCCGCCCTATGGTGGCGGCGCCTCGTGGCCCCACTTCGACTCCTCTTCGGTCTTCTGGAAGCTTCGTGGAAAAATAGGACCCTGGGCGTTGATTTCGTCCAATTCCGAGAATATTTCGTTACTAGGATTTCTGAAACCAAAAACAGCGAGAAAACAAGCAATCGGCTCTTCGGCATCTTGTTAATAGGTTAGTTCCAGAAAATGCACGAATATGACATAAAGTGTGCATAAAACATGTAGATATCATCAATAATGTGGCATGGAACATAAGAAATTATCGATACGTCGGAGACGTATCAAGCATCCCCAAGCTTAGTTCTGCTCGTCCCGAGCAAGTAAAACGATAACAAAGATAATTTCTGAAGTGACATGCCATCATAACTTTGATCATACTATTTGTAAACATATGTAGTGAATGCAGCGATCAAAACAATGGTAATGACATGAGTAAACAGGTGAATCATAAAGCAAAGACTTTTCATGAATAGTACTTCAAGACAAGTATTAATAAGTCTTGCATAAGAGTTAACTCATAAAGCAATAAATCAAAGTAAAGGCATTGAAGCAACACAAAGGAAGATTAAGTTTCAGCGGTTGCTTTCAACTTGTAACATGTATATCTCATGGATAATTGTCAACATAGAGTAATATAACAAGTAAAATATGCAAGTATGTAGGAATCAATGCATAGTTCACACAAGTGTTTGCTTCTTGAGGTGGAGAGAGATAGGTGAACTGACTCAACATAAAAGTAAAAAGAATGGTCCTTCAAAGAGGAAAGCATCGATTGCTATATTTGTGCTAGAGCTTTTATTTTGAAAACATGAAACAATTTTGTCAACGGTAGTAATAAAGCATATGAGTTATGTAAATTATATCTTACAAGTTGCAAGCCTCATGCATAGTATACTAATAGTGCCCGCACCTTGTCCTAATTAGCTTGGACTACCGGATCATCGCAATACACATGTTTTAACCAAGTGTCACAATGGGGTACCTCCATGCCGCTCGTACAAAGGTCTAAGGAGAAAGCTTGCATTTTGGATTTCTCGCTTTTGATTATTCTCAACTTAGACATCCATACCGGGACAACATGGACAACAGATAATGGACTCCTCTTTAATGCATAAGCATGTGGCAACAATTATTATTCTCATATGAGATTGAGGATATATGTCCAAAACTGAAACTTCCACCATGAATCATGGCTTTAGTTAGCGGCCCAATGTTTTTCTCTAACAATATGCATGCTCCAACCATTAAGGTCGTAGATCTCTCTTACTTCAGACAAGACGGACATGCATAGCAACTCACATGATATTCAACAAAGAATAGTTGATGGCGTCCCCAGAAGCATGGTTATCGCACAACAAGTAAGTTAATAAGAGATAAAGTGCATAAGTACATATTCAATACCACAATAGTTTTTAAGCTATTTGTCCCATGAGCTATATATTGCAAAGGTGAATGATGGAATTTTAAAGGTAGCACTCAAGCAATTTACTTTGGAATGGCGGAGAAATACCATGTAGTAGGTAGGTATGGTGGACACAAATGGCATAGTGGTTGGCTCAAGGATTTTGGATGCCTGAGAAGTATTCCCTCTCGATACAAGGTTTAGGCTAGCAAGGTTATTTGAAACAAACACAAGGATGAAAGGTGCAGCAAAACTCACATAAAAGACCTATTGTAAACATTATAAGACTCTACACCGTCTTCCTTGTTGTTCAAAACTCAATACTAGATATTATCTAGACTTTAGAGAAACCAAATATGCAAACCAAATTAGCAAGCTCTAAGTGTTTCTTCATTAATGGGTGCAAAGTATATGATGCAAGAGCTTAAACATGAGCACAAAAATTGCCAAGTATCAAATTATCCAAGACATTTTAGAATTACTACATGTAGCATTTTCCAATTCCAACCATATAACAATTTAACGAAGAAGAAACTTCGCCATGAATACTATGAGTAAAGCCTAAGGACATACTTGTCCATATGCTACAGACGGAGCGTGTCTCTCTCCCATACAGGTGAATGCTAGGATCCATTTTATTCAAACAAAACAAAAACAAAAACAAACCGACGCTCCAAGCAAAGCACATAAGATGTGACGGAATAAAAATATAGTTTCAGGGGAGGAACCCGATAATGTTGTCGATGAAGAAGGGGATGCCTTGGGCATCCCCAAGCTTAGACGCTTGAGTCTTCTTAGAATATGCAGGGGTGAACCACCGGGGCATCCCCAAGCTTAGAGCTTTCACTCTCCTTGATCATATTGTATCATACTCCTCTCTTGATCCTTGAAAACTTCCTCCACACCAAACTCGAAACAACTCATTAGAGGGTTAGTGCACAATAAAAATTAACATGTTCAGAGGTGACACAATCATTCTTAACACTTCTGGACATTGCATAAAGCTACTGGACATTAATGGATCAAAGAAATTCATCCAACATAGCAAAAGAGGCAATGCGAAATAAAAGGCAGAATCTGTCAAAACAGAACAGTCCGTAAAGATGGATTTAATTGAGGCACCAGACTTGCTAGAATGAAAATTCCCAAATTTAATGAAAGTTGCGTACATATCTGAGGATCACTCCCGTAAATTGGCTTAATTTTCTGAGTTACCTACAGAGAATTAGACCCAGATTCGTGACAGCAAAGAAATCTGTTTCTACGCAGTAATCCAAATCTAGTATTCACTTTACTATCAAAGACTTTACTTGGCACAACAAAACATAAAACTAAGATAAGGAGAGGTTGCTACAGTAGTAAACAACTTCCAAGACTCAAATATAAAACAAAAATACTGTAGTAAAAACATGGGTTGTCTCCCATAAGCGCTTTTCTTTAACGCCTTTCAGCTAGGCGCAGAAAGTGTAACTCAAGTAACATCAAGAGATGAAGCATCAACATCATAATTTGTTCTAATAATAGAATCATAAGGTAACTTCATTCTCTTTCTAGGGAAGTGTTCCATACCTTTCTTGAGTGGAAATTGATATTTAATATTACCTTCCTTCATATCAATAGTAGCACCAACGGTTCGAAGAAAAGGTCTTCCCAATATAATGGGGCAAGATGCATTGCATTCAATATCCAAGACAACAAAATCAATGGGGACAAGGTTATTGTTAACCATAATATGAACATTATCAACTTTCCCCAAAGGTTTCTTTTTAGCATTATCAACGAGATTAACATCCAGATAACAGTTTTATCACAGGCAGTTTCAGCAGTTTTAGCAGTTTCGGGTAATTTTGCGCGCTTTGCACTAGGAGTAGAAACATTGCCAACACCAATTATTTTACCATTAATAGTAGGAGGTGCAGCAACATGTGAATCATTAGCATTGCTAGTGGTGGTAATAGTCCAAACTTTAGCTACATTTTTCTCTTTAGCTAGTTTTTCATTTTCTTCTCTATCCCACCTAGCACGCAGTTCAGCCATTAATCTTATATTCTCATTAATTCTAACTTGGATGGCATTTGCTGTAGTAACAATTTTATTTTCAATATCCCTATTAGGCATAACTTTCGATTTCAAAAGATCAACATCAGAGGCAAGACTATCAACCTTAGAAGCAAGAATATCAATTTTATTGAGCTTTTCCTCAACAGATTTGTTAAAGACAGTTTGTGTACTAATAAATTCTTTAAGCATAGCTTCAAGTCCAGGGGTGTATTCCTATTATTGTTGTAAGAATTCCCATAAGAATTAGCATAACCGTTACCATTATTATAAGGATATGGCCTATAGTTATTACTAGAATTGTTCGATAAGCATTGTTGTTGAAATTATTATTTTTAATGAAGTTTATATCAACATGTTCTTCTTGGGCAACCAATGAAGCTAACGGAACATTATTAGGATCAACATTAGTCCTATCATTCACAAGCATAGACATAATAGCATCAATCTTATCATTCAAGGAAGAGGATTCTTCAACAGAATTTACCTTCTTACCTTGTGGAGCTCTTTCAGTGTGCCATTCAGAGTAATTAACCATCATATTATCAAGAAGCTTTGTAGCCGCCCCCAAAGTGATGGACATAAAGGTACCTCCAGCAGCTGAATCCAATAAATTCCGCGAAGAAAAATTTAGTCTGCATAAAAGGTTTGGATGATCATCCAAGTAGTCGATCCATGGGTTGGGCAATTTTTAACCAACGATTTCATTCTTTCCCAAGCTTGAGCAACATGTTCATTATCCAATTGTTTAAAATTCATTATGCTACTCCTCAAAGATATAATTTTAGCAGGGGGATAATATCTACCAATAAAAGCATCCTTGCATTTAGTCCAGGAATCAATACTATTCTTAGGCGAGAGATAGCAACCAATCTTTAGCTCTTCCTCTTAATGAGAAAGGAAACAATTTCAATTTAATAATATCACCATCTACATCCTTATACTTTTGCATTTCACACAATTCAACAAAATTATTGAGATGGGCAGCAGCATCATCGGAACTAACACCGAGAAAATTGCTCTCGCATAACAAGATTCGATAAAGCAGGTTTAATTTCAAAGAATTCCGCTGTAGTAGCAGGTGGAGCAATAGGTGTGCATAAGAAATCATTATTATTTGTGGTTGTGAAGTCACACAACTTAGTATTTTCAGGGGTGGCCATTTTAGCAGTAGTAAATAAAGAAAACTAGGTAAAGTAAATGCAAGTAACTAATTTTTTTGTGTTTTTGATATAGCAAACAAGATAGTAAATAAAGTAGAGCTAGCAACTAATTTTTTTGTGTTTTGATATAATGCAGAAAACAAAGTAGTAAATAAAATAAAGCAAGACAAAAACAAAGTAAAGAGGTTGGGAAGTGGAGACTCCCCTTGCAGCGTGTCTTGATCTCCCCGGCAACGGCGCCAGAAATTTGCTGGATGCGTGTAATTGACACGTCCGTTGGGAACCCCAAGAGGAAGGTGTGATGCGCACAGCGGCAAGTTTCCCTCAGATAGAAACCAAGGTTTAATCGAACCAGTAGGAGTCAAGAAGCACGTTGAAGGTTGATGGCGGCGGGATGTAGTGTGGCGCAACACCGGAGATTCGGCGCCAACGTGGAACCTGCACAACACAACCAAAGTACTTTGCCCCAACGAAACAGTGAGGTTGTCAATCTCACCGGCTTGCTGTAACAAAGGATTAACCGTATTGTGTGGAAGATGATTGTTTGCAAGAAAATAGTAAAACAAGTATTGCAGCAGATTTGTATTTCAGTATAAAAGAATGGACCGGGGTCCACAGTTCACTAGAGGTGTCTCTCCCATAAGATAAAAGCATGTTGGGTGAACAAATTACAGTCGGGCAATTGACAAATAGAGAGGGCATAAAAATGCACATACATGTCATGATAAGTACAGTGAGATTTAATTGGGCATTACGACAAAGTACATAGACCGCCATCCAGCTGCATCTATGCCTAAAAAGTCCACCTTCGGGTTATCATCCGAACCCCTTCCGAGTATTAAGTTGCTAAACAACGAGACAATTGCATTAAGTATGGTGCGTAATGTAATCAACAACTACATCCTTAGACATAACATCAATGTTTTATCCCTAGTGGCAACAGACAATCCACAACCTTAGAACTTTACGTCATCGTCCCGAGATATCAATGGAGGCATGAACCCACTATCGAGCATAAATACTCCCTCTTGGAGTTAAGAGCAAAAACTTGGCCGAGCCTCTACTAATAACGGAGAGCATGCAAGATCATAAACAACACATAGGTAATAACTTGATAATTAACATAACATGGTATTCTCTATCCATCGGATCCCGACAAACACAACATATAGTATTACGGATAGATGATCTTGATCATGTTAGGCAGCTCACAAGATCCAACAATGAAGCACAATGAGGAGAAGACAACCATCTAGCTACTGCTATGGACCCATAGTCCAGGGGTGAACTACTCACTCATCACTCCGGAGGCGACCATGGCGGTGAAGAGTCCTCCGGGAGATGATTCCCCTCTCCGGCGAGGGTGCCGGAGGAGATCTCCAGAATCCCCCGAGATGGGATTGGCGGCGGCGGCGTACGATACGTCTCCGACGTATCGATAATTTCTTATGTTCTATGCCATATTATTGATGATACCTACATGTTTTATGCACACTTTATGTCATATTCGTGCATTTTACGGAACTAACCTATTAACAAGATGCCGAAGTGCCGGTTCTGTTTTCTCGCTGTTTTTGGTTTCAGAAATTCTAGTAACGAAATATTCTCGGAATTGGACGAAACAAAGACCCGGGGGCCTATTTCGCCACGAACCTTCCGGAAGACCGAAGAGCATACGAAGTGGGGCCACGAGGTGGCCGGACCACATGGCGGCGCGGCCAAGGGGGCCCGCGCTGCCCTGTGGTGTGGGCCCCTCGTCAGCCCCCGACTCTGCCCTTCCGCCTACTTAAAGCCTCCGTCGCGAAACCCCCGATGCGAAAAACCACGATACGGAAAACCTTATCGAGACGCCGCCGCCGCCGATCCCATCTCGGGGGATTACGGAGATCTCCTCCGGCACCCTGCCGGAGAGGGGATTCATCTCCCGGAGGACTCTACACCTCCATGGTCGCCTCCGGAGTGATGAGTGAGTAGTTCACCCCTGGACTATGGGTCCATAGCGGTAGCTAGATGGTTGTCTTCTCCTCATTGTGCTTCATTGTTGGATCTTGTGAGCTGCCTAACATGATCAAGATCATCTATCTGTAATACTCTATGTTGTGTTTGTCGGGATCCGATGGATAGAGAATACCATGTTATGTTAATTATCAAGTTATTACATATGTATTGTTTATGATCTTGCATGCTCTCCGTTACTAGTAGAGGCTCTGGCAAAATTTTTGCTTTTAACTCCAAGAGGGAGTATTTATGCTCGATAGTGGGTTCATGCCTGCATTGACACCTGGGACGAGTGACGAAAGTTCTAAGGTTGTGTTGTGATGTTGCCACTAGGGATAAAACATTGGCGCTATGTCCGAGGATGTAGTTGTTGATTACATTACGTACCATACTTAATGCAATTGTCCGTTGCTTTGCAACTTAATACTGGAAGGGTTCGAATGATAACTTTGAAGGTGGACTTTTTAGGCATAGATGCGGTTGGATGGCGGTCTATGTACTTTGTCGTAATGCCCAATTAAATCTCACTATACTTATCATGCCATGTATGTGCATTGTTATGCCCTCTCTATTTGTCAATTGCCCGACTGTAATTTGTTCACCCAACATGCTTTTAACTTATGGGAGAGACACCTCTAGTGAACTGTGGACCCCGGTCCATTCTTTTAATACTGAAATACAAATCTGCTGCAATACTTATTTTGCTGTTTTCTCTGCAAACAATCATCTTCCACACAATACGGTTAATCCTTTGTTACAGCAAGCCGGTGAGATTGACAACCTCACTGTTTCGTTGGGGCAAAGTACTTTGGTTGTGTTGTGCGGGTTCCACGTTGGCGCGGAATCTGCGGTGTTGCGCCGCACTACATCCCGCCGCCATCAACCTTCAACGTGCTTCTTGACTCCTACTGGTTCGATTAAACCTTGGTTTCTTACTGAGGAAACTTGCCGCTGTGCGCATCACACCTTCCTCTTGGGGTTCCCAACGGACGTGTCAACTACACGCATCAAGCAAATTTACGGCGCCGTTGCCGGGAGATCAAGACACGCTGCAAGGGGAGTCTCCACTTCCCAATCTCTTTACTTTGTTTTTGTCTTGCTTTATTTTATTTACTACTTTGTTTGCTGCATTATATCGAAACACAAAAAAATTAGTTGCTAGCTTTACTTTATTTACTGTCTTGCACTCTATATCAAATACACAAAAAAATTAGTTTACTTGCATTTACTTTATCTAGTTTGCTTTATTTACTACTGCTAAAATGGCCAACCCTGAAAATACTAAGTTGTGTGACTTCACTAGCACAAATAATAATGATTTCTTATGCACACCTATTGCTCCACCTGCTACTACAGCAGAATTCTTTGAAATTAAACCTGCTTTACTTAATCTTGTTATGCGAGAGCAATTTTCTCAGTGTTAGTTCCGATGATGCTGCTGCCCATCTCAATAATTTTGTTGAACTATGTGAAATGCAAAAGTATAAAGATGTAGTTGGTGACATTATAAAATTAAAATTGTTTCCTTTCTCATTAAGAGGAAGAGCTAAAGATTGGTTGCTATCTCTGCCTAAGAATAGTATTGATTCCTGGACTAAATGCAAGGATGCTTTTATTGGTAGATATTATCCCTGCTAAAATTATATCTTTGAGGAGTAGCATAATGAATTTTAAACAATTGGATAATGAACATGTTGCTCAAGCTTGGGAAAGAATGAAATCTGCGGTTAAAAATTGCCCAGCCCATGGATGACTACTTGGATGATCATCCAAACCTTCTATGCGAGACTAAATTTTTCTTCGCGGAATTTATTGGATTCAGCTGCTGGAGGTACCTTTATGTCCATCACTCTTGGTGAAGCAACAAAGCTTCTTGATAATATGATGGTTAATTACTCTGAATGGCACACGGAAAGAGCTCCACAAGGTAAAAAGGTAAATTTTGTTGAAGAATCCTCTTCCTTGAATGATAAGATTGATGCTATTATGTCTATGCTTGCGAATGATAGGAATAATGTTGATCCTAATAATGTTCCATTAGCTTCATTGGTTGCCCAAGAAGAACATGTTGATGTAAACTTCATTAAAAATAATAATTTCAACAACAATGCTTATCGGAACAATTCTAGTAATAACTATAGGCCATATCCTTATAATAATGGTAACGGTTATGCTAATTCTTATGGGAATTCTTACAAAAACAATAGAAATACACCCCCTGGACTTGAAGCCATGCTTAAAGAATTTATTAGTACACAAACTGCTTTTAACAAATCTGTTGAGGAAAAGCTCAATAAAATTGATATTCTTGTTTCTAGAGTTGATAGTCTTGCCTCTGATGTTGATCTTTTGAAATCGAAAGTTATGCCTAATAGGGATATTGAAAATAAAATTGTTACTACAGCAAATGCCATCCAAGTTAGAATTAATGAGAATTTAAGATTAATGGCTGAACTGTGTGCTAGGTGGGATAGAGATGAAAATGAAAAACTAGCTAAAAAGGAAAATGTAGGTAAAGTTTGGACTATTACCACCACTAGCGCTGCTAATTCTTCACATGTTGCTGCACCTCCTACTATTAATGGTAAAATAATTGGTGTTGGCAATGCTTCTACTCCTAGTGCAAAGCGCGCAAAATTACCTGAAACTGCTAAAACTGCTGAAACTGCTTGTGATAAAACTGCTGAATTTTTTCCAACCTTGGGGATGATAATCCCATTGCTTTAGATTGTAATGATTTAGATTTTGATGATTGCCACATCTCTGAAGTTATAAAGTTCTTGCAAAAACTTGCTAAAAGTCCTAATGCTAGTGCTATAAACTTGGCTTTCACAAAACATATTACAAATGCTCTCATAAAAGCTAGAGAAGAGAAACTAAAACTTGAAACTTCTATTCCTAGAAAGCTAGAGGATGGTTGGGAGCCCATCATTAAAATGAGATTCAAAGATTTTGATTGTAATGCTTTATGTAATCTTGGTGCAAGTATTTCTGTTTTGCCTAAGAAAGTCTATGATATGCTTGACTTGCCACCATTGAAAAATTGTTATTTGGATGTTAATCTCGCTGATAATGCTAAAAAGAAACCTTTGGGGAAGGTTGATAATGTTCATATTATGGTTAACAATAACCTTGTCCCCGTTGATTTTGTTGTCTTGGATATTGAACGCAATGCATCTTGCCCCATTATATTGGGAAGACCTTTTCTTCGAACCGTTGGTGCTACTATTGATATGAAGGAAGGTAATATTAAATATCAATTTCCTCTCAAAAAAGGTATGGAACACTTCCCTAGAAAGAGAATGAAGTTACCTTATGATTCTATTATTAGAACAAATTATGATGTTGATGCTTCGTCTCTCGATGTTACTTGAGTTACATTTTCTGCGCCTAGCTGAAAGGCGTTAAAGAAAAGCGCTTATGGGAGACAACCCATGTTTTTACTCCAGTATTTTTGTTTTATATTTGTGTCTTGGAAGTTGTTTACTACTGTAGCAACCTCTCCTTATCTTAGTTTTAAGTTTTGTTGTGCCAAGTAAAGTCTTTGATAGTAAAGTAAGTACTAGATTTGGATTACTGCGCAGTTCCAGATTTCTTTGCTGTCACGAATCTGGGTCTACCTCCCTGTAGGTAGCTCAGAAAATTAAGCCAATTTACGTGCATGATCCTCAGATATGTACGCAACTTTCATTTAATTTGAGCATTTTCATTTGAGCAAGTCTGGTGGCCTAATAAAATCCATCTTTACGGACTGTTCTGTTTTGACAGATTCTGCCTTTTATTTTGCATTGCCTCTTTTGCTATGTTGGATGAATTTCTTTGATCCATTAATGTCCAGTAGCTTTATGCAATGTCCAGAAGTGTTAAGAATGATTGTGTCACCTCTGAACATGTGAATTTTTATTATGCACTAACCCTCTAATGAGTTGTTTCGAGTTTGGTGTGGAGGAAGTTTTCAAGGATCAAGAGAGGAGTATGATGCAATATGATCAAGGAGAGTGAAAGCTCTAAGCTTGGGGATGCCCGGTGGTTCACCCCTGCATATTTTAAGAATACTCAAGCGTCTAAGCTTGGGGATGCCCAAGGCATCCCCTTCTTCATCGACAACATTATCGAGTTCCTCCCCTGAAACTATATTTTTATTCCGTCACATCTTATGTACTTTGCTTGGAGCGTCGGTTTGTTTTTGTTTTTGTTTTGTTTGAATAAAATGGATCCTAGCATTCACTTTATGGGAGAGAGACATGCTCCGCTGTAGCATATGGACAAATATGTCCTTAGGCTCTACTCATAGTATTCATGGCGAAGTTTCTTCTTCGTTAAATTGTTATATGGTTGGAATTGGAAAATGCTACATGTAGTAACTCTAAAATTTCTTGGATAATTTGATACTTGGCAATTGTTGTGCTCATGTTTAAGCTCTTGCATCATATACTTTGCACCCATTAATGAAGAAATACTTAGAGCTTGCTAATTTGGTTTGCATATTTGGTTTCTCTAGAGTCTAGATAACATCTAGTATTGAGTTTTGAACAACAAGGAAGACGGTATGGAGTCTTATAATGTTTACAATATGTCTTTTATGTGAGTTTTGCTGTACCGTTCATCCTTGTGTTTGTTTCAAATAACCTTTCTAGCCTAAACCTTGTATCGAGAGGAATACTTCTCATGCATCCAAAATACTTGAGCCAACCACTATGCCATTTGTGTCCACCATACCTACCTACTACATGGTATTTATCCGCCATTCCAAAGTAAATTGCTTGAGTGCTACCTTTAAAATTCCATCATTCACCTTTGCAATATATAGCTCATGGGACAAATAGCTTAAAAACTATTGTGGTATTGAATATGTACTTATGCACTTTATCTCTTATTAAGTTGCTTGTTGTGCGATAACCATGTTTCAGGGACGCCATCAACTATTCTTTGTTGAATATCATGTGAGTTGCTATGCATGTCCGTCTTGTCTGAAGTAAGAGAGATCTACCACCTTAATGGTTGGAGCATGCATATTGTTTGAGAAGAACATTGGGCCGCTAACTAAAGCCATGATTCATGGTGGAAGTTTCAGTTTGGACATATATCCTCACTCTCATATGAGAATAATAATTGTTGCCACATGCTTATGCATTAAAGAGGAGTCCATTATCTGTTGTCCATGTTGTCCCGGTATGGATGTCTAAGTTGAGAATAATCAAAAGCGAGAAATCCAAAATGCGAGCTTTCTCCTTAGACCTTTGTACAGGCGGCATGGAGGTACCCCATTGTGACACTTGGTTAAAACATATGCATTGCAAAGATCCGGTAGTCCAAGCTAATTAGGACAAGGTGCGGGCACTATTAGTATACTATGCATGAGACTTGCAACTTGTAAGATATAACTTTCATAACTCATATGCTTTATTACTACCGTTGACAAAATTGTTTCATGTTTTCAAAATAAAAGCTCTAGCACAAATATAGCAATCGATGCTTTCCTCTTTGAAGGACCATTCCTTTACCTTTTATGTTGAGTCAGTTCACCTATCTCTCTCCACCTCAAGAAGCAAACACTTGTGTGAACTGTGCATTGATTCCTACATACTTGCATATTGTACTTGTTATATTACTCTATGTTGACAATTATCCATGAGATATACATGTTACAAGTTGAAAGCAACCGCTGAAACTTAATCTTCCTTTGTGTTGCTTCAATGCCTTTACTTTGATTTATTGCTTTATGAGTTAACTCTTATGCAAGACTTATTAATACTTGTCTTGAAGTACTATTCATGAAAAGTCTTTGCTTTATGATTCACCTGTTTACTCATGTCATTACCATTGTTTTGATCGCTGCATTCACTACATATGTTTACAAATAGTATGATCAAAGTTATGATGGCATGTCACTTCAGAAATTATCTTTGTTATCGTTTTACCTGCTCGGGACGAGCGGAACTAAGCTTGGGGATGCTTGATACGTCTCCGACGTATCGATAATTTCTTATGTTCTATGCCATATTATTGATGATACCTACATGTTTTATGCACACTTTATGTCATATTCGTGCATTTTACGGAACTAACCTATTAACAAGATGCCGAAGTGCCGGTTCCGGTTTTACTGCTGTTTTTGGTTTCGAAATCCTAGTAACGAAATATTCTCGGAATTGGACGAAACAAAGACCCGGGGGCCTATTTCGCCACGAACCTTCCGGAAGACCGAAGAGCATACGAAGTGGGGCCACGAGGTGGCCGGACCACATGGCGGCGCGGCCAAGGGGGTCCCGCGCCGCCCCGTGGTGTGGGCCCCTCGTCGGCCCCCGACTCGCCCTTCCGCCTACTTAAAGCCTCCGTCGCGAAACCCCGATGCGAAAAACCACGATACGGAAAACCTTACCGAGACGCCGCCGCCGCCGATCCCATCTCGGGGGATTCACGGGAGATCTCCTCCGGCACCTGCCGGAGAGGGGATTCATCTCCCGGAGGACTCTACACCGCCATGGTCGCCTCCGGAGTGATGAGTGAGTAGTTCACCCCTGGACTATGGGTCCATAGCGGTAGCTAGATGGTTGTCTTCTCCTCATTGTGCTTCATTGTTGGATCTTGTGAGCTGCCTAACATGATCAAGATCATCTATCCGTAATACTCTATGTTGTGTTTGTCGGGATCCGATGGATAGAGAATACCATGTTATGTTAATTATCAAGTTATTACATATGTGTTGTTTATGATCTTGCATGCTCTCCGTTACTAGTAGAGGCTCTGGCCAAGTTTTTGCTTTTAACTCCAAGAGGGAGTATTTATGCTCGATAGTGGGTTCATGCTGCATTGACACTGGGACGATGATGAGAAAGTTCTAAGGTTGTGTTGTGCTGTTGCCACTAGGGATAAAAGATTGGCGCTATGTCCGAGGATGTAGTTGTTGATTACATTACGCACCATACTTAATGCAATTGTCTTTTGCTTTGCAACTTAATACTGGAAGGGGTTCGGATGATAACCTGAAGGTGGACTTTTTAGGCATAGATGCAGTTGGATGGCGGTCTATGTACTTTGTCGTAATGCCCAATTAAATCTCACTATACTTATCATGCCATGTATGTGCATTGTTATGCCCTCTCTATTTGTCAATTGCCCGACTGTAATTTGTTCACCCAACATGCTTTTATCTTATGGGAGAGACACCTCTAGTGAGCTGTGGACCCCGGTCCATTCTTTTAATACTGAAATACAAATCTGCTGCAATACTTGTTTCTATTGTTTTCTCTCGCAAACAATCATCTTCCACACAATACGGTTAATCCTTTGTTACAGCAAGCCGGTGAGATTGACAACCTCCACTGTTTCGTTGGGGCAAATTACTTTGGTTGTGTTGTGCGGGTTCCACGTTGGCGCCGGAATCTGCGGTGTTGCGCCACACTACATCCCGCCGCCATCAACCTTCAACGTGCTTCTTGACTCCTACTGGTTCGATTAAACCTTGGTTTCTTACTGAGGGAAACTTGCCGCTGTGCGCATCACACCTTCCTCTTGGGGTTCCCAACGGACGTGTCAACTACACGCATCAGCGTCTCAGTAAGGTTTTCCGTATCGTGGCTCTCGGTACTGGGGGTTTCGCGACGGAGGCTTTAAGTAGGCGGAAGGGCAACGCGGGGGGCCACACGAGGGCCCCACACCATAGGTCGGCGCGGCCAGGGCCTGGGCCGCGCCGCCCTATGGTGGCGGCGCCTCGTGGCCCCACTTCGACTCCTCTTCGGTCTTCCGGAAGCTTCGTGGCAAAATAGGACCCGGGCGTTGATTTCGTCCAATTCCGAGAATATTTCGTTACTAGGATTTCTGAAACCAAAAACAGCGAGAAAACGAGCAAGCGGCTCTTCGGCATCTTGTTAATAGGTTAGTTCCAGAAAATGCACGAATATGACATAAAGTGTGCATAAAACATGTAGATATCATCAATAATGTGGCATGGAACATAAAAAATTATCGATACGTCGGAGACGTATCACTGCACGTTCCTCAGCTGCACGATCTTCCCCGAAGTGAACTTCAGATCTACCGTGCCAACACCACGAACAGAAGCATGTGACCCATTCCCCATCAAGACGGAAGAATCCCGGGCGACCTGGTAAGAAGTGAACATGGATATGTCAGCACACACATGAACATTAGCACCTGTATCAATCCACCAACATGGAGATTCAAATACCGAAAGAATAGTAAAGAGATTACCGTACCCATCAGCATTGCTAGCGGTCACCGTGTTGACTTGCCTCGCCTTTTTCTTGCGGTCTGCCCTCTCTGGATAGTCCTTAGAAAAGTGGCCAGTCTCTCCACACGTAAAGCAGTTCAGATCTGCTTTGTTTATCATCTTCTTCTTCTTGAAGGTTGTAGTCTTCATAGGCTTATTGAAGGAGGGCTTGTTATTCCCTTTGTTCTTGTTGTAGGGTTTCTTCTGCACCATGTTGGCGCTAGGCTGACCCTCTCCTTTCTCAGTATTATCCTTAGCCCGTGCTTTCTCCTCAACATCAAGAGACGCTATCAGATTTTCAACTGATATCTCCTGTCTCTTGTGTTTGAGAGTTGTGGCAAAGTTCCTCCATGAAGGGGGCAACTTAGCGATGATGCATCCAGCCACAAACTTGTCCGGTAAGGCACACTTAAGGAGTTCAAGCTCTTTCGCAATGCATCGTATCTCATGAGCTTGTTCGACTACGAACGAGTTGTTCACCATCCCGATGTCATGGAAGCTCTCCATGATGTACGAGTTCACTTGCTCGCATCGGTTGCACCGAATTTAGTATTCGGTGCATCCCGAGCTCTTTACCATCTGTTATGTGCATGTACACATCACACGGACGATCAGCAAGAATACTCGGAACGCATCCAACGAAGAGAGTATTGTTTTCCTTGAACTTGTTCCGATCTTGGTCAGATATAGTTCCTTCGAGTAAACCGTCGTGTAACTTCGAATACTTTCGGATGAGTAAGCCGGAGCATGGCCTTAACCTGCCACCTCTTAAAGTGCACACCGGTAAACTTATCCGGCCTCGAGTGCATCGACAAAACCAGCCATTGTTAACTCAGGAAATTGCCTACAATTAGGTTTTTGGATTGTTGGATAATTAGGCACAATTTCCATGAATAATTCCAGAATATAAAGCATGATGACAACAACTACTAACATGTGAAACTCGAATATACTAGATGCATTAATCAACATGAGTAGAAGCAGCACAAACAGTAAAGCATCCATCGCTAAACAGATCGAGATATGTCGCACGTACCGATCTGGTGGAGGTGGCGGTGGAGGTGTAGCAGATGATGTCGCAGCAGTAACGTTGTTGATGACAACGTTGTTGACGACGAGGGACGACGGGTCGAAGTAGACGGCGTTGAAGACGACGGTAGGCAGCACCGCCCGACTTGGACGGAAGGCGACCCGTGATGAAGAGCTTGAGCAGTCGCGCAGAGCGCTGCCCAAAAACCTAATTCGCCCTCTCCCCGTACAGGATCGCAAGGACGAGTGGTTCCGGAGACCTGCTCTCCCGTTCGCCGATGCACGTCGGCGCGCGGGATGGGGTAGGCTACGATGGCGGCGCAAGCAGAGAGGTGGAAACCCTAACTCGTGTGTTAGATATTATTCTGCGGTAGCCGGGCAGGAGATTATATAGGCTCAGGAAAACCTAGGCAACGTGAGCCATGCCCACGTCGCACGAATAGCCCACGATCCGGGAGCGACCCGAACCGACTAACTGCGACGCGTCCGTCTAGGACTCTGTTCGTTTCCCTGAGCTGCAAAAAGTAAGGAAAGTCTCGGCTCGAGGCTCAATCCACTCACCACGAGCGCGGCGCGCGTGTCGTGTCGAGTCGAGTCGAGACGAGCGAGGAGGAGGAGGAGGAGCGCGCGCGTGTAGCACTCCTTTTCTCACTCACTTACTAGTGGTGGAACAACCCACCTTATAAGGTGGTCTAACTTCCTCCCAACTTTCCATGTGAGACTAAACTTCCCACCTCTTGCCACTCCCTAGTGAGCTGCCACCAACTTGGGCTCAAACTCACAAGGCTTCCACAATGTGGGCTTTGAGATTTATAGGAAAATCTGAAATCTAGTATGGGCCATTAAGTGTAGGCCCAATATTTCAACATTTTCCCTACCCAGTTGGGTATCTACAGACTACAGTAACAATGTTTTGTTTCTAAGATGTGTCTCAGTCGGTTCTAAGTGAACTGCCTTAGATGGCTTCAGTTTCGTGTAGACTTTGTCGCCTGTCATCGATGGTTGGTTATATATGTACTAGTACGAGTATATCTATCAAATGCCTAAATGTTAAGCCTTTAAAATAGTATACAAACTCCTAAAAAAACTTTATAGGCTCAGAAGGATACGTTTAAAGCCACGCGCCTAAAAAAATGCGATCCTTCACTGCATGAATTTTACTCGCAACTTTGTTCGTAAAACCAATAATAAGATTGCAAGATTTTAGTTGCCTTGTCACTCGAGTAGAAACCCATGAGTTACCCTAATGGCTGGTCTTCGTACAGAACTGGTTTGCGTGTTGCATTGACCGAGTCAATGGAAATTATAGATAGTGATGATGATATTCCCGCAGCTGTGATGGTATGCATCAAGGTTTTACTTGCACGTTTGTGATCGCACACGTTGAGTGTGAGAAACTGAATTATAAACTAATGTACATTTGAATTCGAATAGGTTGACCGTCTTGATTTGTACACATTTGAGTGCAAGAACCCGGTGTACTCCCAACTTGAAACACATCGGGTTGCCTGAACCCGGTGTATGGTTTTTATGGAGGCACCACATAATTTAATCATTGGTTATTTTTTAAATGTAAGTAGTTTAAGTCGTACCTTGAAGAGACCCGTTTTAGTCAACAAGATCCAGATCCGACATGGATAGCCCTATGAATCGTTAGTAATTCGTACGCTGCGAGCATCCAACCCTAGTATCTAGACTATTACACATTGTATCTTCAAAAGAAATAGCTGGACACATTATCACATATAAATCTACGTGGTGAGATCCGTTGCTCTATATTTCATATGTCCGTTGCTTTATCACATAATGATACAATAATGTTTGTTGGTTACAGCTCTGTGGATGTTCGGTTGACTTATATCGACACACTTTTTTAATACATATTTTAGATGTCAAAATTTCTAATTATCACGTGACTTGGTTGTTATTAATGAGTGGTGGCATGGACATGATGGGTTAATACATGGGGTGTTGCAAATAGCTAAAAACTTATGTAAGATAGATAAACCCCTATAGTTTAGTAGGTTATTAAGACATTTGTTTTGTAAAAACTATTACCTACCGTAGGAGTGAATACACTATATTATCTAAGTATTTTACAGATAAAGGCTGTCCTATCCTTGGTTGCTCCCAAAAATAATCACCAAATTTATATTTAAATCTGTCTTGTTACATTATTCTTTAGGAAATGATGTCCTATCCTGTGCCATTGTGCAATATGCAATAGCAATGTTGGTTGTGTAAAAAATCAACTCAAATTTTGAAGACCACTTTATCTTCTTTTTTATCTAAGTATAAACCATGCCATATCAAAGATACAATACCATTACATGTCATAATTAGACAAACTACACGTTAATAAACATACACACATAGATCATACGACATTTATAATAGATAATGATCCGGTGGATCTAGTTCTTATTACCAACCCTTCTGGCCTCTGCACACTAAGGTGTAACCGGCCCTTATTTATTACAAAGTGCATGAACTGAAAATAAAAGGTACAATATGTAGCATATCACACATGATCGCTACTAGCAACACGGTTGCATCATTATTACAATATTTAATTCTCCACCAGATCTAGTACATTATTGCTCAAGCATGTTTAACCAAGGAATACTGCACCAGCAGCAGATTTCCCGGTAGGGCCACAAATGCCAGCATAGAGTGAGGTTCCAGTCTCCAAGTCATGCGCCTTAGCAATTGTCCCAGATTTCTCCAGTTTCTGTTCAACTTGTGCCCAATTGATGTTGCGGAATTTATCTTTAAGGCCACATTCAGCAAATACCTGCCCCATTTCATAGAAGATGACACGTTTATTATTAATTATAGAAAATGTTCAAATTATTAATGGAATTAATAAAATAAATCACTGCCACGTGTTTTATTTCGGACACATTGTATTACCACACCTATAATGTTGAGCTTATTTCTCCAAAAAGAAATAATGTTTCATGTTATCATCTCATCACTTTATATTTTCCTTTTTAGTAATTTTTATTTTTCTAAGAAGTTGAGCTTTTTAAAATATGAAATGATAATCAGTTTTTAGTAAAAGAGCGTGTATGATTGTGTACTTACCCTCACTCCAACAGCATTGTTGCTATTGTTAAAGGCAAGGAGCCATCCACATTCAACACCAGCTTTGTTTTTGGCGGAATACACCACAGCAGCCTTGACACCTGTCGCGAACGTGCCTGACATGGCGAACCCATCCAAATTGCAAAGAGGATTGGGGAAGTTTTTGACAACCTGTCCTGCAAATATCTTGGTAGCCACAATGCTCAGGGGGCCCACTGTTTGATTGTTCAAAGCACCCGCTAACAGTTCATGAGGCTCCAAGGAACGCTCAGCTTGCTTGATCATCTCATCTAAACATGCTTTCTCCTCCAAAGTGAGTTGCACATCCTTCATCTCACACTGGACTGATGCCATTTTCCGCGTCAATCCTTAAATGTAAAAATATTAAGTCAAGCTGGTATAGTAGATGATTTTAAGATTCTAGATGGTTTTTGCATGACAAAAATTTCAAAGATTAATCAAGATAAAGTAATCCTATATGTTGATTAATCTCCAACTTTGGACTTATTATTATAGTGTTTACGTACCATATGCATGTATCCATACATCTGCACGTTGCCCTCCTAATTCATGGAGTAAATATAGTATTCCCACAAAAGTCAGCGGGAAAATATGTTTATGATTAGTAGTAGTTTCAGTAGAAAGGAAAAAAATAAACCTGTATAACTTGACATTTTATCCAAACTAGTACGTAATAATTTATTTGGCTACTACTACTACTACTGATTAAGTAAAAAAGAGATACAAAAAACAAGCTACCTGTATGGAGATAGAGCAGGTGGTGATTGAGATCAGCCTAGGAGATATTGCAGATATGAGTGCAATGGGATGAGTACTTGAAGAGGCACCCCGTTGGGTATTTATATACCATTAGACTCAATGGTAAACATATTTTGAAAAAAAAAACTCAATGGTTAAAATAGAATAATCCTTTATCCCCTCATCGGAAAAGAATCCATGCTTATCGCATCGTCTCAAAAAGTAAATTCCCTATCCAGCTAGGTATCTTCAGTAAACTTGTATTGTTACTAAGATGTGTCTCAATCGATTCTAAGTGGATCACAGCCTGAGATGGCTTAAGTTTGCTGTAGACTTTGTCGCCAGCCATTGATGGGTTTGTTATGTATGTACTAGTTTGAGTATATCTAACAAATGCCTAAATATTAAGCCTGTAAAATGGTATACAAAATCCTAAAAAAACATTACAGGCTCAGAAGGAGCCTAAAAAGTGTGATCCGTAAATCTTTGCTTGCACATGTGTTCCAGTTGTTAGTGTCACAAGGCTTTTTTTCTTTCCTCTTTTTCTTACCCTTTTTCCCATTTTTCTCTCCATCCGCGGCCCGTGGTGTTCAAGTTGGGGAAGCGCAATCGAACTCTGCACCGAGACTGGCACCGAAGTGGCTGGATCCACAAAAATAAACGGCCAAAATATATTTGATCCGTAAAAGACCTCCATTTTATAGGATATTGGGGCATAAAGCCTTATTTTGCTGTCATATGTCAATTTTTTATATATGGAACCTTTGGTGATTTCTGACTGAACTTGATATCATCACTTAATATTTATGTCGAAAGTTTTATTTAATGTAAGCATATCACTTCCACAAATATAATTAATCTAATTAGCAAAGGCTCGCGGCCGTCGGCGCCCCGCTAGACTAAAGTATTATACCACAGACATAGGTATCCTAGGTACCCTCCACTTAGACATGCGTAGAAGAACTCGAGATAGTTGCACGACTGGCTGGCCACTACGCTGTAGCCCGAAGGACACCCAAATCACACCCGCGTTAGAATTAGTGGGAACTACCGAGGTGGAGGATCTGGATCCCAAATCCTGATGTGTCAAGCAGAAAAAAATCGAAAAGGAGCTCAAAATACGGAGAAAAATTGGATGTTACACAACTTAGTATATACTACTCCACACTTATGTGATACCCAAGTAGACACCGGGTAATTTTTGTCCTGGGTCCGCCACCGCGTGTGGCACCTACAAAATTGTGCAAGACCGTGCACTCCATGGGCTCTGCGGGATCCTATCATCAGTTGCATGGGCTGTTATGGTCTATTTTTAACAAGTATTTTCGATGAACGATTTTTTCATATACATTGGCTTTTTTTACCATATGGATGGATTTCAAATGTTCCAACATTTTCATCACTTTCTGCGAAGTACCGAAAATGTAGTGCAATGATGTTCCATACATATACATAATATGTTGCATGCAGAGTTTTCATGACCCAATGATCGAACTTCCCATATACCATGAAAACATAAGTGAGAATAGATGGTCTAGGAAGTGGCCAACCGTGGAAATATATCACCCGACCGACACTTGGTGTAGACCATAAAAACATAATTAATCTGTAAGATGAACTAGAAGGAATGTACCTAAAGGGGCTTAAGGATCTGTTTGGATACCATTTCCTCACGGGCCGCTCGCGCGAGTGGCTCCAGAGGCACCCCAACCCTAAAAAAAAAGGCCCCAAATCCTCTCTCCCTGGCCGCTGCTGCCGCCGGCGCCGGCGGTGGCGGACGTGCCCGGCCATCGAAGGCGGCGGGTGGGGTCGGCGCGCCCCGAAGGCCTCCTCGCGCGCGCAGGGGAACGTCTCCAGGGCGGCGCGGGTGGCGTGCGTGGACTTGGAGTTTCTCTCCGGGTACGGCAGGGAGACGCGGAGGAGTGGTGAACCTCGGCGGTGGACGCAGCGGCGGCGGGCGAGCGGTGGAGCTTTGGTGCTGGACGGGGGAGGTGACGCGGGTCAAGGAGCTTGGTGGTGGCGGCGGCTAGGGGAGGTCCTGGCGCATCGGAGGCCGGCCGGCGGCCAAGGAGGAGGACACGCGCCATCACTCCCCTGATGGTGCCGACGAGGAAGACGGAGTGGAGGCGCAGGGCTTGGATCTGGGTCCTTCTTGGGCCTGATATGGGTTTCGGGCCGGGTCGTTGGGGGCCTGATGGCCTTGCACGGCGCGACAGCGACCTGATCCTGCTGGAGCCTGGAGGGTTGCTGGTTTCCTGCTGTTGTTCGCCGTTTAGGTTGGAGGTGGACCTGGGAGCGTTTCTGCCGTGCTGGGAGCTGGTGGAGCACTTGACTATGGCTGCGATGACAAGTGCTATGGCGGTGGCGGTGTGGACAACAGGATCTGGGGCCCCAATTCGGCGGGTAGCGTGGGCGGTGTGCGGCATTACGGACGAAAGTCTAGCCCGCTTTGCCAGTGTCGGCCCCCGTGGGCGTCGTTTCCCTCCTTGGAGGCGTCGTTGAGATGTGCCGGCACTTCCGTGCTCCTGCATTGGGTTGGTGGTGTCTCTGGGGGAAAGCCTAGGTTTGGAGTGGAACCGGCGCATTGGCGGCATTTTGATGTCGTTCCTCTGTTGGGAGCATTGCGGTTGGAGACACGGCTCTGTTGTTTCTCTTTGCGTTCCTCCAGTGTCCGTCATTGTCCAAGTTTGATCTTCCGGGGAACTATGTACGACGTCGTCGGAGAGTCCAAGACGACGCCTTTCTCGAAGCCGACCAAGTCCCGCCATCTTCTCCTTTGATGGTGCGTTGACAAGGAGAGTTCTCTTGCAGGTGATGATCCTCGGAGGGATCCGCTGTGGGGCGAGACGTGGCTTTGATGATCATTTTTGGTAGGTTCTTTGTGTTGTAGTTAGAACTTCGGTGTTGGCTGTCTTCGGACTAGTCGGTGTGGAGTTCGTTCTGCGCTCGTTGTTCGCAGCGAGTTGTAGTCGTCTTGTACTAAAACTTCTGCCTTCTATAAAGATATGGTACGCATTTGGTGTATATACACGGTGTGTGCACGTGTGCGCAATTTTTTTTCTCTTTTCATTATCAATTTCTGACTGGTTTGGAGTAAATGGTTCTAACATGGAGAAGTACCAATGATGGAAAAATTAATTGGACGGCAAAAAAAAAGTTCTTAAGAAACAATTATTACAATGCAGACATGTTCACACTTGCAGACAACAAACACAGGCAAGACACAACTTCTATTGAGCAATTCAATCGCCGGGCTCCAAGATTGGAAAAAAAAACACGACCCTGTTGGAACATATTCTCGCTTGCACCCACATATAAAGTGTGGAGAATTTGTGCCCCATAAGAATCTTATATATTTAGTGGCAAACAACAATGACATGCAATACGTAGAACATATTCTGCCATGGAATAGAAAGAAAAGAGAAATCAAATTTCCCTGGCAGACATGTATATCTTTTTTTTAGGGAAGGCATATCTTTTTTTTAGGGAAGGCAGACATGTATATCTAGGGACCTAAGAGCATCTCTAGCAGAGTCCATAAATCTCGCCGGAACTGATTTTTTTCGGCAGATTTACGGGTTCGGGCCGAAAGTGACGCAGAACAGCACCCGAATCGGTGGGCTGGCCCGTATCGGAAGTTCGGGGGCCCGAGAAACTGGACCGTCGACCCGTATATATATACAGGCCGCGGAGGGGAGTTGCGTTCCAAAACCCTACTCCCTCCGCCGCCCCCTCCGTCGCGCGCACGGTTGGACTTCCGGCGAGCAATTGCGTAGCCACCGCCGCTGCTTCTCCTCTCTCTCCACCACCACCGTGACCGCATGGTCGGGGCGAACAGCGGGAGGCGGGGGACGCGGGCGGATTGGCGGGAGCAACTCTCCGCCCCCCCGTCTTCCAGTCGGAGGCCGAGCGGCGCAAATGGAACCGCAGCGAAGGCGCTCGGAAGCGGAGCGCGCGGCGCTGGACCAACTGGGGTCTGACGCCGCCGGGGAAGCTCGCGCGCTATGCAAATAGCGGCGAGGGGTCGTCCTCGGCCGCGTCCGGCCGTGCGATTTGGTGGCCCGCCTCGGACATCAGCGACGAGGAGGAGGAGGAGGAGGAGGTGCCGGAGGAGTAGGTGCCGGTGCGCACCCTCTAGCTGCAGTCCGGGGACTTCGTCCTTAACGACGACGAGGAGGCGACGGTGGTGCAGCAGGTGGCCGTCATCTCCGCCGCTGAGGCGCGCGCGCGCTTCTGCCGCGAGGAAGCGGAAGCCATCCGTGTCGTGCGCGAGTACGAGGCCGCGTAGAAGGAGGCGACCGTCCGCCGCGTGAAGTAGGAGGTCGTCGACCTCGACTCCGTGTAGGCCGCCGACCGTGTAGTCTGCCGCGGCGCGAATAGTAGCTCGCCGTCAGCGAAATTAGTTTACTTTTGGAGGTGGTCGCCGACGACCACCTTAAATGCAATGTATATATCGATCATAGCACCCGAATTATGCCTAAAGTATGTTTGAATTTTAGTTCTAGTGCTTGTTTGCGATGATCACTTACCGGCAAAATTTGAAATCGACGTTTTTCGGTTCCGAATACGGGTGTTGTTCTGCGCCACGCGCTAAAAAATGCTCGCTTTTGATTTTTCGGGAGACTGAACTCACTTTTTCGGTTCGAAAAAATAAGGGCTCTGCTAGAGATGCTCTAAGATAATAGAGTTCAGGTACGAGCCTGCATGTGTGCAGTATATGCGGCCACAGGGCCCCAATCTTTTGGGGGCCCATAATTTTCGCATAGGTCTACTTCAGATTTATATGGATACAGGCTTGGACGCAACGCTTGGGAGCCCATTTGCTTGGAGAGAATAATCACTACTAGCACAATACCCGTGCGTTGCTACGGATAAACACCAAATGATTGACACATGCTTCTTGCAACAAAACTTCTATGATGAGCGCGCCGGGGTCGACCGAGGAGCGGTCGGCGTCGCTGACCCACCGGGCCGAGCCGCAGCCGACCACGGGACCGCTGCTGCAGCCTGTTGGGGGTCCCGCGCTGCCGGTGCAGCAGGGCGCCACGACGTTTTCTTCGCCGGGGCATGCGGTCTCGGTGTTCGACGTGATTTTGTACCAAGCAAATGAAAATCACGTGGCATTTTGAGTGTGCAATACACGTCTAAATACACATGACAGAGCGGCCGTACAAGTACTTGTGCCTGCCTATGCTAATCTCTTATTCAAATGGACGTTGGCTATACATGCACGTTTTGCTGTATCCAGGCACATACTAAATCATATCAATCATTTGCTTGGTAGTTTTCCATGTATGGTCTGGCTGTAGGTCATGCGCACGTATATGTGCGCGTACGAATACAGCGTACACGTCCTGGCCGCCCCTGGAGCATCGGAGGTGTCCGCTGCAGTACGCCCCCGTCCCGCATCAGCCTGGCGCCGATTGACACGGCCGAACTGATAGATATGGATCAAGCTATTGGATGAGATAATCCCGTCTCAAGCCAAGCCGTAAATAGAGCAACGGCACAACAATCTGAGAACGACGCCCGCGCAGCGCGTTCTTTTCAGTTTGACATAGGCGCTCGTCTATAAAAGGGACGGAGCAGCAGTTAAGTTGGAGGAGGAGAAGATACACACAGAAAACTGGGCAGCGGCTGACGCGCCTAACAAGAGGCCAGAGAGCCGGGGCAGCGGACGCGCCCCGCAACGTGCAACGTGAAGACGGAGGTTGCCAATCACCGGCGACCGAGAACGTCGCGGACACGGCGTGACCCGCAGCGACCCGGCGCCACGCCGGTTAGCCGTCGGAGCTCTCCGCCACGCTGACAAGGTGCGCCATCACACCGACGATGCCGACCATGACCGTGGAGGTCCCGCTTCTTCACGTCACCACAATCTGTGGCGAACAACATCCTCTTTGTCGAGGAGGAGGCCACCGCAGGAGCTTCCCATATGCAGCCCGTCGGTGTGCACCGATGATGCCAGCATCCGTCGAAATGCAGGCCATGTCACCGGGATGAGACATATTTCCTCCATTATCTAAGAACCATGGTGATTGTATTGAGCTGCAGGTACGTACATGGTGCAGTCTACCCAGGGGACAGACGGTAAACAAGAGGCAGCGAACCACGCGCCTAACAAGAGAAGAAGCTCAGGGAGCGGATGAGGCGCCCCATGACGTGAAGACGGAGATGGCCGATTACCGGAGGTCGAGGACGTCAACCACGGCGTGACCGGCAGCGATCCTACGGCGCGCCGTGATGCACATGAAGCTAGAAAGGTAGCTGACTAAGCTTGCCGCGACACCAACAGTGAGAAGCCATCACGCCGACGACGCCGGCCATGGCCGTGCAAGCCCTGCTCCACCACACGCCACCTGCAGAGTCCATGGTGACCAAGATCATCTCCATCGCCAAGGACGCCGTCGCCGGGATTCTCATCCGCTGCCACCGGAGACGGCGGATGACACGCCCAAGCCACGCCATGGAGCAGTGACGCAGATCACACCCATGGACAGATGCTGGCAAGCACCTATACTCCCGTTTGCAGACGGACATGACGCCGTCGCCAACGGCCTCGACGCCGAGCCTGGACAACCAGAAGAATTGTCAATGGAGCTCCATGCCGTCGGCTACAACGCCGATGGTCAGAATCCCTCACGACGACGTGTCAGGCACGGACGTCGACAGTCTTCTACCATCTAACACTAACACGGCTGCATCTTGCAGCAGTGCGTATTTGCTTTGGTACAGATTGACGCATCATGCAATCCATGGACCTAGAATGTGCTGGCATGCATGCGTACATGCCGCGCTCGAGTGCTCCTGAAGAAGGCGTCGGTGGTTGGAGCTTCTTCGTGCGTCCACAACCTGGCCCTTCACATGGACACGACGGCAGCAGCACACGGCGGAGAGAAGAAATGAAGGCAGCGGCTGACGCGGCCACGGAGCCGGGGCAGCGGACGCGCCCCGCAACATGAAGACGTACGGAGGTGTCGCCGATCACTGGCGAACAAGGATGTCAGCGATTGAGGACGTCGGCGACATGACGCGTCCGGCAGCGACCCGATGCCACGCTGTGATGCACATCAAGCGAAGCTCTCCGCGACGCTGACAAGGCAAGCTAGCCATTGCGCCGACGACGCCGACCATGGCCGTGAAGGCCCTGCTCCTCCACGCCACCACAGTCTGTGGCGAACAAGATCATCTCCGTCGACGAGGACGCTACCGCTGGAGCTTCCCATATGCAGCCCATCGGCGTGCACCCGGACTTGAAGACGGAGGCTATTGGCAAGCGCCGGAACTCCATCTCACCGGCAGGCGTGGCACTGTCGCCAGCGGTCCCGGTGTTGCGCCGGGATGCAAACCTCGAGGGATAGCCATGGAGCTCGACACCATCGGTTGCAACGCCGATGATAAGAAGCCCTCACAAATCAACGTCACTTCAATCTAAAAGATCAACAACCGTGCCCACATGCATGTGTACATGCTGCCACCAGGCGCGCGTGAAGATGGCTACGGTTGAGGGATCAACAACCGGCCCTTCCCGCGACCATGTCGTCTCGACACCATCTCAATCTGTCCAAGACTTCTACGCCGAGGGCAGCGAAACCCACGCGCCCATGCTCATCAGTGGCTTGACGGGAAATCCACGTCGCCAAGTTCTAGATGGAGAGAATCGGCGCATGCAATTCGGCTAGAAATGATCACGTACATATGTACGGAAGGAGCCAATGCATACGCGCTATGGCCCTCTAAATCACACCGGTCAAGGTTTAGACTAATTAACCATTATTTTGTTACATGTATGCATATGTGTTTTGGTATATCAGGTACGAATGGATCCATGCAAGCGAAAACGACCAGACGAAGTCACCACGCCAATGTCCGGAGGTCGTCTCACCATGGACGCCGAGGAGCCAGCTCCGTCGCGCCCGCTGCAAGCTTGACATCCACGCACATCGATCGCCTTCAACGAAGCTTCAACCAGAGACCACATCGACATGCCGGCACACCTTCATCAGCCCCTCCCATACATGGACACCAACTACATCGACACGAAGATCGTCTTCATCGACTCGCTGGCAAGGCGGCGAGGACGCCAACTACATTGGCACGCTGCCATTCATCTACGCCAAGCGACTACGCTAGTCGAGTCACACGACAACGGCATATCAAGCCTCCATGGGCCCATGCACACCTCCAACATCACAAGATCTACATCGCCAAGTTCATACATCATCGTCATCAAGCATCGCTGCCATGCGACGACGTTTAAGTCTACTCCGACAACCACATCAACCCTCTTCCCCAACATCGGCCTAGCACCGACGAGGCGAAGCCACTTCACCGACATGTCTTTTCTCCGATGAAGCAAACCATTTCTTGCCGGGCACCGACGAGGCGAAGGCAAGACATCAAGTCCGACACCGACGAGGCGGACACCACCAGGCCTGGCACCGACGAGGCGAAGGCCGCCCATCTGTCTGAGCTGACGAGGCCAGACATCTTCATCATCGGACATCGACAAGCCGGAGAGTATGGCCAAGCATTGCCGGGGCGACGGACGTACCGTCCCGCTTTCCACTCACCATCACATCATCGTCTACGCCAAGTACATGGAGCAGACGAGACTTGAAGACGACGACCATTGCAGCAGCTTAATCGGAGGTGGTCCGCGACGTTGACTCGCGGACGTAATTAATCGGGAGTCTTCCGAGACCCCGTGAATCAGAACACACAATCGCCCAAGTCATATCGGCCGCGCTAGCAGGCCATGGAGCGCATATGTAAAGGGATCTTGTAATTTCGTTTCTCCATCGAGAGATTAATAAAAATACATGTTTCCCTATATTTTATTTGTGTACTTATGTACACTGGCACGCCCGCACATTCATTTTCCCCTGGCGCGTAGAGAGATAATATTTAGTCCACTTTTTATTATTTCTCGTGTCAAACAAAATGGCACGCCCGGTGGGACCTGGTTCTCCTCCCATCTTTGCTGCGCAACAATGGTCGTCGAATTCGTCTTCATGATCTTCTCTGCAATACAAGATGATGTGTGAATTTATATTATCTTGGGATGTTCTAGCCGGGGGCCTATCTTTTAAAATGGCCCGGATAACTCCCTCGCAATTCAAGATCCGACTGGGATCACTTTTTCTAGTGGGAATCCACGGGTGCATGTCCAAAATGCCTTGATACGTGGGTTCTGTCCGAATTACAGCGGCCAGTTAATAAGGCGCCATGCATTATATAAGGGGTCTAAGGTGTTTTACCCTCCCAAGACTTTCTTTGGTGGACCATGTTATCGTCCACCTTTGATGTCAGGCTTCACCTATTTCCGAATCACGCCTAGTTGTACTTGGGGCAGTTTTGTGAAGCGGGAATTTACCTTGTTCCAGACAAAAACCAAGCTTCGTCAATCTTGACTAGAAGCCTCGTACACCGGCGACTGAACCTATCCTAGGTCGCCCCATGAAGACGATGGCTCTAATTGATGGAAGGGTGGCATACTCCTTTGATGAAGAAGCGAATGGCCCGTCTTCTCTGACCTACGGGGCTCTGGCCCGTCTTCTCCGACCTACTGGGCTCGGATGCGAGGGCGATGTGCTGAGCGGATACCTTCACCAAGCGCAGGTTCTACCGGAAGAGCTATGGCATCTATAGCCTTCACATGTTGTACTTGGTTTTTGCACAATATGCATCACATTATTCCACCTTTTTGCATGATCTGAGGCAATTACTAAATATAAATAATGGTTTTTCCTACAAATATCTGCTAGTATTTGAAGAATTGGCTACCTTGGGACTTGTCAGAGGGCGTCAGAACATGCTGTGCTGCAATGGAGTTGCTCTCACACTCATAATGCACGACACATACCAATTGGATGCTTCTGGAGGCAGTGGAGAAGACTATTTGGGCACTTCTGACACTGAGACTCCATGCTCATCATTCTTGCTGGCGTGTCTCAGGTTCACGGAGGCTCGCGTCCTGGGGAAGACTATAGGAAAAGATCAAGAAAATGCTGCCCGGTCCAACACAAGTTGAGATTCGGTGCGTAGCCCCTTGGTAACCCCGGGGCGTGCCACCATAAGCTCCAGATAAAGTGCCAGAGGGTTTTCTTAGTCCACCAAGGTGAATGACTGTTTTCCAAGTTCTCAAGGTGGGTCCCTGTCCAAATAGAAGAATATTTCTGAAGAGGTTCAAGCAATCCTGAGAAGAACAAAAGAAAATCTCCAGAAGTTCAATTGATCTTATAAAGTCCACGGCTGTACAAATAGCTCGTGGAAAGCAATTCTCACAAGAGTAAATATCTTCAAGAGTTCAAAGAAGCAAGTCAAGCAATCCTGGGCAGTAAGGGAACCACTCGAAAGGAGGCGGGAGCAGTCATTCACCACCCCTCAACAAGGCATGGAAAACCACAAGCCATCGTCCTAAAACCATTCAGCCTCAACTTACCACGCCCAAGTCTCTGGGTTTGTGGGGCATCATGCAGGGGGGCATGGTCCGGCTGTGGGACTCCTCGGTATCATGATGGGCTAGGGTATGACATTCTACTACCTCTCGGAAGCATCCATGAAGCATGTCGTCTCCACACACACACTCTCTCTCTCTCTCTCTCTAAAGGAAACTCAATATCGAGTTGCGACGGTCATGGTCCTCTGACGTTTCCAATGATGAGTCCTTTGGTAGCCTTTTCCGATTACACCACTATGCCTCATGGTTTAAAGAATTTTTTTTTAAAACGTGTTTCAAAACATACCTGCTTGCATATTCTTGGCATTCACACTTGGTGCAGCTATAATCATCATGGCGCACACGTTGAACCTGCGCTAATAAGATGGCTACTGGACCACCATATCAGTGTGTCCATGATACTGCCTATGACCTCACGACATCTAGTGGCTTACGCCAACATCGAATAAACATTGGCGGCTGGGGCAGGCGACATCCATGCTCAGAAGGTGGCCCGATGGCTCCCTGTCATCCGTATATCTACATCAACCTATGTCATGGTGCTGGGGCAGCAACTTCCATGCGCCGTGGCATCGCCGATGACTTCTCGGCGCTCGATCTTCTACGTCGACCTATTAATGGTGCTGGGGCAGCAACTTCCATGCGCCGTGACATCGCCGACGACTTCTCGGCGCTCCATCTTCTACATCGACCTACGTCATGGTGCTGGGACAGCAACTTCCATGCGCCGTGACATCGCCGACGACTTCTCGGCGCTCCATCTCCTACATCGACCTACGTCATGGTACTGGGGCAGTAACGCCCATGCACCACGACATCGCCGTCTTCTTCTCGGCGCCAGACCTTGTGCAACCTACGTCATTGCGTTGGGGGCAATAACACCCATGCACCATGACATCGCCAACAACTTGTCGGCGCTTGATCTTCTACATCGACCTACATCACGGCACTGGGGGCAGTAACGCCCATGCGCCATGACGCCGTCGGCGACTTCTCGGCGCTCGATCATCCACACCAACCTACACCACGGCACTAGGGGCAGTAACACCCATGCACCATGCCATCGCCGACGACTTCTCGGCGCTCCATCTTCTACCCCGACCCACATCGTGGACCGGGCAGTAACGCCCATATGCCATGACATCGCCGACGACTTCTCGACGCTCGGTCATCGACACCAATGTACGTAGCGGCAATGGGGCAGCAATACCCATGCGCCGTGACATCGCCGATGACTTCACGACACCTTTATAATCTACATCAACAATATCACGAGCACATGAGTTGGCAACACCTGTGTTTCTATGACGCTGACGGCGCCCCAGCGCCTAGTCCACAATTACAATAACGCCAGGGCAACACCGCCCCTCGGTCATCAACATAGCCGATGGCTACCCCGGCATACTACTGTTCACTTAAATGTGAGCGGTCGATGGCTTTCCGACGCTTCTTCTTTGCATAGGACCACGACAAGGCGGAGGGCTTCTACTGCTTTGTATGTGCGTCTCTACCAAGTTTATGGGAGTAGTGTAGCGCGCCAGTGCGGCCAGCGTGAATCTGTGAAACCCTCCGACCTAGTCGGCTGGCACTGCAACTGCAAAGCGGTCGCGACTAGATTGATAAAAATTCTTCAAGACATGGCATGGTATTTCGCCGTCAAATGAAGGCAATGTGAGGTTGTCTTATTGCCTGGCACCGTGACTGTTTCATGGTCGCAACAAGCCTCCTCACGCTCAATGCAAGTGCGGATGAACTTACCTGCACTAGACTATAACGGTTTCTTCTCAAGGAAAATTCACACTATCGACGTACCTATTGATGTTCTTCTATACAAGATGTTTATGCGGCTGCGCATGGAGGCATGCGGCCGTGACCACGTCGTTACGGCTATGGAGCCCGCGTCGGTCAGCAGGTAGATGACCCGCGGCACGACCCTAAAATTTCCTCGCAATGTTTTGGCTTGCTTCGTTGCACCCACAGCCTTCATCAACTGGGCGTGTGGCATTCTCATCTTTATATAAAAATGCTTCTGAGCAAATGGATAAAAAGGATAGGCGCATGTATAGCGATGCCCTGTATTGCTGGTAGTGCGTCATCTGGACGCCTGCTTCTTTTATTATTTGCACTTAGTGTTCAAGCATGCAGCGTGAAGGAAGATTAAAAGAAAGCCATGGATTGCCTACATGGTATTTATATGGATGGTATCGCTGGGCGGGTGAGTTATAATAATCTCGCCGCCGTGCCCAGATGATCGATTACTTGATCGCTGATGGCGCTCCGACGTCAAGGCAACTAATGGTGTCAGGCTGCATGCTTATACGGTTATGCGCCACTTATTTCTTCTTTTATTTACCTACCTTGAATCCAATTAGCTTCGCGCTCAAACTTGACTCAGTGTGCGTCGTCATTTGGGATTAGATCTTGCCAAGGTGGTGCCCTCTGACCGCAGGGCAATCTTAATGCGCTAACAACGAGAAAAATAAGGCTGCAAAGAAAATGCGCCAGTTAAGTTTGTTTTCTCACCAAGTCGAGTTTGATCTGCTTCGCGCTCGAACTCAACTTGGTGAGGGGGCATTTGTTCGACGTGATTTTGTACCAAGCAAATGAAAATCACGTGGCATTTTGAGTGTGCAATACACGTCTAAATACACATGACAGAGCGGCCGTACAAGTACTTGTGCCTGCCTATGCTAATCTCTTATTCAAATGGACGTTGGCTATACATGCACGTTTTGCTGTATCCAGGCACATACTAAATCATATCAATCATTTGCTTGGTAGTTTTCCATGTATGGTCTGGCTGTAGGTCATGCGCACGTATATGTGCGCGTACGAATACAGCGTACACGTCCTGGCCGCCCCTGGAGCATCGGAGGTGTCCGCTGCAGTACGCCCCCGTCCCGCATCAGCCTGGCGCCGATTGACACGGCCGAACTGATAGATATGGATCAAGCTATTGGATGAGATAATCCCGTCTCAAGCCAAGCCGTAAATAGAGCAACGGCACAACAATCTGAGAACGACGCCCGCGCAGCGCGTTCTTTTCAGTTTGACATAGGCGCTCGTCTATAAAAGGGACGGAGCAGCAGTTAAGTTGGAGGAGGAGAAGATACACACAGAAAACTGGGCAGCGGCTGACGCGCCTAACAAGAGGCCAGAGAGCCGGGGCAGCGGACGCGCCCCGCAACGTGCAACGTGAAGACGGAGGTTGCCAATCACCGGCGACCGAGAACGTCGCGGACACGGCGTGACCCGCAGCGACCCGGCGCCACGCCGGTTAGCCGTCGGAGCTCTCCGCCACGCTGACAAGGTGCGCCATCACACCGACGATGCCGACCATGACCGTGGAGGTCCCGCTTCTTCACGTCACCACAATCTGTGGCGAACAACATCCTCTTTGTCGAGGAGGAGGCCACCGCAGGAGCTTCCCATATGCAGCCCGTCGGTGTGCACCGATGATGCCAGCATCCGTCGAAATGCAGGCCATGTCACCGGGATGAGACATATTTCCTCCATTATCTAAGAACCATGGTGATTGTATTGAGCTGCAGGTACGTACATGGTGCAGTCTACCCAGGGGACAGACGGTAAACAAGAGGCAGCGAACCACGCGCCTAACAAGAGAAGAAGCTCAGGGAGCGGATGAGGCGCCCCATGACGTGAAGACGGAGATGGCCGATTACCGGAGGTCGAGGACGTCAACCACGGCGTGACCGGCAGCGATCCTACGGCGCGCCGTGATGCACATGAAGCTAGAAAGGTAGCTGACTAAGCTTGCCGCGACACCAACAGTGAGAAGCCATCACGCCGACGACGCCGGCCATGGCCGTGCAAGCCCTGCTCCACCACACGCCACCTGCAGAGTCCATGGTGACCAAGATCATCTCCATCGCCAAGGACGCCGTCGCCGAGGATTCTCATCCGCTGCCACCGGAGACGGCGGATGACACGCCCAAGCCACGCCATGGAGCAGTGACGCAGATCACACCCATGGACAGATGCTGGCAAGCACCTATACTCCCGTTTGCAGACGGACATGACGCCGTCGCCAACGGCCTCGACGCCGAGCCTGGACAACCAGAAGAATTGTCAATGGAGCTCCATGCCGTCGGCTACAACGCCGATGGTCAGAATCCCTCACGACGACGTGTCAGGCACGGACGTCGACAGTCTTCTACCATCTAACACTAACACGGCTGCATCTTGCAGCAGTGCGTATTTGCTTTGGTACAGATTGACGCATCATGCAATCCATGGACCTAGAATGTGCTGGCATGCATGCGTACATGCCGCGCTCGAGTGCTCCTGAAGAAGGCGTCGGTGGTTGGAGCTTCTTCGTGCGTCCACAACCTGGCCCTTCACATGGACACGACGGCAGCAGCACACGGCGGAGAGAAGAAATGAAGGCAGCGGCTGACGCGGCCACGGAGCCGGGGCAGCGGACGCGCCCCGCAACATGAAGACGTACGGAGGTGTCGCCGATCACTGGCGAACAAGGATGTCAGCGATTGAGGACGTCGGCGACATGACGCGTCCGGCAGCGACCCGATGCCACGCTGTGATGCACATCAAGCGAAGCTCTCCGCGACGCTGACAAGGCAAGCTAGCCATTGCGCCGACGACGCCGACCATGGCCGTGAAGGCCCTGCTCCTCCACGCCACCACAGTCTGTGGCGAACAAGATCATCTCCGTCGACGAGGACGCTACCGCTGGAGCTTCCCATATGCAGCCCATCGGCGTGCACCCGGACTTGAAGACGGAGGCTATTGGCAAGCGCCGGAACTCCATCTCACCGGCAGGCGTGGCACTGTCGCCAGCGGTCCCGGTGTTGCGCCGGGATGCAAACCTCGAGGGATAGCCATGGAGCTCGACACCATCGGTTGCAACGCCGATGATAAGAAGCCCTCACAAATCAACGTCACTTCAATCTAAAAGATCAACAACCGTGCCCACATGCATGTGTACATGCTGCCACCAGGCGCGCGTGAAGATGGCTACGGTTGAGGGATCAACAACCGGCCCTTCCCGCGACCATGTCGTCTCGACACCATCTCAATCTGTCCAAGACTTCTACGCCGAGGGCAGCGAAACCCACGCGCCCATGCTCATCAGTGGCTTGACGGGAAATCCACGTCGCCAAGTTCTAGATGGAGAGAATCGGCGCATGCAATTCGGCTAGAAATGATCACGTACATATGTACGGAAGGAGCCAATGCATACGCGCTATGGCCCTCTAAATCACACCGGTCAAGGTTTAGACTAATTAACCATTATTTTGTTACATGTATGCATATGTGTTTTGGTATATCAGGTACGAATGGATCCATGCAAGCGAAAACGACCAGACGAAGTCACCACGCCAATGTCCGGAGGTCGTCTCACCATGGACGCCGAGGAGCCAGCTCCGTCGCGCCCGCTGCAAGCTTGACATCCACGCACATCGATCGCCTTCAACGAAGCTTCAACCAGAGACCACATCGACATGCCGGCACACCTTCATCAGCCCCTCCCATACATGGACACCAACTACATCGACACGAAGATCGTCTTCATCGACTCGCTGGCAAGGCGGCGAGGACGCCAACTACATTGGCACGCTGCCATTCATCTACGCCAAGCGACTACGCTAGTCGAGTCACACGACAACGGCATATCAAGCCTCCATGGGCCCATGCACACCTCCAACATCACAAGATCTACATCGCCAAGTTCATACATCATCGTCATCAAGCATCGCTGCCATGCGACGACGTTTAAGTCTACTCCGACAACCACATCAACCCTCTTCCCCAACATCGGCCTAGCACCGACGAGGCGAAGCCACTTCACCGACATGTCTTTTCTCCGATGAAGCAAACCATTTCTTGCCAGGCACCGACGAGGCGAAGGCAAGACATCAAGTCCGACACCGACGAGGCGGACACCACCAGGCCTGGCACCGACGAGGCGAAGGCCGCCCATCTGTCTGAGCTGACGAGGCCGGACATCTTCATCATCGGACATCGACAAGCCGGAGAGTATGGCCAAGCATTGCCGGGGCGACGGACGTACCGTCCCGCTTTCCACTCACCATCACATCATCGTCTACGCCAAGTACATGGAGCAGACGAGACTTGAAGACGACGACCATTGCAGCAGCTTAATCGGAGGTGGTCCGCGACGTTGACTCGCGGACGTAATTAATCGGGAGTCTTCCGAGACCCCGTGAATCAGAACACACAATCGCCCAAGTCATATCGGCCGCGCTAGCAGTGCCATGGAGCGCATATGTAAAGGGATCTTGTAATTTCGTTTCTCCATCGAGAGATTAATAAAAATACATGTTTCCCTATATTTTATTTGTGTACTTATGTACACTGGCACGCCCGCACATTCATTTTCCCCTGGCGCGTAGAGAGATAATATTTAGTCCACTTTTTATTATTTCTCGTGTCAAACACTCGGAGGCCGCCACGCAGGGGGGCCGGGTGGAGGTGCTGCCCGATTCTTCTCCGCCTCTGCCGCGTCCGAGTGTCGCAGTGGTGGAGGAGATGCGGGACCTTGAGCAGCGGACTCCGAGGACCACGCCTACTATGGCGGTTAGGTCTTCCGAGTCTGTGGCTCCGCCGGCTTCCTCGTCGCCACCGTCTGCTCCGCCGTCTACCTCCACGCCGCCGGCCAAGGCGGGAGAGATACAGGGGGCTTCTTCACCCGCTACCCCTGTTTCGGCGGCTCCTACTTCACCAGCTGGTTCTCCGCCGCGCTCGCCCACTTCTTCGCCAGCCTCCTTGCAGCAGCCTTCACCCACGGTCCCTCCTCCAGTCGTTCAGCCGACGGTGAGGAGGAGTGGGAGGTTTGCTCTTTCGGAGGATGGGGCGGGGGCGACGGATGAGGACGTTATGCAGAGAGCCATGCGACGCAAGGCGGAGATGAATCTCGACACGGCAGGTATTAAACAACCGTCTAAGTCTTTTGTTTCTTTTTCGGATACTCGTATTTCTTCTAATTTGAGTAGCCTAGGGGTTTCCTTGGGTTCTCGGTCTGATGAGATTTCTGTTTCGGCTAATGTGTTGAGACAAACGGAGCTTGACCGTTTAACGGTTGTTCCGAATGTCTCCACTGGGCCTGAAACGGCAATTATAGACGATGATGATGATGATGACATCCTAGATGGTCAAATTCTCTCGGCTATAATTGGCAACATTTCAGAAGTTGATTTAGAACACGCGGAGCTTAGTTCTGATTTACAAGCATCCGAACGTGGTTCTCGATCATCGTGCTGGAAAGAAATCTCGTAGGTATGGCAAGAACTCTAAATCTAAAATAGTTTCTCGATGAATGGCATGTTCCGGAATAGCGAGAGGTCTTCGTGACTTGGCTAAGCATTCCCACATTGCTGATGGTTGTAGAGATTATGATTTAGATTTTCTTGCTATATCGGAGACGGGTAGGCGAAATTTCTCTCAAAGTTTTCTCGACCGTTTGTCGGGCGGGATTAACTTTCGGTGGTTTTCTCGCCCGCCCGTGGTAGGTCGGGGGGCATTTTACTTGGCGTCCGCATAGACACCATGACCGTTTTGGCTAGTTCGATGGAGAGTACCACATTAAGCTCGACATTCGGAACAAAGCAGATGGTTTCATGTGGAGTCCGGTCGTCGTGTATGGTGCCGCCCGGGAAGTGTTTAAGGCTGACTTTTACGTGAGTTGGTAAACCTTACAAAAGATAATCCTTACCCGATTTTAATCGGAGGTGATTTTAATTTGTTGAGGTTTCCTCATGAGAAAAGTAAAGGCCGCTTTGATGGTCATTGGCCTTTCTTGTTCAACGCTGTCATTGATAGCCTTGATTTAAGAGAGGTGTTTATGACTGGTCGACAGTTTACTTGGGCAAACAGCTTGCCGGAGCCCACCTACGAGAAACTAGATCGCGTGTTGATGGATACCGAATGGGAAAATAAATACCCTTTGGTGTCAGTCCGCGCACTAGAACGTATTGAAAAACTGTCTGACCACGCTCCCATCCTTTTAACCACCGGGAATCCCACACCCGTTTGTAAACGGCCGTTCAAATTTGAACTTGGCTGGTTATATCGAGAGGGATTTCACGATATGGTTAAAAGGGTTTGGGATAGACCAGTCGGGGGGAGTACGCCCATTTTGAGATGGAATAATAAAATGCGTTCTATGCGCAAACATCTCTCTGGTTGGGCTTCCCATACGGCTGGTATTCTTAAAAAAGAAAAGTCTCGCTTATCAAATGTGATTGATGAGCTTGAGGCTGTTGCGGAGATTAGACCCCTGTCTACACATGAGATTGAGCTTAAAAATCAATCCAATGAACAGATGGCGGGTCTTCTTCGCGAAGAGGAGCTCAAATGGTATCAACGATCAAAGCTCAATTCATCTTGGAAGGAGACTCGAATACGCGATATTTCCATGGCTTAGCAAATGGGAGACACCGGAAAAAACGTATTCACTCTCTTATTCAAGATGAAGGGTTGATTGAAGGCCATGAGCAACTCAAGTCTTACATTACTAATTATTATAAGGGTCTGTTTGGTCCTCCGGAGGAAAGTACTTTCTATCTTAACGAGGACTTAACGGATGATATACCCCAAGTTTCTTTGGAAGAAAACGGCTTGCTGACCGCACCTTATGCGAGGAAGAGGTTAAGAAGGCAGTTTTCCAAATGGAATGCAACAAAGCACCGGGTCCGGATGGGTTTCCAGCAGAGTTTTATCAAACCTTACGGGATACTATTAAATCGGACCTTCTAGATTTGTTCGAGTGATTTACACATTGGACAACTAGAATTATTTCGTCTAAATTTTGGTGAAGTTATCTTGTTACCGAAAATTAATGAGGCAGAAAGGATCCAACAATATAGACCCATTTGCCTATTAAATGTAAGTTTCAAGATTTTCACGAAAGTGGCCACCATTAGACTTAATACGGTTGCGGATCATGTTGTTTTACCATCGCAGACAGCCTTTATGCAAGGACGTAATATCCTTGATGGAGTAGCGGTTTTGCATGAGACGGTACATGAGATGCATTCTAAGAAATTAAATGGGGTTATTTTAAAGCTTGATTTTGAGAAGGCGTATGATAAAGTTAAATGGTCTTTCCTTCAACGGACACTCAGGATGAAAGGCTTTTCGTCTGAGTGGCGAGCTCTAATTCATGATTTCGTGTATGGAGGTAGTGTTGCAATCCGGGTTAATGATGACACCGGACACTACTTCCAAACACGAAAAGGGTTACGCCAAGGAGATCCGCTATCTCCGATGTTATTTAACATCGTAGCGGATATGTTGGCGGTACTCATAGAGAGAGCCAAGTCCGATGGTCGGATTGAAGGTGTGATTCCACATCCGGTTGATGGTGGCTTATCTATCCTTCAATACGCTGATGACACAATTCTTTTTATGGATCATGATCTTGAAAAAGCTCGAAATCTGAAATTAATTTTAGCAGCTTTTGAGCAATTATCGAGATTGAAAATTAACTTCCATAAAAGTGAATTGTTACGCTTCGGTGATGCCCAAGACGATGTAGCTCTGTATACAGAGTTATTTGGTTGTGGGCAAGGCCAATTTCCGATTCGCTATTTGGGTATTCCGATTCACTATCGGAGACTGACAATTGCGGAATGGAAATTAGTGGAAGAAAGATTACAAAAACGTCTCAGTAGTTGGAAAGGTAAATTGTTATCCCTGGGTGGAAGATTGGTACTCATTAATTCAGTACTAACTAATATGGTACTGTATATGCTATCATTCTTCATCCTGCCAAAAGGAATTCTGCATAAACTCGATTATTATCGATCCAGATTCTTTTGGCAAGGGGACAGCGAGAAAAAGAAATATCGACTGGTTAAATGGAGTATAGTTTGTAGTCCCAAAGATCAAGGAGGGCTTGGAGTTCATGACCTGGAGGTCAAGAATTCAGCTCTCCTGGGTAAATGGCTTTTTAAGCTACTTACGGAGGATGGGATTTGGCAAACTATACTTCGGAGAAAGTACATCGGCTCGAAGACATTATCTCGGTGGTTTGGAAACCCGGGGATTCACACTTCGGGCTGGTCTTATGGCGACAAAAAATGTCTTTTTTCGACATGGGACTTTCTCCATTAAGAATGGAGCACAGATACGGTTCTGGGAAGATGCTTGGCTCGACAATGCTCCCCTAAGTGAACAGTATCCCGCTTTGTATAGAATTGCGCGTCGCCAAGGTGATACCATTGCAACTGTAATGGCTACTTCACCCCCGAATGTGACGTTCAGACGGGTTTTACTAGGACAAAGGCTTGTGGCATGGAACAATCTAATTCAGCGGCTTGGAGATATTCAGTTATCGCCAGAGCCAGATGAATTTCGATGGAACCTCCATGTAGATGGTACTTTTTCTGTAAAATCTTTATACAATGCGATCCTGCTTTCTGATTTACCAGTTGATAATAATAAAAAAATTTGGAAGATGAAGATACCATTAAAAATTAAAATTTTTGGATGGTATCTTCGTCGCGGGGTTATCCTCACCAAAGATAATCTTGTTAAGCGGAATTGGCACGGAAGTACACGATGTGTCTTTTGTCATCATGATGAAACCATCAAACATTTATTCTTCCAGTGCCAGTTTGCGAGATCTATATGGTCAGTCATCCAAGTAGCGTCTACCTTGTATCCGCCGACTAGTGTCGCTAATGTCTTTGGCAATTGGCTTCATGGTATTAACTCAAGGTTTAAAATGCTTCTTAGGATGGGGGCGCTAGCGGTTATCCGGGCGCTCCGGCTATGTAGAAATGACAAGATCTTTAATGACAAAAATTGCTCTTTGTTGCAGGTCATCTACAGATGCACGGGTATTCTCCGTTCGTGGTTACCTCTTCGGCGTGTGGAGAACCGAGACCTATTTACGGAGGTCTGTACACGGTTGGAGGATACGGCGAGGGATACTTTTTCCCTACATGGGTGGCAGCATAGTCTACGGATAGTAGCTCCTCCCACATCTTAGGCGTCGTATGATTCATCGTTCCGAAATGTATTTCGCCCTTTTATTTTTGTAACTCTGGACTCTTGAGACAACAAACGGCTGTGTGCATCCTGGTTATGCAGAGGCTGGATGTAATTACTTCTTGAAGTAATAAAGCATCCTTTATCGAAAAACTTGTATGTTGAATAATCTAATGGTCTGCTTTATTTTTGTAATGCGGATTTATGGTTCGATGATGCAAATCGAAGTATGATAAACAGTGTCGTACGCGTGGACCACATCTTTCTTGCATTTCCAAATAATAGTTCATCTCTGTCAAAACAAGCTTCCACAGCAAGCAAACTCGTAAACATTTTGTTCGGGCTTTACCAATCTTTACTATTAAATTAAAATAGGACGTGATGGTTGGTGATGGTAGGTATACCGGAATCGTAAAAAAAACGGTCTATCCGTTTAGGCACGTCTCGTCCTAGAGACCACGCGATGCACGATAAGGCCATCCTTGATCAGTTGATCCCGGCGACGTAAATAGGATGGAACGACGTAATCGTTTGCAGGCCAAGAGATACCAAGCAAGGCCGATCCGACTACAATTCTAATTTGGCCACCTAGCTAGCGGACTACAAATCAAATCTGAAAAATCAATTAGTCAGGCGCGTTTGACTCTTTGCAATTCAGTCGGTTCTTCTTTTCTTTATTTGTGAAGTGAAAGAGCTAATTTCCTGATTGGAGGCCCACAAGCTATCCTTCCATGACATGATTTGGTTGCTGAGTACGGATAAAATTCGAATTGAACATACTCTTTGTGGTACCACATCGGCCTTCGGTGCCAACGAATTAGACAGCGTTACAAAGGACAAAATACCAGGGTAATTAAGTTGATACGTATTTTACAAAAATGATTCTACAATTTTCAGTTTGTGCAACGTAAAAAGGGCTTGCGACAATATACATTCAGTCAAGAGTTCCTCCGATCAGAAAATATTGATTCTTAGGAAAACCATAGACCGATGCGGCCACGCATGTTCCTAGCCCCTAGGAAAAAATCAGGTCGCACCTTTTGTCCAACGTGAAAACGTCTTTTTGCAAGGAACTAGATATTCGATCAAGCATCAACACATTGCTGAATAACTGATTGCGCATCAAGTATTGTAGGTAGCAAGTTAAGCTACAGTAATGGCAGAGAAAAGACAATCAATACAAAACATGTTTTTGTTTATCACTTACATTTAATTGAACCTTGCACTAAATGAAAAAGGCATGTGCATCGTATCGATGATGCAGAGGCCGGGCGATGCTTCATTTCAATAAAAAAAACTTGCATTTAATAATTAAAAAATCTAAAAACTCAGCTGAGCACATGGGGTGAAAAATTGGTTCACCCGTAGCAAAGCACGGGTATTCTGCTAGTCATCCTGCTGTACCAGAGAAAAAATATAGGAGACGAAAAACTCTGCAGCCTGTCGTGTTAGTCCATCGGTAGTACAATATGCTAAGAAACAACCAATTCAATTGTATAGATCTCCATTGTATAGACCAATATCTGATGAAGTACTTATAAAGCATCGTGAGTTTTGTACTCCACATTCCCAGGTTGGTACCAATCCGCTAATCTGGCATATGTAGCTGGCTTTTTATAAGCTTTTATAGGTCATACATATCACTGATCAGGGAGCAAATTGATCAGGTATACAAAACCAATGAGCATGCGCTTTGGAAAATGGATCAGCCCGTCTGACCAATGTAACCAGCTCTTTTTAATGGCAGAATCATCACTCATCAGGGTGGAGGTCACGCTGTGCTTGCAGCCGGCGATTCCTGCACCTGGGACAGCACAGGGCCACACCACCATAGATCGGCATCGGCCGACGCCCTTCCATTCCCAGTTGCGGGGCCGGCGCTGTGGTGCCGTATCCGGACGAAGTGGGGCGGCGGCGGCCAAATCAAGCATATCGCGAAGAGCAGGGAAAGACCAGGAGCAGAGCAACTTCATAGCGGAAGGTTGGCTGCTCGACGCATGCGAGCGCCCTGGCCGATGCAGGCGAACGGTCCGCGACTGGCCGCATCGTATCCTGATGCAGTGAAGTGGATTAATGAATCAAGCTCTAAACCATGGACTCGAATCAGACCACAAAGATAAATGAAACAGCAAAAAGTCAATGGGAAAATCCAGCCATCCGCACCCATCAAAACGGGAAAGAAATCCAAGAGATTTGGGAGGGGAGAGGTGGCGTTGCAGGAGTACATGGCTGCTCGTGCTGGACAAACGGATCTCGAGAACATGGCAGTGACGGCTGTGGAGCAGAGATACTTCCTTCATGCCGTCCGCTTGAGGACGAACCTCCACATCCCCCGTCCCCTTCCCGCAGTCATCGCCTCCGCCATCCACCAGCTCTACTCTTCTCAACAGAGAAGGGGGCTTGTGGCCTCTTGCTGGCGCGGCGGAGCCCTGGGAGGCGCGGGGCAGGTGGCAGCCTAGTTGGAGAAAGAAGAGAATAGGATGCGGGAGAGAGAGGACTGTGTGTTACTTTCATAAATTATGAGGGGTATATTGCAAAACAGGCTGACGTACCACGGTTGCATTCGGACTTAATACTGTAGTAAAGATACCACTAGTTGAAACCGAAAATTCTAAAATACCACTCAAAAAACCAAGCTCGCCAAAATACCACTATATTCTAGCTTTTCATTCCAAAATGACACTATGCACTAACTGAGAGTAACACCGACACAAAACAGTAGCATCTTCAACAAAACTATGACGGTAGCGTTTCCACTAAATTTAACCAGAATTACAACATCATGTGGGTAACATTATAAGAGCAATAACAATGAACCGCATGCGAACCAAATTGAGATTCTCTCAGGCATGGTGGAACTACACGGAGAGGGCAGCAGCTGGGAGGAGCCAGCGCTGTCGCTTCGCCCTGGTTATCTTATTTTGGGTGAGCTCTCTCATTACGTTAGATGAGGATAATTTTGGAATTTCGCGAACACAGGCAAGTGCCTTACAGTTTGACTAACGAAAAACGTTTGACACCTGACGGTAGTGTTATTTTGGCTATGAAAACTAAGATTGTAGTGGTATTTTGGCAAGATTGGTTTTTATAGTGGTATTTTGGAACTCTCGGTTTCAATTAGTGGTATAGTGAATATTCTCTCATTTGCTTGCCCCTGTCTCCGCCACCCCCCCCCCCCCCCCCACACCACCCTCGGGAGTATGAGTCGTAGATCATCGGCCGCCGGAAATCCACCTCCCCCAGGCGACCTAGGGTTCTCCGCCTCGTCCGCATCGCCCCTCCCGCCCGTCCGTCCTCCGCCGCCGCCAAAGGTATACCCCCTCTCGTGGCGGCGCCTCGCCGACGCCCCCCTTTCCCTTCCGTTGGCAGCCCTGTTCCACCCAACAGCTACCTCTTCTAGAAATACAGCATTTTTCTCTTCCATTCTAGTATTCCCTTTTGTTGCGAGCAGTCCAATCCGGAAATTAGTTCCTCTCCAACGTGTCCAGTCTGCCGTGGATTTGTTTGCGGCGGAGCTGTACAATCAGTTTTTCCCCCTGTTAGATCTTCCTATCTGTTATATAGGCGGGCCTATTGATTTGTACTTACTGGTATAACCGAGATCATTGGGCCGAATCAATTTAATTTTCGGGCGGGATATGTCTCTTAATATCACTGAACTACTATGTTCCATTATGGAGCTAACAAAATATTTGTTAGCTAATTCCAGTTCGAGAGGAGGAAACAACGCCACGGGTCGTCTCGCGCGAGGCGGCTCCGGGCGACCCAAACCCTAGAAGAAAAAAGCAGGCGATCTTCCTCCTCCTGGCCGCTGCCGTCGTCGGGGTCGACGGTGGCGGCTGCGCCCGGTTGCGAAGGCAGGGGCAGAGGTGGCGCGCCCGCGGACTCCCCTTCGCGCGGAGGTAGGGTCTTCCAGGGGCAGCGACGGTGGGCGGCGGGTCTGGTGGCGGTGGCTTCGGTTACGTAATCTGCATCATGGCGAGGGGCGCGATGGAGTGGTGGATCTCGGTGGGAGGAGGATGGCAGCCGGCCATCCGCGTCGTGGGCGTGCGTAGCTGCTCCCCTGATGGCTGCCGACCTCCACCGGCCGGGTTGGAGGAGGAAGATGGACCGCAGTTCCTAGCCATGACGGCGGCGTGGGGCCGACCGTTCATACTTTTATGGTGGTTGTCCTAGGGGTCTTCTTTTGCGAAGATGAAGACCTCTTGGATGCCAGTCTTTCTTCATCTAGCCGGAGTGATGAGTTTCGGAAGGCTCCGACGGTGAAGGGAACATTGCATATTTTCCCGAAGTTCACAGGATCGGGAGGTATTCGGTCGCGCGCACCAATGCTTTTATTCTAACCGTTTGATTCCGGAGGGAGCGGCCTGAAGCTCTGTTCTGTGTTGACATCAAGTTGACCTTTTGGTCCATGGTGAAGTCAGGAAAAGAGAATATCATGAAGGCTGGATTGGGGACTAGCCAAAGGAGGTTCAAGTCTCCGCGATGTTAAGAAACTTGCTTGATGTTCCGGGCTTCGCAGCAGTGGTATGAAAGTGGGGGCGTGATAACGCGTGAAGCACACGTCCGTTGGGAACCCCAAGAGGAAGGTGTGATGCGTACAGCAACAAGTTTTCCCTCAGTAAGAAACCAAGGTTATCGAACCAGTAGGAGATGAAGGCCACGTGAAGGTTGTTGGTGGAGGAGTGTAGTGCGGCGCAACACCAGGGATTCCGGCGCCAACGTGGAACCTGCACAACACAATCACAATACTTTTCCCCAACTTAACAGTGAGGTTGTCAATCTCACCGGCTTGCTGAAAACAAAGTATTAAACGTATGGTGTGGAGAATGATGTTTGCTTGTAGAAAACACCAGAGAACAGAGATTGCAGTAGATTGTATTTCAGATGTAAAAGAATGGACCGGGGTCCACAGTTCACTAGTGGTCTCTCTCCCATAAGATAAATAGCATATTGGGTGAACAAATTACAGTTGGGCAATTGACAAATAGAGATGCACATACATATCATGATGACTACTATGAGATTTAATCAGGGCATTACGACAAAGTACATAGACCGCTATCCAGCATGCATCTATGCCTAAAAAGTCCACCTTCGGGTTAGCATCCGCACCCCTTCCAGTATTAAGTTGCAAACAACGAGACAATTGCATTAAGTATGGTGCGTAATGTAATCAACACAAATATCCTTAGACAAAGCATTGATGTTTTATCCCTAGTGGAAACGAGCACATCCACAACCTTAGAACTTTCCGTCACTCGTCCCAGATTCAATAAAGGCATGAACCCACTATCGAGCATAAATACTCCCTCTTGGAGTCACAAGTATCAACTTGGCCGGAGCCTCTACTAGCAACGGAGAGCATGCAAGAACATAAACAACACATATATGATAGATTGATAATCAACTTGACATAGTATTCAATATTCATCGGATCCCAACAAATGCAACATGTAGCATTACAAATAGATGATCTTGATCATGATAAGCAGCTCACAAGATCTAAACATGATAGCACAAGAGGAGGAGACAACCATCTAGCTACTGCTATGGACCCATAGTCCAAGGATGAACTACTCACACATCAATCCGGAGGCGGGCATGGTGATGTAGAGCCCTCCGGTAATGATTCCCCTCTCCGGCAGGGTGCCGGAGGCGATCTCCTGAATCCCCCGAGATGGGATTGGCGGCGGCGGTGTCTCTGGAACTTTTTCCGTATCGTGGCACTCGATAATAGGATTTTCGCGACGGAGATTTTAAGTAGGCGGAAGGGCAGAGTCGGTGGAGGCACGGGGGCCCCACACCATAGGCCGGCGCGGGCCCCATGCTGGCCGCGCCGCCCTATGGTTAGGGCGCCTCGTGGCCCCACTTCGTATCCTCTTCGGTCTTCTGGAAGCTCCGTGGAAAAATAAGACCCTGGGCGTTCGTTTCGTCCAATTCCGAGAATATTTCCTGTGTAGGATTTCTGAAACCAAAAACAGCACAAAACAAGAACTGGTGCTTCGGCATCTCGTTAATAGGTTAGTGCCGGAAAATGCATATAAATGATGGAAAGTGTGTATAAAACATGTGAGTATTGTCATAAAACTAGCATGGAACATAAGAAATTATAGATACGTTTGAGACGTATCAAGCATCCCCAAGCTTAGTTCCTACTCGCCCTCGAGTAGGTAAACGATAACAAGGATAATTTCTGAAGTGACATGCTGCTATCATAATCTTGATCAATACTATTGTAAAGCATATGAGATGAATGTAGTGATTCGAAGCAATGGTAAAGAATATGATTAAACAACTGAATCATATAGCAAAGACTTTTCATGAATAGTACTTTCAAGACAAGCATCAATAAGACCTGCATAGGAGTTAACTCATAAAGCAATAAATTCTTAGTAGAAAGTTTTGAAGCAACACAAAGGAAGATATAAGTTTCAGCAATTGCTTTCAACTTGTAACATGTATATCTCATGGACAGTTGTCAACATAAAGCAATATAACAAGTGGAATAGGTAAACATGTAAGAATCAATGTACACAGTTGACACAAGTGTTTGCTTCTAAGATAGAAAGAAGTAGGTAAACTGACTCAACATAAAGTAAAAGAATGGCCCTTCGCAGAGGGAAGCATGGATTACTATTTTTGTGCTAGAGCTTTTATTTTAAAAACATAGAAACAATTTTGTCAACGGTAGTAATAATTCATATGTGTTATGCATAAGACATCTTATAAGTTGCAAGCCTCATGCATAGAATACCAATAGTGCTCGCACCTTGTCCTAATTAGCTTGGATTTACATGGATTATCATTGCATAACATATGTTTCAACCAAGTGTCACAAAGGGGTACCTCTATGCCGCCCTGTACAAAGGTCCAAGGATATAGATCGCATTTGATTTCTCGTTTTTGATAGATCTCAACTAAGGACATCCATACCGGGACAACATAGAAAACAGATAATGGACTCCTCTTTAATGCATAAGCATTCAACAACAGATAATATTCTCATAAGAGATTGAGGATTAGTGTCCAAACTGAAACTTCCACCATGATTCATGGCTTTAGTTAGCGGCTCAATGTTCTTCTCTAACAATATGCATACTCAAACCATTTGATCATGATAAATCGCCCTTACTTCAGACAAGATGAACATGCATAGCAACACACATGATATTCAACAAAGGTGTAATAGTTGATGGCGTCCCCAGAAACATGGTTACCGCTCAACAAGCAACTTATAAGAAATAAGATACATAGCAACATATTCAATACCACAATAGTTTTTAAACTATTTTCCCATGAGCTATATATTGCAAAGACAAGGAATGAAATTTTAAAGGTAGCACTCAAGTAATTTACTTTCGAATGGCAGAGAAATCCTACATAGTAGGTAGGTATGGTGGACACAAATGGCATGGGTTTTGGCTCAAGGATTTGGATGCACGAGAAGTATTCCCTCTCAGTACAAGGCTTTGGCTTGCAAGGTTGTTTGAAGCAAACACAAGTATTCC
>NC_061508.1:65527864-65649209 GCF_022539505.1 Lolium rigidum
TAGGCCTTTGATGAGGCGCCAATGAAGAGACGTAGCATTTACATATGTGAAGAAATGGCCCTCTCCTTCGAGCGCACCGCGCATGGAGAGAGGATCTACCTCGACAAATGAAAGGTCCGCTAGGGTGAGTTTGCAAGGGGTTACATAAAACATAAAGACGCCAAAGACTATGTCTCCATGCGGAAGTTAGATATGAGCATCGCCTCAAGCGTTATTGGGTACAAATTCTCTCAGTGAATTGTTCCAGATTGCTCAATACGACGCGACCTCGACAAATCTATCACTCGCGTTGCTACGTTCGTAAGTGATTTAATAATTTCTACCCCATCTCCTGCTCATTGCCTGCACTATATATATATATATATATATATATATATATATATATATATATATATATTATTGTCCCAACTATCTTGTTGTGTACGCCATATATTGCTCTGCGTAGATGTGAAGAAGCGGAAATCGCGAATATGAGACATCCATGATGTTGGGTTCATTGACCCACACATCGTTAATTCATATGCAGTCAGGAACACCACCCCCGCCGACGGGAGGAAGACCTCGTGGTGGTTTATTAGAAAACAGCAACAGTAAAAGTGATATTTCTATTTCCTTACCATTTTGGGCGAGTGTTTTGCCTGTGAGCACATTCTCTTTAGTGTTTACTCCATGCATGGTATGTGGCTAATCGATGAGTTATGCATGGTCATGTGCATGTATCGTGTCCAGCAGGTTCCACTTTGGATTCTTTATGGTAATTAAGGTGCGAGACCTCCTCAGTTCTCGTCCACGACTCTCCGAATATGGATCCGGCGCTTTGGGGCGACATGAGAAAAATGATGCAAAAGTAATTATTTTCATTCATTTTGCGCTCTATATCGATCGGCCTATTTCGTTTCATCATTTCCTAATATCAAGTAACTAATTAATAACTCTCTTGTTTATTTAATTTTCTTTGTCTCGTAGGAGTTTGGAGACGGTTCGTAGATACCAAGGTCGGTGAATTCAAAAGAGCTACATTTTCAAATGGCGGTGCGGACGACCGAGGATACTCCAGCCTGCGGGGACCAATCTAGTGGATACTATGCTTGTGAGAGGATCAGGAATCACCGCCAATGAGCGGGACAGAGTGTGAGAACAACATCCACGAGGAATAACCTCCAGGAAGACGCTTAGTCCGAAGCTGCCGATTCGACCACTTCAAGAGGAACTAGCTGGATGGTTGGCGAGGAAGTCATCGATCCTGAGGAGAACACTATTACGATGGCGTAGAACTTTATCATGCAGGAATTTGTGACTAGCTTGTTCAAAATTGTATATGGTCATCCGATGTTGAATATATAATGTATATGGTCATCCGAGTATTGAATATATATTGTATATTCTCTCTTGAATTCTTTTGGTTCTAATTTCAAATTTGTTTGAAATTGTACATTCATATGCATGTATGTATACGAGTACGTAGAATATGTGAAACTCCTTCGAAATTAAAACCCAAAGAAATAAAATAATACAAATTAAAAGAAACCAGATTTAGGGGGAGGGCTAAGCATCCCTAAACCACCATGGAGGCCTTTAGTCGCGGTTGCCGTGATGAACCGCGACTAAAGGTCCTCCGCTCCCCGGCTGCCGCTGCGCGGCCCACATGGACGGGCCTTTGAGCCGCGGTGTCGCAAGGAACCAGCGACTAAAGGGGGCACTGAGTCCGCTTCACTTTGGTCGCGGTTGCGCCACCGCGACGACACGGCGCTTGCCAACCGCGACCAAGCGGTCTCTCTCCTCCACCACATCCCGCACGCTTAAGCGAAGCTCCGCCGGATTTCTCCACCACCACCGACACCACGCCGTCGTGCCGTCGGATTCAAGAGGAGCTACTACTTCCGCTGCCCGCTGGAACGGGGAGGTGGACGTCGTCTTCATCAACAACCGAACGTGTGACCGAGTACGGAGGTGCTGCCCGTTCGTGGCGCCGAAGCGATCGTGATCAAGATCTTCTACGCGCTTTTGCAAGCGGCAAGTGAACGTCTACCGCAGCAACAAGAGCCTCATCTTGTAGGCTTTGGAATCTCTTCAAGGGTGAGACTCGATACCCCCTCGTTGCTACCGTCTTCTAGATTGCATCTTGGCTTGGATTGCGTGTTCACGGTAGGAAATTTTTTGTTTTCTATGCAACGTTATCCTACAGTTCGTGTTACTACATACGCGTTCTTAACTGGTTTATCATTCATGCTTAGATACCATGGTATTTTTTTTATCATGTGTTATATAACATGCTTGATTCTATTTATTTTGGTAGCTTATTGTTGTAGTAGTGTGCATGTTCATGCTTGGTCTATATTAATTGTTACCCATTAGATACTCCATTGCCCAATCATTTGTACTATTATATACATACATGGTAGCTTATTTCCATGTTAGTATATATTACATGTTATATATTGAAGTGTCTTCATGTATGCTAGCATACATGTACTTGTCGAATAGATAATAACATGTCTTGCTCTTGTTTAACTATATATATTTATTTGTCGTCACATATATCCATGTTAAGTTATGAGATGTTTGTTACATTGCATGATAGACCATATAATGCTCTGGCTAGTTCGTGTGTCATGGTAGTAGTATTTTATTATTTGTATTACTCCTTTGTATTGCGGTGTATGTATGTTTTATCCGAGCCTTTGTCTTACTTATATGTCTGTGATAACATGTTAGAGAATCTTCGCTATTGTTTATATCACAAGTATGTATGATAGGTATTGGTTGATTATAGCATACTAGTATGGTATGATTTATTTGTATGTCTTACTTACAAGTTTGCTAGTTGTCTAGTTATGCAATATTGTGTAGTGTGGGTTCACTATGTAACGTGGCGGTTAGCAACTATACAATAACCCTTAAATCATCGATATGTAGTTACCTTGTTATAACAAGCATCCGTTTACATCTTATCATAGATCTCTATCCCGATAATCTATCCTAGCATCAGACCCATGCTATTTGACTCTTATTCCCGTTACAACAACTCACTTCTCAATTCCATCCAAGCTATCCCATCCGATTCTACACCTACCCACCCCTTCGCTCTTATTTGTATTTCATTCGATTTTGGTGATTATCGTTTCGTTATTTATTTTGTTGCTATTTGCTATTGTTACGACGAGTAGGGAGTGACGAGGTTGGACGTGGACATAATCAGGTTATTGAGAAAGACAAAGGATTCATCAACGAAGGCATGCCCTCTCATCATGTTTATCCCAGTTTTACAAAGTGCATGCTATTTTATGTTTTACAAATATATATGCTATTTTATTCCAGTAGCTAGCGTGTCGATTGACACACCAACCTTGATCTGCTTGTCGCCTTTTACTTGATACCCCGAGTAGAGGTTATATAATAATCCTGATAGAGTAGATATGCTTAGCACGCTAAATAATCATTAGGATACTTCCTATTGCCTCTTTGGAGGAATTGATCGACCTTTGGGTCAAACATACACTTTTGAAAGTTGTTGGGCTCGTTGAGCTAGGCTGATTAGCCGTCGTTGCTTCATCTACTCTCTCTTCTACTCTGGGTGAAACTTACCATCTAAACATGGCGCGGGCGACATCTGAATCAAATGTTGAAGGAGCGATTGGCTGCCCTTCACAAGTTGGAGGGAGCAATCCGTCGTTCGTGCCGCTTAAGGGTCCTAATAAGTCTTGGATTTGAAGATTGTGACAACCGTACAACCACATGCTATATGGGCACCGGCCTGGTTAAGTAAGTTAGTCAGCCTTAGGTGTTGATGTCGCCGTACCGCGGATGAGGTGGCTGCCTACGGGAGAACCTTCGGCACAGATGGGGGGACCGGTTTGGGGACATACTCTCGGTACCGTGCGCCGGACCCGGTGGGCATGTCACATCTTTGGGGGATCTAGCTAAAAGACCTTGTCACAATCCCTCTGCGGTACACCAAATGGTGTGTACTAAACCGGAGGCCACCGGTGGGCAACAAGACGGGGTTGTGTCGTGTGGGCAAAGTGTACAACCTCTCCAGAGTTAAAACTATTCGAATAGCCGTGTCCACGGTCATGGACGACACATGAATCTTTCTTGACATATGGGAACCTGTCTTGCTATTTCCCTCTTTGCCTCTCTTTCCTTTCCTTCTTTCCCTGGAATCTGAATCCTATGAGATACGTGAGATGTCGAGGACAACCACATTGATGAGAAATATTACACTCATTATAAAACATGTTTTCGTCTAAAACTGCTTTTATCAAATATATTGCAAATAAAATTGGCTTTTATGCAAAAGAACCTACAACCTTCCTTCGAAGCCTCATGTAGATATATTAGGTCTTGCATCGAGGGGGTGTGTTGTGTACTCTATGTACTCATGGCAATACTTTTGTTGATATTCAGAGTACTACAAAGACAAGGAAGACTACGACAACTACGACGACATTGAAGAGTGAGGCCTCGTGGACTACATCAATCGCTCGTGGCTGAGATGGAGTCACTTTGCGTTTTATTTATCCGCTGTGCTTTCTGATTGTAATGAATGTCACACTATGTGGCTATTCAAACTTTGTAATTAATCTTTTGTACGTCTATAATGATATACATTTCGCTGTGTCGTCAACACTGATCTTGGGATTGACGAGTAACACAGGGGGGGTCGGAATGTTAAGTTCCGGTTCTCACAAGACAAGACGAACATGCATAGCAACTCACATGATATTCAACAAAGGTGTAATAGTTGATGGCGTCCCCAGAAACATGGTTACCGCTCAACAAGCAACTTATAAGAAATAAGATACATAAGTAACATATTCAATACCACAATAGTTTTTAAGGCTACTTTCCCATGAGCTATGTATCGCAAAGACAAAGAATGGAATTTTAAAGGTAGCACTCAAGTAATTTACTTTGGAATGGCAGAGAAATACCATGTAGTAGGTAGGTATGGTGGACACAAATGGCATAGTTTTTGGCTCAAGGATTTGGATGCACGAGAAGTATTCCCTCTCAATACAAGGCTTTGGCTAGCAAGGTTGTTTGAAGCAAACACAAGTATGAACCGGTACAGCAAAACTTACATAAGAACATATTGTAAGCATTATAAGACTCTACACTGTCTCCTTGTTGTTCAAACACTTCACCAGTAAAATATCTAGACTTTAGAGAGACCAATCATGCAAACCAAATTTCAACAAGCTCTATGGTAGTTCTTCATTAATAGGTACAAAGTACATGATGCAAGAGCTTAAACATGATCTATATGAGCACAACAATTGCCAAGTATCAAATTATTCAAGACATTATACCAATTACCACATGAAGCATTTTCTATTTCCAACCATAATAATGATGAACGAAGCAGTTTCAACCTTCGCCATGAACATTAAAAGTAAAACTAAGAACACCAGTGTTCATATGAACGAGCGGAGCGTGTCTCTCTCCCACATAAGCATGAATTTATTCAGAGAATGAAAATAACAAAACGAAAATAAAAGCACACAGACGCTCCAAGTAAAGTACATAAGATGTGACGGAATAAAAATATAGTTTCACTAGAGGTGACCTGATAAGTTGTCGATGGAGAAGGGGATGCCTTGGGCATCCCCAAACTTAGATCTTGAGTCTTCTTGAAATATGCAGGGATGAACCACGGGGGCATCCCCAAGCTTAGACTTTTCACTCTTCTTGATCATATTGTATCATCCTCCTCTCTTGATCCTTGAAAACTTCCTCCACGCCAAACTCAAAATAAACTCATTAGAGGGTTAGTGCATAATTAAAAATTCACATATTCAGAGGTGACATAATCATTCTTAACACTTCTGGACATTGCACAAAGCTACTGAAAGTTAATGGAACAAAGAAATCCATCCAACATAACAAAAGAGGCAATGCGAAATAAAAGGCAGAATCTATCAAAACAGAACAGTCCGTAAAGACGAATTTTTATGGGGCACTTAACTTGCTCAGATGAAAAAGCTCAAATTTAATGAAAGTTGCGTACATATCTGAGGATCACGCACGTAAATTGGAAGATTTTTCTGAGTTACCAACAGACGGGGTTGCTAAATTTCGTGACAGCAAGAAATCTGTTTCTGCGCAGTAATCCAAATCTAGTATCAACCTTACTATCAAAGACTTTACTTGGCACAAGAATGCAATAAAATAAAGATAAGGAGAGGTTGCTACAGTAGTAACAACTTCCAAGACACAACAAAACAGTAGCAAAATAAAAACATGGGTTATCTCCCAAGAAGTGCTTTCTTTATAGCCATTAAGATGGGCTCAGCAATTTTAATGATGCACTCGCAAGAAATAGGAGTTGAAGCAAAAGAGAGCATCAAAAGAAAGTATGAAACACTTTTAAGTCTAATCCACTTCCTGTGAAAAGGAGTCTTGTACACAAATAAATTCATGTAGAACAAAGTGACAAGCATAGGAAGATAAAACACAAGTAACTTCAAAATTTTCAGCATATAGAGAGGTGTTTTAGTACCATAAAAATTTCTACAACCGTATTTTCCTCTCTCATAATAATTTCAAGTAGCATCATGAACAAACTCAACAATATAACTATCACATAAAGCATTCTTATCATGAGTCTCATGCATAAAATAATTACTACTCCCAACATAAGCATAGTCATTCTTATTAATTGTAGTGGGAGCAAATTCAACAAAGTAGCTATCATTATTCTCATCATCAAATATAGGAGGCATAGTATAACCATAATAAACTTTATCCTCCATAGTAGGTGGCACCAAAATACCACTATCATTATAGTCATCATAAATGGGAGGCAAAGTATCATCAAAGTAAATTTTCTCCTCCATGCTTGGGGGACTAAAAATATCATGCTCATCAAAACCAGCTTCCCCAAGCTTAAATTCTTCCATAGCATTAGCAACAATGGTGTTCAAAGCATTCATACTAATAACATTGGCATTATCATGCATATAAAGTTCCATAGGTTTTTTAATTTTCTCTTCAAACACCTCATGTCCTAACTCAAGATAGATACTATAAAGATCTCTAATATTTTTGTTGTTTTTCATTAAGCCTAACTAGTGTAAACAAGAAACAAAAAGATGGAATTGCAGGATCTAAAGGAAATAGCTTCGAGCACTCACACACCGGCAACAGTGCTAGGAAATAGCTTAGTAGTCGGAGGATGTGAATACCTTTTACCTTACCTCCCCGACTACGGCGCCGTAAAATAGCTTGATGTCTACGCACGCTTCTATTCCCGTAGACGGTGTTGGGCCTCCAAGAGCAGAGGTTTGTAAAACAGCAGCAAGTTTCCCTTAAGTGAATCACCCAAGGTTTATCCAACTCAGGGAGGTAGAGGTCAAAGATATCCCTCTCAAGCAACCCTGCAATTACGATACAAGAAGTCTCTTGTGTCCCCAACACAGTATAGGTGCACTAGTTCGGCGAAGAGATAGTGAAATACAAGTGATATGGATGAATATGAGTGGTAATAACAATCTGAAATAAACATGGCAGCAAGTAAACATGTAACAGAACAGTAAATAAATGGAGTTTCGATATTCGGAAACAAGGCCTAGGGATCATACTTTCACTAGTGGACACTCTCAACAATGATCACATAAATAAATAAGTTCTCTTCTCTTATGCTACTTCAACACTCTCTTGTTGGATAACAAACTCCATTCATTGTGTAGGGCTACAAGAGCTCCCTCAAGCCGGAGTAAACAAGCTCCACAACATTCGGAATTCATATTTAAGTAACCTCTAGAGTGCATAATAGACCGTTGCAATTTAGACCGAGTACTAACATAGCATACACACTCGTCACCTTTAAGCTATGAAAGGGGGAATAGATCACATCAATACTATCATAGTAATAGTTAACTCCATAATCTACAAGAGATTACAATCATAACCTATGCCAAGTACTACATGATGCACACACTGTCAACATTACATCATGGAGGAGGAATAGACTACTTTTATAACATCACTAGAGTAGCACATAGTAATAGTGATACAAAGCTCATGATCACATAAAGATCACATGGGAGAGAGAGATGAACCACATAGCTACCGGTACAGCCCTTAGCCTCGGGGGAGAACTACTCCCTCCTCATCATAGGAGACAACAGCGTCGATGAAGATGGCGGTGGTGTTGATGGAGATGCCTTCCGGGGGCAATTCCCCGTCCCGGCGGCGTGCCGGAACAGAGACTTCTGTCCCCCCGAATCTTGGCTTCGCGATGGCGGCGGCTCTGGAACTTTTCTCGTATCGTGGCTTATTATTTTAGGGTTTTCGAGGCGGAGAGAATATATAGGCGGAAGGGCAGCCTCGGAGGAGTCCTGGTGCAGCCAGACCATAGGGGGGCCGCGCCCCCCCCTTGGCCACGCCGCCAGGTGGGGTGGGGCCCCCCAGGGCTCCCCTCTGGTCCCTCTCTGGCTCTCTGGAAGCTTCCGTGAAATATAAGACCCTGGGCGTTGATTTCGTTCAATTCCGAGAATATTTCCTTTGTAGGATTTCTGAAACCAAAAACAGCAGAAAACAGGAACTGGCACTTCGGCATCTCGTCAATAGGTTAGTTCCGGAAAATGCATCAAAACGATATAAAGTATGAACAAAACATGTAGGTATTGTCATAAAACTAGCATGGAACATCAGAAATTATAGATACGTTGGAGACGTATCAACTGGCTTTATGCAAATGCACTTAGAGCTTAGCACCCCCTTACCATAGTTGATATTACTTACACTAGTATTAGTTTGCGAGTACTTTAAAGTACTCATGGCTGTGTCCCTGGCTATTCAAATGGCCAGACTATGAAGATGAGCCCCAGTACCAGGATGAAGGACAGCAGGACGTCTACGACAACTAGGACTACTCCTGACGTCAACAGTTGCCTGTGGAACAGATGGACCTCTACTACGTATTTCCGCTATGTGTTATGTAATTGATCATTAGATCAAGTGTTGTAATGAGACTGGATCATGTGATCCTTTTTGATGTAAGACTATTATGGTGTTGTAATGAATGATGTTCTGTGATATCAATCTATTATGTCTCGCAAAAACAATATTCCTGGAATTGCGATGAATGACATAATAGGCATCTGGACTTAAAAATCCGGCTGTTGACATTCTTCCACTACAAACAGTGGAACGATGCCTCCTCATCTGATAATGAGTTTCACGACCTAAGGGATTCTGGCGGGGTCGTTGGTCATTACGCACCCGTGGAGCTGGAGTCAGAGTAGTGATTTAGTCACTTGGCTATTGTGCTCATTGTATATAATGACTTGGTCACTAGCTTGGTAGGCTTTAGCTAGTGTAATGATTGGATCTATATATTATGCTCAATGCATGTAATGACTTGATGCCTTGCGACGACTTTGTAGTGTTATTAATGATTTGATTACTTGGTTATTATATATTTGTGTATCTGCTGCTGATTGCTAATGGTTATATATGTGTGCAACCTGCTGTGTAAATCAGGGGATAGGTAAGAAGCAATATACAGCGGGAGATGCGGAATACTAGTCGTGTGCCATCCCGTGTGCTGCCAGTATACTAGTGGCAGCGGTCGGCCGGCGCACGCGATCGGTACTGGAAGTACTAGCCGCGTGCCGGTCCAGCATGCGACTAGTAGCTAATACCGCTGGCGAGTTACCAATCACTCCAATTTGGCACACGACTGGTAGGTTTTTTCCTACTAGTGTGTTGTAATAATAATTAGATAATTTATTTATTATAGATTCATTTTGTCTGTTTGATCTTGTTGAATCTATATTTGTGTTTGTCTGTTGTTGAATCTATATTTCTGTTTGATCTTGTTGAATCTATATTTGCGGCTGCGATAATTGTAAATATACTAGGACAATGCCCGCGCGTTGCTGCGGAAGAGACCAAGAATATTGATTTAGAAAAATTGAAATACCAATTAGCAACATATATCCAGAACATTTTGCAATTACATATTATCATCAATCTTTATAATTCACAAAGTGTCGTCGGTCTTTTTAACAGTTGATACGTTTTCATTATAACATTTTACAATTATATATTGTTGTCCATCTTTATAATTCACATAGTGTTCGTCAGTCTTTACAAAAGAAATTTTAAAAAGTATCGTCGATCTTTACAGTTCAATGTAAATACATATTTTGATTCTTTTCTATTATGTACGCTAGGTAAAGGGGCTCTCTGATCAATAATGCTGTGCTGCAGTGTATCTGTCTAGGTACATTCTTTTCTTAGATATATTAATATTTTCATATAATAGTTGGTACTCTCTGCATTTTAATAGGATGCCTATAATATTTTGACAAAGTTAAATTTCATAAAATTTGACCAACTTTATAGAAAGATATGTCAACATTTATAATCCCAAATTAATCAATGTTTTCGGAACCATCATGAAATATATTTTCATAACACATGCAGTAGATTTTGTAGATGTTGATATTTTTTGTATATATTTGATCAAACTTCAAAGCATTTGATTTTGACAAGATATTATAGGGTGATGTTTTAATAATAGGAATTATCTCCTGATTTTCAAAACTCATACATGTTTTTAAATATTTAAAAATACTTCCCAGTCAGCAGTCTAGCGGCTGACCATGGCCCGTCCACAGGGCCCTGGCCGACCAGGCCTAGTCGGTTGACAGCCAGCCGACGAATTCATATTTTTTGCAATTAATTAAAAACATGTATTGTTCTTAAAATTTAACAAGAAGTTTGTATTACGAAAAAAAAAATCTCGCAATTGTAGGCACCCTACTCTGTGAAAGAGTGAGTATTTATCAACTCTTTTTTCTCGGTAGACACCTCTCCCTTCGCTATTGAAGAAACTCTCGGCGAGATGGTCAATCTCAAATTCCAATCCTCGACGCCGGAGGCAAGAGACCCAACGTACGCGTCCCCGCCGGGGGCCAAATTTTCTGTCGACGGGGTTATTCGGTCGGCAGCCTGTGCCGCTGTGCGCCGTCATCGGAGCTCCCCAAATCCTCTCTCGCCGGCTATTGTTCAGGCAGCCTGTTCATCCCCAAATTCTCTCTCGCCGGTGATTTCTTGGCAGCAGCCCGTTTCTATCCGCTCTCGAGACTCCCACGGGCTCTCATGTTCCTCAATTGGATAGAGGCCAATTCCTCACAGTTCCGACCCGTCCGCATATGCAATCTTGGCTCTTGTCTCTCACTGCCATTGGTCCATCAGCTCATGTGATTGCTTGGTGATGGTTGCAATTTCGAGCGTATATAAATCGGAAGAAATCGCTATAAAAGGTCGATGTGGGACTATTCAACAGAGAATATCAATAAACCTCTCTGTTATGTTCTTAGGCCGGGAACCACCCTAGTTAATTAAGCCCAGATCTGACAGCCAAGTCGAGGCCCACGAACGCTCCCTGGTCTGCGGCCACGCATCGGCAGCGTCAAACCCACGGCCTCGGCCAGCATGCTCCCGTATTGCTCCACTCCAAGCTCGACACCGTGGATGGTGGCCATGGTCCGGAATATCTCCTTGGTGATGCCCAGGAACCCGCCGCCCGCGTGGCGCACGCGTTGAGGACGCAGATTAAGGTGTGACCTCGTGGGGGCGCACCCCTCGGTCCTGCATCCGGCCGAACAGGCCGACAACCTCCCTGCAGCGGCCGTGGTCCGACAGACCGGATATCATGGCCATGTAGGCGAACACGTCCTGCTCGCGCTCCGGCATGGCCGCGAACACCTGCGTCGCCGCCTCCGGGCTCCCACACTTGGCGTACATGTCCACCAGCGCGGTGGCCACCACCACGTCCATCCCGCTCCTCTTGAGAGAAGCGACGAGTGCGTGCACCCAACGACCCTGCTCCAGCGCCCCGAGCGCGCAGCACGCGGCCAGCGCGCCGACGACGGCCGCCCTTTTAGGCCGCACGCAGGCTCTGAGCATCGCTCTCCAGGCGACGGGTGTCCTGCGGGGCATTCCGTCGAACAGGGCGCGCGCTTCGTCCAGCTGCCCGGCCCTGGCGTAGGCGGTGAGGAGCGAGGTCAAGCAGCAGGCGTCCCTGCTGCAGGCGTCATCTAAGGCGCGGCGCGTGGAGGCGAGGTGGCTGCGGGCGACGTAGGCGTGGATGAGGCCCTTTTGAGACGTAGAGGTGCGCGTCCCATCCGAGCGCGACGGCGAGCGCGTGCAGCGAGCAGACCAGCCGCCGCTTGGAAGAGGGAGGAGCAGGGGTGCAGCGACGACAGTGAGAAGGAAGGAAAAGGTGTAGTTGCTGGGTAGGAAGGCCGGGAGGATGCGGCGGAGGCGCGGGAAGAGCGTGAGTGCGCGGGGAGAGTAGAAGGCCTTGGAGAAGAATGTTGGGCAGAAAGCGGTTGGCGAGGTGGGTTGAGGAGGTGAGCAGGTGGGCGTGGAGTTGCCGGAGTTGCGTGGCGGTCAGTAACGGCCGACGGGTGCAAGAGCAGCTGCATGCTGCAGCCACGCGACATGGCGAGCCGCCCGCAGGAGCAGCAAAGACTTTGCGCGCGTGGTGGATAGGGAGGTCGGCTCCGAGCGTGCTAGTCCACTTCGACGGGACGCGGCTCATGCTCCCATCCCGCCTTCCCGAGCAGGCGGAGCTCAGCTCGCCGGCGACACACGCCTTAGCTCCCTTACAGACGCGCGCTGCCGCGTGGACCAACAGGCTTGCCTAGCGAAACGTTATAAACTGAACCGGTACGGTACGGTGGCAATTGACTGTATTATGCGATTTGGTGGGAGGGCAAAACGGTCCAAAAAAAGCGTTGACGAAACTTTTTGGCAGAAATCTTAGCTCCTTTATTATTAGGTATAGATTTCTGCTAAAACAAAAAAGCACACTCAAAAATGAAAGAAGAAAAGAAAAGAGAAAAAAAGCTCACGCTCACCGCACGTGAGTGGCCTCAACCTTCCTTCCCTGCCAGCAGCCTTCCTCCTCCGATCTGCACGACAACTCCAACTTTCCATCATTAAACTAAGCTCGCAATCAATCGCAGCCGCAGCTCGCTAAACCCACTCCGATCACACCACTCTCTGCTCCTTCCTTCCCACCCACGCAGCTGGGGCTCGCTCGATTCCCACTCCCACCAAACCCGAGATCCAAATCCGCCGCTGCGGATGACGGAGGCGCCGCTGCTCCCGCCGCCGGCAGCGGCGAGCTCACCGGCCGCCTCCGCGCTGCTGCGGGCCAGGCGGCGGCGCAGGCCGTGGCGCCGCCCGCGCGGTCTGCTCTGCTGGGGGGCCCTTGTCGCCTTCTTCTTCCTCATGAACTGGTGGATGTTCTCCCGCCTCCAGGACCCCGCCGCGCGCCCGCGCTTCCGCCTCCGCCGCCACCCGCCGTCCCCGGCCAACTCGTCGCTCTCCACTCTGGTAAATGCCACTGCTTCGTGGCCTTGCGGGCGTGAAAGCTTAAACTTGTTGCTCGTCTCCGCAATCTGGCTTTGGTACAAGAGTTGTTTTAGGCGGTGGACGGATTTTAGTCTGTTGCAGTGCTACCTAGTAATTCATATGCTTTGAAATCAAAGTTCTTTTCGTCAATAGAAACTTTGTAATTTTATATCGACTGTGACAAGCTTACAGTAATGTGCTTTAGGAGTACTGAGCCCTGAAATGTGCCCTCTTAAGGTCATCAGAGTTTCTGGGGAAGGATGAGAGCGTTTCCGGAAATGTTTCCGCCATGCCAGAAAAATTCAAATCTTTATTCAATCCACACATTGACAAGGAATAAAAAAAAATCATGCTGTCAACAGAATCTATGCGCTACTTATTCAAAGCCAATTTTGAATTAGACACTTTCCATAACATGATTTGCCTTTCTTACTATCATTGTGTTGTCGAATTCGGATTTGAATCAATTTATTTACATGTTATTGTAGATGCATGCTGTATTAATGTCGATTTTTTCCCAACTGTTTTTAACGACCTTTAGAAGAACTTTCTGGGATTTTGGAGTATAGGGAGTACTCTAATGCCTGGAGTTTTCAGTTACTGGCATAGATTTGTATTTTAAGATAATGTCATTCTGGAAGGACATATAAGGTACATCTTGTTTGAGGGAATAAAACTTTTTTTTGTAAAGAAGATAAATATGTACTCTGTTGGATATAGTACCGCATCTCTGAGGAATGACTTTTACTGCTCTAATGTTTCAAGGAAGAGGTGCGTGCTGCTGACAAAGGGAAGAGGCCTCATAAGGTCATGCTCACCCGCCTGCTTGCTTTAGCAGCCCATGCATTGGCAGAGGTAGTGTTCATAAATGCAAATGTCTGTTATTTGCATCTTCACAAAAGCTTGTTGTTTGTAATGTATAATGTTAATTACCTAGGCAGAGAGTAGGCCGGAACCCAAAGACTTGTGGAAAGAGCCGATAAATGCTACTTTGTGGAGACCTTGCTCTGACCAAAGGGATTCAGAAGTATCAGGTAGAATCAGTTTGTCAGTTAAGCTTCACTGTTGTTGTTTTACAATTACACACACTAGTATCGATTTTCTGTATTTACACCCATTTTTTATTGTTCTGTTGTTTTATTATACCTCCTTTTTGATAATTGCAGAGGGAGTCAATGGTTACATCATCATCAGTGCAAATGGCGGAATAAACCAGCAAAGGGTAGCGGTGAGTAGCTTTGACTAATGTGTAACATCAGGTGTGTTATATTTATTCCTTGATGCTTCTTTGTACTATCAGGAGAAGATTATGTTCTTTTTTCTGTTCCTTGATGAAAGCATGGTCATTTATTTAAATTCTAACATTCTCTGGTTGATTCATTAGATGAATAATGACAATCAGTATCATACTACCGTCATTCAGTTCAGAGGCTCATATATTTAATTCATATATTTTCCAGCTAAGTAATCAGTTATGATTTATGACCTAGGTTCTGTACTTATATTTTTTTTATAAAAAAGGTTTTACATAAATACTATGTCAGAGCTTGTCCAAGGATGGCAAACATTCTTATTGGCATAAATCCCAAATCCAAGGCTTTTAATTGACAGTGATTTGGGGCAAGAGGATTCAAATGCTAATACTAGAACATGTTTGTATCTTATGTGATTTGGAACGACGCTGGCATAGTTTAATCAAATTTCTTGAAGTGAATTGCAGATGAAGTTTAGATATTTTTGAATTGCTATTCAAACTTATTTCATTAATTTAATTGCATTTCATTTTATCTTTTAACAGATCTGTAATGCTGTTACTGTTTCCCGATTGCTCAATGCAACTCTTGTCATTCCCAAATTCTTGTATAGTAATGTTTGGCTGGACAAAAGGTATATATCTTGGTCTTGTGTGTTGATAGATTGTTCAGTGATTGAATAATTCTATTATGTCCTAAAATGACAAATTAAATTCAATATCTTAGCCAGTTTGGAGATATATATCAGGAGGATTATTTTATCAAATATTTGAAATCTGATATTCGGATTGTGAAGGAGCTTCCTTTGGAGTTGCAATCATTAGACTTGGAGGCGATCGGTAGCCTTGTAAGTAATCTAAATTTTGGTGGAAGGTCTAGAAAGGTGGAAAAAGGGTTTTGGTACTCATCTTTTATTGCCCAACTCTCTTATTCTTCTGCAGGTCAATGATACAGATGTCATGAAAGAGGCAAAGCCAAGTATATATGTAAAAAAGATACTACCAATTTTACTGAAGAACAGAGTTGTCCACTTTGTGGGATTTGGTAATCGTTTATCTTTTGACCCAATACCTTTTGAACTTCAGGTATTTCCATTTTCTATTGGTTGCTTCTATTTACCTGTAAAGCCACGTGCATGTGAAATTCTTTGACTTATCTTCAAACTTTGTTACTCTAGCTTGCATATATACCGGTAGTGGGCAGTGTATTATGACAAGACGCATACCACCTACTTGAGCTATGATATGAGTTGAAACTTGAAACTCATGTGTGGACTGAGATATTATAAAGAAGCTATAACTATTCCTGTCAAAAAGAAGAAGAAGCTATAACTATGTTGTTCGCTAGGTTTCTTGTTGCTCTGTTGCCGATTTAGCTACATATACAAGAAACATCTATAATGCATTAGAATTTCACTATGTTGCTAAGAAAATAATAATTCAAAAGCATGTTCTGACTATGTATGCTTACTGTTTTACAGAGACTGCGATGCAGATGTAACTTCCATGCTCTTCGGTTCGTACATAAAATACAGGAAACTGGTGCATTACTTGTAAAGAGACTGCATGGTCACATGCCCCATTTGTCACCTTTGGAAGATAATCTCTTAGGTCACTTTGCTAGTAAATCCATCCCCGCTGGGAACAGGAATGAGTCCTCCAAATATCTTGCTGTTCATCTCAGATTTGAGATTGATATGGTTGCATACTCATTGTGTTACTTTGGTGGTGGTAAAGACGAGGAAGAGGAACTAGAGATGTACCGTCAAATCCACTTTCCTGCACTGACTGAACTTAAGAAGGCAACAAAGTATGTTTTCCATCCAGTTTTTTTTTCATGCTCCTTGGGTATTCATGACTGTGAAATGGACAGATGTTCTATGCCAAACCAATAGGCCATCCAATCAAATTTATTGTTCATTTTAGAAAAAGTATTTATTTCTGAAAGTCCAACTGCTCTTTCAGGTTGCCCTCAGCTGCTTTCTTGCGATCTGAAGGCAAATGCCCCCTTGCACCTGAAGAGGCTGTGCTTATGCTTGCTGCTATTGGTTTCAAGCGCCGCACTAGTATATACATTGCAGGTGCTGAAATTTATGGTGGGAGGCATAGGCTGGCCGCCATAAGTCGTCTGTATCCTGCTTTAGTAACTAAAGAAACACTTCTCTCTCCATCGGAGCTTGAACCGTTCAGGAACTTCTCATCGCAGGTAACTCTTATAAGATATTTATTTTGATTCTGTATAGGTAGAAAAGAAGCAAATACATTGTTGTCAGACATGAATATGAATTATATATTAGTAAACATGCTTGTTGAAGTTGTCAAATTCAGATGGGTACGAACTACAGAACATCATGAGAAAAAAAGTGTTTCTTATATTTACCCTACTATTTGATAAAACTGAATACAAGATTGAATGCGCAACACTAGACATGCTCTAATTTTATGTGCTCCGCTCTGAAGGTGACTCATGTGGGCACGAAAGTATTTGAGAGAATAGCCACAATACCATTAGTCAAAACCAAACTTGCCAAAATAGCACCGGAAAAACCACACTTGCCAAAATACCACACAGTTTCGGTTTCTTGTGCCAAAATACCATTATGCACTAACTCAGACAAACACCCACAAAAAAAGACTTACATGCCCTTGCCTCTTCAGACATGGTCAGCAGCAACAATTTCAGCACCAGATCGTGTATTCCAGAAGCATTTGGACAACATCAGTTCAATAACATTGAGCACCATTTGACATCTATTTCTACACTGAAATCGTCCATCAATTCACGCTGAAACACACAAACAGCAAAATCTGAATTTTCTGGGTGCAGTCTACGAATAACAGTACTCTGTAACCTAAGAGGGTAAGAGAAGGCTGAGAAGAAGCAATACCGTAGAGGATGCAGCAAAGGAGCGTCGGGCAGAGCTGGGAGGGGCGGGGAGAATCGCGCGCTGGACGAGCACGGCAGGGCGCGGCGGAGGGCGCCTTTCCTCGCGTTGCCTGCAGGTCGCCTTGCCGTGCCCTGCGTCAGGCTTAGCCACGACGGGATCGTGGGCCAAGAAGGAGAGAACTGGCAGTGGCGCTAGGCTGCAGCGGTCGGGCACAGGAGTGGAGCTGAGTGAGGGATTCCGAGGGGAGAGAGCCACGGCCGGCGCTGGGATTGAGCTGCCAGGCGCGCTGCCATGGTCGGCCGTGAGAAGGAGACTGGAGAATTTTGGTCTGGTCCGGTCGGCCATGAGAAGGAGCTGATCTTTTTTTGCTTGGTCTAGATGAGGGTAATTTGGGCATTCCAAATAAACTGACAACTACCACTCAGTTTGACTAACGTAATAACTTTGACAACTCACGGTAGTGGCATTGTGGCATCAAAAACCTAAACGGCAGTGGTATTTTGGCAAGTGTGGTTTTTCCGGTGCTATTTTGACAAGTTCGGTTTTGACTAATGGTATTGTGTCTATTCTCTCAAAGTATTTTGTTATGTACTTATATTTATTTATTGTCAGCTCCGTTCTAAGATGACTCATTTGAGAAACACAAGTTCCAAGTTTGAACTAGTAGAGTAGCATACGGGACAAGGAAATATCAGAATTTGTGTTATACTTCCTCCGTTCCAAAATGTAAGCCTGTTTAGAAAGTTAATTTTTTTTAGAAAGCTAAATTAGCTTTCTAAACAGGCTTACATTTTGGAATGAAGGTAATATTTGAGAAATTCTGATTTTACTTCACAGAATAATTTCAATTTTGCTCTTGCCATTTGCAGTTGGCAGCTCTGGACTTTATTGCATGTGCATCAGCCGATGCATTTGCTATGACTGACCCAGGCAGCCAGTTTTCTTCTCTCGTTCAAGGATACCGTATGTACTATGGTGGTGGGGACCTTCCTACAATAAGACCAAACAAGCGGCGCCTAGCCAGCATACTTGTGAAGAACGCCACAATACAGTGGAAGGAATTTGAAACTAGAGTAAAGAAACTCATACAACAAACTAAGCAAGTCCATGAGAGGCCAGTTGCAAGAAGCGTATTTAGACATCCACGTTGTCCAGAGTGTATGTGCAGATCAGATAGTTGAAATCTTTTCATAGTTTCTTGTGCCTACAGCAGTATTATGCAGCTAAAGCTTATTTTTGGTGCTTTGGCTGATACACATGGCTTGCCCCGGAAGTACTGTCGGAATCAACTTAGGAAATGGGGTGGCTGAGTTCTCACTTGAGATGAACAACAACTGTGCATTCATTAGCCGATCGCCCTTGTCAGCTTGATATCATCTTGGATTTGGATTCTCTGGCAGATTTTTGCCTCCTGTGTGATGGGAGTAGATCAAGAACTAAAATTTTGCAGCCAAACTACGGTGTTTTTTCCAAGAAAATGCAAAGGTCCTTTGCGTGATAGGTCTCAGTAGGGAAAACCATTGCGGCTGAAAGTGCATTACCTGTATCTGACCAAAGGAAAACCAACTACATTATTTCTGCTATGACTTCAGGGTTAATCTACCATTTGACAAGTCAGGCTTCTAGCTTTCTGCATTGGGGTTGCCATATCTATTGTGGTTTCGGCTGCCATGTGGTGAATCATATTCTGAAATGTCAACTTGATGCAATTTTGCTCACATTCTTCCTCAGATGAGTAGTGCTGTGTTATAGGAGCCGAGTACATACTTTGTAAATTGTAACTTTTGTACCAAAGAACAAACTTACAATTACAACGAGGGCAAGGCTATCCTTTTTGTGTGTGTATGAATGTTGTATCATCCAAAGGCAGACTTGCAGAGTTATGAGTCATGCTTGTTTCTCTTTTAGAATTTCCTTAACTGATGTTGGTGGCAAAAATACTGTTGAAATTTCTGACCATTCTATCCGATCTACTTACCAGCCATTATTCTTCTTTTTCTAACTTGTACATCTGCATCTCCAATTTGGTATGTTCAACGATTGTCTGAATTGCTGCAGCCTAGCAGAATCCGCCCCTTGATGCATACTACTTTGTGATTTCCATCTAGCTAAGGGTGCATTTGGTTTTGTTGCATTCTGAAAACGTAGCAGAACTTAGCATTTGGTCCTCAGGAATCTTAACAGACACAATCAAATCCAAGTCAAACCACATGAAATGGTACAATTAGACTGCTATTATGCTGCTAAAGTCTTCGATCTTGTACTTAGCGCGTAAAGATTCTTAAAGGGGGTCAAGTGAATGTTTTTCTGGGGTGCATTCTTTTGAACCAAAGGGACGAATAGTGGCATGAAATGAAACAGTCAATCATCTTATAAATAGTAGAAATTCATATCTCAGCAGTTGATCTCTCTATTATTGGCAATCAATTTCTCGTTGGAGGGAGGTGTTGAGCGGGAGATGGAAAATAATTTTATAAGACCTAATCCACAAATTTGAGACCTGGTCCACAAGTTTATCCCGGTAGACCAACTCTACAAAGAAAAACGTAGGATTTTTTACTTCCTCTGTCTTGGGAAAGTTGTCCAAAATTTGTCAGATTCGAATGTACCTAGACACTAAAGCATCTATATATATCTAAATTTTGATAAACAAATTCGATGGAACGGTGGGAGTATTTTGGATCTAAATTGCCACACATGCCACGCGTCAATGGCTGAAGGTGGTCCATAAAGATAAATGGGAGATAAATTCATGGACCAGGTCCTGTAAAATTAATTTCCGCTGGACATCCAGGCGAACAAATTCCAGCGAAGTACTCAGTAGAAATTCATATCTGAGCAGTAGATCTCTCTCTTATTCGCAATCAATTTTTCATTTTTTTTGTTTCAGGAAGTGTGGGTTGCATCTGGGTTCAAAATTTGTGTGCGCCCGGTCGTTAGGGCATCTCCAGCGACGCGACGCAAATCAGTGTCCGCGAGCATCCGTTTGTGTCGCGCGGCGGACGCGAAAAAGACCGTTTTCGCGCGTCCGTTTGCGCGTGGGGGTGCCTCCAGCGGCCCGAAGCATTTCCGCGTCGGCATGAAATATGAAGTTTGAAAACAACAAAATAAAGAGATTCAACTAAGTTATAGTCCTTATTACATCTAAATTTTAAAAAGTCTACATGAAAATAAGATGGTATTCCTCTAGGCATGGTCTTCATGGCCAGTCAATGCCCACTGAGCCGTTTGCGCACATTCTCGTCAGTGATTTCAACATTCATATGCAGATAGTTCTTCCAAGATAAAACCCGAGGGAGTGGCACAACTAGCTCACCTTGAAAGTCCCAGTGGTTCTCATTGCGGCCATTAGGACGCTCGTTCTCAACTATCATGTTGTGCATGATCACGCAGCATGTCATCACCTCATGCATGGTCTTCAGCGACCAAGTTCTTGCCAGGTGATGGACAATTGCCCACCGAGCTTGGAGCACACCAAATCCGCACTCCACATCTTTCCTGCAAGCCTCTTGCATCTTGGCAGACCTCCTCGTCTTCTCGGAGTTTGGATTACAGACAGTTTTCACCAGTGTGTCCCAGTCAGGGTAGATGCCATCAGCAAGATAATATGGCTTGTCATATTCATTTCCATTGATCTCATAGCTCACCTGGGGAGTTTTGCCTTGCATGAGCCAGTTGAAAACGGGTGATTGGTGCAACACATTGATGTCATTGTTGGAACCGGCCATGCCAAAGAATGAATGCCAAATCCATAAATCTTGAGATATGACAACTTCAAGAATGACAGTACGTCCCTCCGCATACCCGCTGTACTGACCCTGCCATCCAAATGGACAGTTCTTCCACTCTCAGTGCATGCAATCTATGCTGCCAATCATTCCTGGGAACCCTCTAGACTCGTTGATAGACAACAACCGCCTTGTATCCGAACACGGCAATCACGGCTCGGTAAAACCGGTACATGGACTCAAGGCAGGTCAAGGCAGGTGCTATCACCCATTCGAAGATACTCATCGAATATATCAGCAGCCATTCCATATGATAGCATGCGAATAGCGACGGAGCGTTTTTGGTAGGAGGTGAAGCCTAACACACCTGTTGCATCGGGCCTTCATTGGAAGTACGGGTCGTAGTCTCTGACGCCCCGAAGAATGACCAAGAATAGCTCCCTTGACATCCTGTACCGGCACCGGAACATTTTTTCCTTAACACCGGATCGGTGAGGTGAAAGTAGTCCTTGTGGAGTCGGAGCTGCCCTTGCACTCTGTTGCGCGGCAGGTTTTTTGAGCGGCCCTTGACAGAGTCCGGGTGCACCGGCCCCTCATTTGAAGTGAACTCGTGGATCATGGAGGCCGCATTAGTTGCCAATGTCTGCGTCGACTTATCGGACTCCTCGTCGGAACAGGATTCAACGACCTCGGCGTGGAACTTCTGCAACATCTGTCACATGTCCATCTGCGTGGGTACGAACCGTGGATCAATGGCCGCGCACAATAGCGCCGGAAACAGGAGAACAAACCTACCGGCGCAATTGACCGAACAGGTCGTGGGCGGCGCGGAAGGGCGGCGCAACCGGCAACGTTTGGCCCCAAAACAGCCGGCAGGTTCGCGCCCGAACCAATCCCGAGTACGATCCTGCTTTCCCGCGCGGCGACAACCGAGCCGGACGGCGAGTACTGCGGCCCCGCGGCGGGACGTCGGCGGCTGGGGTTGGGGTGGTGGCGTCACACTAGGGCAGCGAAGAGGGGAAAAGAAGCAAATCGAAGCGGTCGATTTCGCTGTCCCTGACTTGCAGGACCGGGTAGGAAAAAAATGACGCTCGGCGCGACCGCGCAGCGTCTACAGAGATACAAACCGTCGATTTGTATATTTAAACTAGGTTTGTGTCGATGCGGACGGCCCAATCACTATGCGTCGCCCCGCTGGAGGAGACCCAGACGCATTTTCAGTCACGGCAGACGTAAACGATGGCTCAGCATCCGTTTACATCGCGCCCGCTGGAGATGCCCTTAAACCTATGTGCCGGTCCGGCCAAGGGATGCACAAAGTCGAGTAGTCGACCATAGGATATGTACGAATTTCGACCATTGGAGAATCCACTACTACTACTACTAGCACAAGGTCAAAATATTCGGCGAAATTTATTCCCTCAATCAAAAAGAAAAGATTCAGCGAAATTTAAGCAGATCACGCCGTCGCTACGGAGCCGACGAGACGACGACTCCCACGTTGAAACCGCATTGAAGCCAGGGAGGAGATCGGGGCCAACAGATTCCATCGCCACCCCCGATGGAGGTGGCGTCGCTGTACCGGCGGGTGCTGCCGTCGCCGCCGGCGGTGGAGTTCGCGTCGGCGGAGGGGAAGCGCCTCTTCGCGGAGGCGATGCAGGGCGGGACCATGGAGGGCTTCTTCAACCTCATCTCCTACTTCCAGACGCAGTCGGAGCCGGCCTTCTGCGGCCTCGCCTCCCTCTCCGTCGTCCTCAACGCGCTCGCCATCGACCCCGGCCGCACCTGGAAGGGGCCCTGGCGCTGGTTCGACGAGTCCATGCTCGACTGCTGCGAGCCCCTCACCAAGGTCAAGGCCGAGGGCATCACCTTCGGCAAGGTCGCCTGCCTCGCGCACTGCGCCGGCGCAAGGGTCCAGTCCTTCCGCGCAGACCAGACCACCATCCACGACTTCCGCGCGCACCTCAGGCGATGCGCGTCCTCGCAGGACTGCCACCTCATCTCATCCTACCACAGGAGGCCCTTCCAGCAGGTAGTAGTGTACCTGAATTATTATTATCTCCCTTCAGCAATTCATTCCCCCAAATCCCCTAATACACCGGATTAACACTGGTTGATGCAGACTGGTACTGGCCATTTCTCACCCATCGGGGGTTATCACGCCGGCCAAGACATGGCGCTCATCTTGGATGTCGCGCGATTCAAGTACCCTCCTCATTGGGTTCCACTGCCGCTGCTCTGGGAAGCCATGAACACCACTGATGAAGCTACTGGACTTCTCAGAGGGTACATTCCCTTCTAAATACTAGTCTCTATAAGATGCTGTTGAATGTACTAGTTAAGATTGCTAGTAGTATCTTGTCACCTCGTACCTCTTGGATTAAGCAACTGCATTTGGGCACTACTATTCATGTTTGATTTTCATGTATTTTTGTGTGGCAGTTAAGTTTGCAACATGCCCTGTGAACTGAAATTCCATTTATTAGGCTATAGAGAATTGTTACTGCAGCGAGCTTCTCGATTTATCCACTTGCAGTTGTTCAGTTCTTTTCATTTTTGCCTTCCTAGTTGGCTCAAAATGCAAAAAGATCTTTGTGTTTCATCTCATTTCATTGAAAAGGTAGACAGAGTTTGCTCTAGCTCCGCTACTTGACGTGCCTGCTCATTTTGGTTGTGATGTATTCTTATTACTAGTTTAGATGAATGATAGGACAATTGTAATTCTTATTTCTACCATGTATGTGTGTTGTTTCCGTTTTATTCCTTCCACTTTAAGATGATGGTTTCTTCATATTTGCTAGGTTCATGCTTGTCTCAAGGCACACTTCATCTCCTTCATTGCTCTACACAGTGGTAAATATGCCAATGCTTTGATGTACCAAATGCAAGTGGACACATTCAGCATTTTCTATTTTCTCATTGCTTCCAATTTTCTGCAGAGTTGTGGGGATGAAAGTTGGAAAAGCATGGCGAAGTATTGTGTGGAGGATGTGCCCAATCTTTTGAAGGATGAGAGTCTAAATGATGTTGCAACACTTCTGTCCCACCTAGTGGAATCTCTTCCGGCCAATGCTGGAGATTTGATCAAATGGGTTATTGAAGTTAGGAGAAAAGAGGAAGGTGAATCGTCCTTGAGCAAAGAGGAGAAAGAAAGGCTTGCTCTCAAGGTAAGTTCCTTTTTTGTTTTGCTTTTCTTGTCCTGATTTACCATTTCCCACTTTCATAACACACAATATGATCTGTTCGTTTACAGGAAAAAGTACTACAGCAAGTACGTGATACTAAGCTTTTTAATGTAGTCCATGAGCTGCAGTATCCCAAGGGACCATGTTCTAGTTGCTCATCTTCAAGTGATGAAGATTCCCTCTCCCAGATTGCAGCCAATGTGTGCTGTCAAGGAGCTGCATTCCTATCTGGTAACCTTGTTTCTAGATATGGATTCTGCTGCCGAGAAACATGTATCAAATGTGTAGAAGCAAATGGTGATGGGCTAAAGACTGTTATCTCAGGCACCGTGGTATCTGATGGGAGTGAGCAGGGTGTTGATTTGCTTTTACCAACATCCCCATCAAAAACAAGCTTATGCAATTCAAACTTGAAAAACAAGGTTGTCAAATATCCATCAGGCGCAGATGTTCTAACTGTCCTACTGCTGGTTTTACATCCGAACACATGGTTTGGCATAAAAGATGAAGGAGTGAAAGCTGAATTTCAGAATCTTGTTTCAACTGATAACCTTCCAGATCTTCTTAAGCGGGAGGTGCGTTGATTCAGTCCAAGTATCTTATATATCTATTTACCGTTGCTCTTTAGCAACATGTTTTTGTGTAAACCAGATTCTTCTTCTTTTTTTCTTATGCAAATCTTATTAAGCTTTGTGCTAAATGGATCATTATCCTGTAAATACATACTATGAAACCTGCCATAGGTATCCGAAACCACCACTACAAACCACAAACAAATAGAAAGCACCAAGGGGAACAACAACAGAATGGGATTTTTTTTTCCAATTAATGATATTTTGTAAACCTCTTTACATCATTGAAGTTAATATTAGGTACTCCCTATATAAGGTGTAGTAGTCTGGGATAATGCAGGTTTTGACACTGCTGAATGTGTTAGTCTAGGATAATGCAGGTTTTGACACTGCTGAATGTGTTAGTCTAGGATAATGCAGGTTTTGACACTGTTGAACTGGGGTTATCGTAGGCACTGATAGTCTGCTACATGAGTCTCACAGCTTGCACACCCTATTCTAAGTTCCTTTTGTTTTCCTGATATGGACTTTGGTTTTCAGTGTATCTTTGTTGATGTCTTTTATGTAAATTTATCTCGCCACATTTTGCACTTTGAGCCTGCTGATTTTTACAGATGCAGGAATTTGTCGACATGCCTTCATATAAGATGTACATTCTAATTATATCACTTCTACATATAAAATTCAAGAATGACTTGTGAATCCAAATGTTATGGCAACATACATGAATTTCACCTTTCCGGAAGAATATATGTATGGACATAGGTTATTATCAGCCAGTTACTGTCTTATTGGTCCTTTATGCATTTTTCTCGTCAAAGTGTGTGTTTCACTGGTGATTTATGAGCATCGGCTTCAAGGTTTCACCGTGTTGAAACACCTCTTTTCATACCGGTACAGCTGTACCATCAATTCAATTTTCCAGACAAATAAACCCAAAGAAGACTGCAATTTTGTAGCCATCTTTGTACATGTTCCCCGTCCTGGGATAGGCCTTCATTCCATGGGACAGTTCCATTCATGCCATTAAAGAAAATAAAAAGAACAGCTCATTTATCATGTAATGTTGCTTCCTCTTTTAACACGTGAATGCCAAAAGCCTCTTTCAACTAGACTCTCTTTCTTGTTGACAGATACTGCATCTAAGGCGACAGATCCATTATTTGACGGGCTGCAAAGGAGAGGAGGCATGTCAAGTGCCCATGCCACCATCTCCTTAGCAATGATGGGTCACGATCAACTCACTGACTACAAGAGAAGCCTTCATAGAGAGTTAGAGACCACGCTGGCCTGCTATCTCAATGGATGTCGAAGGAAGTACACGATTCAGTGAACAAACTTACTTCCCAAGGCAGCAAGGCATTCTAATGTTCAAATAATAACCAGACTACTGGAGCCATACTGATGGCTGGCAATTGCTTGGTTATAGGTCTATTTCAGTTCCTTGTATATGCAGTTTTTTTTTTGCTTTTACATAGTATTTTCCTCGGAGTATGCAATTGTTTGGTTTTAAAACTATTAGCTCCAAGATTTCACTGAAGCTAGTAAGCAACATTTTTTGGCCTTTATGAATTCTGGAATGGCTTGCAAGACAATTCTGTCAGTGCTTTTGTGCAATACTGTTCGATTTTCAAGTAGGAAACTGAAAAAAAACTGATTAAGCGAAGAATTGGAAAGTGGCATTCGCGGGAGTAGACCCTGAATATTGCCCTCATCCTGACATCATGCACCAGGGCCAATCTGTTCATTCATTCTCACAGCGCTTGTGCTGGTTTGGCTTTACGCAACACATGCTTCAGAGTTCAGAAATTCAGACTATGCTTATTTTTCTTGGCAGCTTACTATGCTTGGTTGGTATCCAACCGTCAAACCAAAGCTAACATGGATATAGTAGTGCTGGTTAAATGATATTGTTGATTGTCACTCAGTCTCCCACTACCTGGTCTACTTGCCGTGCAAGCACTTCTTGATCCCAGCTTATCTTGTAGAGGTAGCATATCAGAAACCTGATGCATATAAGAATGTTGTTGGAACCAATTGCCATGCAGCAGTTAGCAGCTCTTATTAATGCACTGGCATAACAAATTCTGGAGTGCAGCTACTTGTTGACCAAGGCAAAGAAATCGTCAGGTGCTGCCTTTTTTTTGACATGTCAGGTGCTGCCTTGTGGAAGGGGTATCGAGATGAATCGACTTTTTTTCGCACTGGTCAGGAGGAAACGACTTGTTATTTACTTGCTTCCCAAGAAGTTGGTCCATGAGCGATCCACTTACTCTGTACTTCTATTTTAGTACGTAGTAATAATGTTTTAGTAGTTGAATACAAACAGTTGACCCTCCTTCTAGAGAGCACATTCACGTACTCATTTGAGAAAAGCACACAGTTATTCATCTGAAAATTCTTGAACCATGAAGGCTCCATTTTTTTCTCATAATCTCCGATATTTTCTTGAACAAATAGCTCCGATATTTTCGATACTCTATTCTGGCATGAAACCCTTAATTCTGAAATTTCATTTTCAAAATTTTGAAATGCTGTGCGTCAAAACATTACTCAAAAGTTCTTATCTGGAAACTTGGAATCTTATGGAAGCTATATACAAAACAATTACATTAATGAAATTTCAGTTCATAATTGTATTACTCCATCCGAACCAAACTAATTGATGTCGCTGAGAAGTACATTTGTACTTGGACCGAGCAGGAATAATTTTCACTTATCTCCTTCCTGGAGATGATTTTGAACTTCAAATATCAAATATTTCAATATCACCTTCCTAACAAACCATTTTTGGGATATTTTATTTGAAAACTTTGGAATGATTGTTGTTCCTAGCAGGTCGTCGGGTCCTTTCTAAAAGTGAAAATCATTTAGAGCATCTCTACTCCCCGAATAGAGCTATTCTGGCGCCGAACTGGAAATGGGCTTCTAGCTGCTCAACGACATGGCCCAATAAAGTGCCCCACCTCCCACGGCGGTCCATACCCATAGGGTCGCAGACGAGAGACTCCTCTCCTGCCCACCACCGTTTTGATGGGTAGGCGCCGCCATCACCGCCGGCGGCGGCGGTAACGACGGCCAAGATCGATGCGAGGGAGGGGGCTTAGGGTTCGATAGGGGGGGGGGGGGCTCTGGAGTCGCCCAGGAGGGAGGCGACCTCGGAGGATCCGATGCACTTCATGATGTGCTTTTGTTTCGTGACTGAATAATCTAGGATAAATATTTATGGCCGGAGAGGGAGTATATGTTTACTCTGTCGGACCCAAAACGAGGTTCATCTACTCTCCAACCCATAATAAGTGTCGAAAATTTAATTTAAATTTGAAGCTGGGACACTTCTTATGGATCATAATAGGACACAGTACCCTCCACGTCACTACTTATGCACGGCCGCGCGTACAAAAAGACCTCGCCGCCTCCGACCTTTCCGCAAACCGCTGCTACACACCAGCTGCTCGACCAATTGCTCCGCGCCTGAACAAGGCCACTACACCCGCCGCCGCCGATGAGCTTTCTCGCGGGGCGCCTCGCCGCTCAGGAGGGCGCCTACTTCCTCCAGGAGTCCAAGCTCGCCGCCGGCCGCCTCGCGCAGAAGCTCCCCGCATCCAAGCTTGAGCCCCGGCCGGCGTCCCCGCCGCCGCCGTCGCCCGACGTGCTCCCCGAGATCCTCCGCCACTCGATTCCCATCAGGCCGACGCCGCCTCCGTCCGACCCCTCGCTCTATGGGTCCACCCGCTGGGCCCTCCCACCGGGCGGCGCCGAGGCTGTCGGCGTGTCCCCCGACGTGCTCAACCCGCTCAGCTCGTACGTCTCGCTGCCGCAGGCCACCTTCGGCCCCAAAAGGTGCGGCTCTCGTCCCTTCAGTTTTGGCCCCAATTTTTGCGCTCACACACAGTATGTGTTGAATTGGGGAAAGAATATACGATCACTCATGCTGGATACTCCGTAACACACTTGAATCCCATTCTTAGAAGATTGGTGGAGGCTTGTATAGTAGGACTACTTCTATTTAAGGGAAATTCTATTGAATATTTAAAGTTGCTAGTAGCGTTCCCCATGGTCTCGGAACCTCAGCTAGTCAGCTATACCGTGAGGCGACTAGTTTATGCTGTAAAACATAAATTGGTTATGCATTTTCATTTATTTTATGTTTTTTTTTGTTGTGGATTTGTTTACAGATGGCAACTTCCAAATGAACAGACTTACTTCTCGTCATCAACCGCCAATGAGCGCCGGCGTGATATGCATCCTCCTCCCATGGACCCTGAGAAGTTGAAGGCTGTAATTGCTGGATACTCTCAGGGTACGTATGTTTGCCAGAATATTTTTGATGTTGTGTTGGTAAAGATATGTGTCCTCACCTTTTCATTGATGCAGTTGGAAAAGCGTTTCTTGCTGGGACTATATTGGTGTTTGGAGGAGCGACAGCTGTGCTGCTGTACACGGCGAATAAACTACAGTTGCATTCAGTAAGTCATGCAATAATGTACTTCCTATCTTCAAGAAAAAGGAAAATATTCTGTATCAGATTTGTTAATAGAAAATATAGGTGGTTGGCTAGTGCATGCTCTTCACCCATTTTGTTTGAGATCTATGATTTGTATCAAAGCTCTACAATTTCGTTGGTTTTCCTCTTATCGGATTTTCATTGATTAGCTAAAATAAAGGTCTTAGTTTGCTGTTATGCTGTTCATAATGTTTCAGCATTCTTAATTTAGAAATTAAACACAATATTTTAGCTCTTGGTATAGTTTTCATGGCTATTACCCTTGTTTGTTCCCTTGCCTCATCTTTGTTTTCATTCTGGCCATGTATGGTAAAAAATTGTTGCATTACTTGCTTGCGAGTTTTCACCTTGCAACACAAAAAAAAAGTTTTGAGTGATCAAGGTGCTTAGATCAGCTGGGAGAACCTTGAGAATGTCAACGGGTTCTTCAGTTCAGTTATAGCTGTGAGATCAGAAATTTTTCAATACAAAGAATCCCAATCCGATGATGCAGCAACTTGTTAAGTCTTCAATCCACGTTCCCATGGAATATACTACTGAAGATCCCACTATTTTCGTGTATAGATTTTCTTCACAAATAAGTTCACCAATAAATTCAAATGTTTTTGTTCACTTTGCTTCATCTCATTCAAGTTTCAAGCAATCAGGATAACAAGGCATCCAATTAAGGATGGGAAGGTTTTGAGATGATTCAGTATGATAGTATGACAGTACCAACTTGAAATATGAGGCATTAGATTCCAGTGACCGTACTTCTGTAAATCAAATGAGGGATCATAGTGGGTTTAACATGGTAAAGAACCAACTTGTCTATTGAGATGTTGGTACAAATAAAATATTTTTGGACAAACTGATTTTAACATCATAAACTTTAAGTAGGAGTATTTGGTATGAGGATCCTTGATACACATGAGTTAAAAAAGGATCCTTGATAAAAACAATGATTAGGACAAGAGATAAATTTGAAATATCTGACATACAAACAGCCAAACATGCTCTCCGAAATAACATTGATCTCTCCTTTCAGATAGAAGATGTCAGAGCTAAAGGAAAAGATGCAGCGCAACCACACGCTGATATGATTAAAGAACAAATAGCTCCACTAAGGAAATGGGTAAGAGAATTTCAGAACCCTTCTTGTATTTCTGGCTATTGTACTTGTCCTCTTGACTTTGGGTTGATCCGATTGTACTTCAGTCTGGTTTCTTCTGATTGGTGTAGCAAATTTGACGCATTTCCACATTCTGAAACTGTAGGCTGAAGACACATCCCGAAAATGGCATTACGAAGGCGAGTCCAAGGAGAAGTCTGTCCTTGTAAGAGAGCTTTCCAGAGCACTTGGTGCTAAGACGCGGCCGAATTGATCGATACTGACGGCTGGTTGTTGTTGTAACCTGTAAGTCCAGTATTATAAAGCTCCTCAATTGCTTTACGCTTTTACCTTGTAAATATGTGTAAGACTACAATGTACATATGTTACCCCCTATGCTAAAATAAATCAGAGTCCATTTTGATCTTGGAAGTCTCTAGCTGTATGGCCGAATCTGTGTTTGTCATAACTGGAGCCCTTAGAAATTATACTGTGAGCGGCCAGGCCGGCCACTTAGAAATTACTCCGGCTGGTGATTCTATACACGCACGGTGATGTACTCCTCTGTGGCATTTACTCACTGCATATATGACTTTTTTGGGGCGAGCCCATTTTGTAATCCTATACGGTGATGTATATATCACATTGTGTTGTGCACGAAGAACCCTCCACCGGTGAGATAGCTGCGCTGAGGGAGTTCAAGATCTCAGATGACTGGTTATGTAGTCTCCTGGTATGTTGTGAAGGATGCATGTCCGGTGCCCGCTTGCCACGGCCGGTGTCTGTTTGTCTCGGCACCAGTGGGCAGCGAGGCACGACCATGTCTACCTAATACTGTTGGCGTTGTGTTTTTCGAAGCATGAGGCTGGCGGCAGAAGGTGAAAATGTCTGCAGAGATTTTTAGTTTTGCTTAGAAAAATGGAGAAAAGCATTCAGAATCACCAAGTACGTGGAATTACAAATATTGACTTCAGAACAACACTGGCTGCAAATCAAGCACCACCACTGCAGAAGCAAAGTAGGCCGGCTTCCCCGGAACCCTCTTCTTCTTCAAGTTGCAAAATCATCTTCTTCTGAGTGGTGACGCAATGAACTCTTCTTGCAGAGCACACCCATGGATCACACCTAGATTTTCTTCAAGGTTAGGACGATGACGTTAAACTTGGTCTTCTCATTCTCGAGGTGCCCGTCGACGCGGCGTGTGTACTCCTGGAACAGCATGTCGACCATGGCTTCTCCGAAATGGCTTGTAACCAGGGACTCCATCACTGATCTGATGCACTTAGCGGCATTGACGCTGCTGGAGGCGCGGTCAAGCACACCATCACCTTCTGAATCATCTTGAGGATCCCAGTTTTGCTCAAACAGTTCGATATGAGCCATGTCAAACATGCTACTTTCCTTCAATGATGCCAGTCACTTCACCAACCGATGGCCCATAGACTGGTAAATTGAAGGAGCTTAGCTTTTCCTTCTCCACAAGGCCCTATATATTATTATTATGACCAAACTATTTAAATTCACTTGACAGTTGTTTTTCCTCTCAAATTTAATTTCTTTCACAAAAATCAAGTGAACTGAAACATTAATCTTGCTAACTAGGAATTCATGTTGATATACTTTACTCTTATTTACCTTGATGACAAGAGATTGCAGTGACTCTGAAAGCAAGCCAAAGATATGGTTGAGATCTCCACTGTATACATCCTCATTCTTCCTCCCAAGAAATATATTAGTACCATTTGCCCACCAAACACAAGTTCTTCATGACGAAGCCTCAGGAATAGAGAGAAATCCTTCCTAAATTGCTCTTGGAATAGCTTTACTACCAACGGTGATGTATTGACTATTGTTGGTGATGTACATGTTTTCTTCATTTAGGTACACTTCTCTTTTGCCCTCATGACCGTCCGGCACCTATTTATATATATAACATTACACTAGTATCACAAGTATGCTCTGAACATAGCTACGAACGATCTTTAATTCCATATTCTCTCCGATTGAGTATTTAGAAAGTCCCAGATATACCACTAAAATGTTGGAAATATAAGCAAATTATCATATGATTTAATCCGAACTAATACTTGACAAATCATGACTATAGAAATAGCAGATGAACTAATTATGTAAATCAACAGAGTAAATGAACAAATAGTATCTAGACAAGATAATCCTATCGTATCTACTCCAAACAACAGTACTAAAAACGGTAGCAGGATTTGAAACGAGAAGGACAAGTATATGTACCTTCCAGCGTTGACCGCCGCAGCAGCAGCAACAGCGATGTTGGCAGCAGCAGCAGCAGCATCGGCGTTGTTGTCGCCCATGTTGAGATTGCCGAAGAGGTTGTCGATGTCCAGGAACAAGTTATCGTTCGGGAACTCGTCGTCGGACGATGTCGTGTTGCCAGTAGTCGCGTGTAAGCGCTCCCCAAAAACCTGATTGCCCCTCACCCGTACATGTCTACGAGAGGCGGGGTTCCGGAGGCCTACTTGTCCCGCCGCTCGGTGCACGCCGAAGGACGGGATGAGGAATACGAAGGCGGCGGTGCAATGTACTGGAAGGAGGCGGTCGCATATGGTGTCTCATACAGGCTAGGGTTCACCTTCGCGCTTATATAGTGCGGTTTGGGAAGGTCGTGGGGCGCATCCCACGTTCGAGTCCACGATCCAGAAAAACCGGAATGAAACGGCTGCGTTAACACGATCGTTAATGACTCGTAATTAATCACACAATTAGTTTCCCGAACAGCAAAAAGATAAGCTCGGCTCGGGGAGATTCCCTCAACCCGCGGCGCGTCGTGACGTGTCATGACGAGGCGAGGCGGGCGGCGGAGGAGGAAGAGTGCGCGATGGCTCGTTGCCGGCGACGAAGTCGGCGAACTTGCCCGACAGCCTGTGGATGCCGAGTGGGTCGCCCTTGAGGACGACGACGAACTCGAACATCACTTCCTGCTCCTCATGCAGGTCTGACGATGAAGACGACCAGCCATGGCGTCGATTCTTGAGATGGTGGCGGCTAGGGTTGGGGAGATATGTGCTAGGGTTTGTGTGTGACGATGAGAGAGCGCCCTTTTTATAGGCCGGAGGGTGGTAGGGGAGCGGTGGCGCTCATTAACGCTGGCACGCAGAGCTAGGCGCGACGCTTCACTTCGCCTCTACGGGAACTGCACTATCGCTGCGCGCCAATAACTTCCGTCGCGCGGTAGGCGACGGTTAGGTTAAACTTGAATGTGTCGCTGACGCATCAGCCCCGCCACTTTCTGCCTCACTTTTCATTGTGTCGGACGTGTCTGGAGCGTCCCCTGTGTAGTGGAGACGGGCTCGGGGCGCCGGACATAGTATTGGGCCACGCCGGACGGAAAGGGCCTTTGAGGCATCCGACTGAGAACGATTTTTAGTCCGGCGCGCCCCAAATCCCTGTAGGGACGCCGCTAGAGATGCTCTATAACACTGTGTTTGGTTGCGTAGAATCTGGGCTCGGAATTAAATTGGACTAAGATAAATCCTAGATAGAAATGAATTGACTTCTAATTCAATTCCGTTGTTTTAATGTGTATGGAAACTGCTGTCAGAATTAAATCAAAAGGGTGTAACCAATTCCAAATCTTGTTTCGATGTACAAACTATGGAATTTGACGTTTTGTTAAATTTGTCTATTTAAATTTGTGTTTAATGTTGAGTTTATGTCTACACCTAGCTAGCGCACACAAAATAATTTTCTAGGTTTGTTTAGGTAAAAAGGAAAGCAAATAATAAAAAAAAAAATCTCCATTGCCTCCACGATTTGGAGAGACAGGGGAGCCGGTGAGGCCGCCGTTGACCGCCATTCCCTACCACCGCTCACCGCCATGCCTCCTACCGCCGCTCACCGCCGAGCCCCTACCTCCGTCAGCCGCCGTTCCCGCTGCCGCCGCCGGCCTGTGAGGACGACGCCATGGAGAGGCTCGGAGGAGGGCAGACATGGGGAGTGGTCAGCGCCGTCGGAGAGGCTCGGGCGAGGGAAGATATGGGGGAGAGGACGACACGATAGAGAGTCTGGGAGGATGTATTTTTGACTTGAACTTGATCCTTTCTAGAAGGAAGTGACGCGCTGACGTCATCGTTGCTCCTTTGACTCCCGGAGCGAAAATGGTTTGCATAGGCCCACGTCACTCGTTACGCATTGCCGCGCCCGCGCGTACAAAAGAGGTCGCCGCCTACGACCATTCCGCGAAACCGCCGCTGCACAGTGCACACCACCTGCTCGACGAATTTCGCCCGCCCGAACAAGGCCGCCAGCCCCGCCGCCGCCGACGCCGATGAGCTTTCTCGCGGGTCGCCTAGCCGCCCAGGAGGGCGCGTACTTCCTCCAGGAGTCCAAGAACGCCGCCGGCCGCCTCGCGCAGAAGCTCCCCGCGTCCGCGCTTGGGCCGCGGCCGACGTCCCCGCCGCCGTCGTCGTCGTCGCCCGACGTGCTCCCTGAGATCCTCCGCCACTCCGTTCCCATCAGCCCGACGCCGCCTCCGTCCGACCCCTCCCTCTACGGGTCCACCCGCTGGGCTCTCCCACCGGGCGCCGCCAAGGCTGCCGGCGTGTCCCCCGACGTGCTCAACCCGCTCCGCTCCTACGTCTCGCTGCCGCAGGCCACCTTCGGCCCCAAAAGGTGCGGCTCCACCCTGGTGCCTTCTGTTTTGCTCTCGCTCACAGTATTTTTTCAAATCGGGTGGTATCTGCATGCGCTGAATTGGGGAAATCAGCGAGGAATTACGTATTCATGCTTATGATAATGCATCTCCTGATCTGTGCAAGTAACTTTTAGTTTGTTGGTCGGTATACGTATACCTGGAAAATCATGACTGATACACAGATTGGAATGAAGGCGGGCTTAGGAGTTTGGAGCTTATGTGGGGCGGTGGGTGTGCTTTCGCATGGAAACTATTCTAAAAAATTATTCTACTCACTCAATGCACAAAGCCGCATGTGATTTTCAAAGGATCACTTCAAGATGCCAAGAATGATAAATTAGATTTATGTTCTGTATGTGCAACCTACTTAGATTCTACTATCAATACTGCACCGTAAGCACTGCAATATCTGAAACAAACTCTGTCTGCTCCGCTGAGCCTCTAGAGTGGCTTTCAACAGTAAAAAGCCAAGCCCAGTGAAGCAGCCAGGAGGCGCTTCCAGCAACAAAACTAGCGTCTGCTGAGCTCCATTCCGAAAGATGACATTTCTCTAGCTATCGTTCCAATGCTTCCAAAGCATCCAGGGCAGTAGCAATGCTGCCGACCCGAATCCCTTGCAAAGAGGTTTGTGCGTAGCAAGTTTTGCAATCGAGGGGCAGATGAAGATGAATTCTTCTGCGTCATTCGGCACGCGGCAAGACAGGCGCAGCCAGCCAATGCATCATGCCAGCTGTGTTCGTGTAAACCATTGGCCACAGTCCTTGCTTTACTTCTCCTCTTGTGAATGCATGCATATATCAGAGGCGCAACCTCATTGATTGAACTCCTTCTCTTGCCGAGGTTCCCACAAAAAAAGATGATCTCCTACTGTCGAATAGAGAATGTACACATGAATCCTATCATTTGAAGAGTGTTGTTTTTATATAGTATTTTTGTTTAAAGTTTCTAGCAGAGTATAATGTTCAGTCCCTTGGCCATTCCGTAGGTAATCAAGTTAATGCTGTAAAACATAACTTGTTGATTTATTTTCATTTTTGTCATTGTTTGTTGTGAACTTGTTTACAGATGGGAACTTCCAGATGAACAGCCTTACTACTTGTCATCTACTGCCAATCAGCGGCGGCGTGATATGCATCCTGCTCCCATGGACCCTGAGAAGTTGAAGGCTGTAATGGCTGGATACGCACATCGTATGTTTGCCGGAATTTCTGTGTCGTTGTGTTGGTAAAGATCTGTTGTTCTCACCTTTTCATTATACAGTTGGAACAGCGTTTGTTGCTGCGACTATATTGGTGTTTGGAGGAGGAACAGCTGTGCTGCTGTACACGGCAAATAAACTGCAGTTGCACTCGGTAAGTCATGCACTTGGCTCTAGGTTGAACAACATACAAGAGTAAATATACACTTTTTACCTTCAAGAAAAGGAAAAATAAGCCATATCAGATTTGCAAATACAGATTATGGGTTGTGTGGCTACATCATTCTCTTCACCTGTCTTCTTTGACATTTATGATTTGTATTCATGTTTTGTCATTTCGTTGTTTTTACTCTCTTCAGTTTTTATTGATTAATTCCCCAAAAATATGGTCTTTAGGTGTTTGCTCTATGTTGTTTATAATGTTTCAGAATTTTTATTGGAATTAGTCACAGTATTTTAGCTATTGCATAGTTTTCCTGACAATTCGCCATGTTTGTTCCCTTATCTTACTTTTCACTCTGACCAAGTATGGGGAAAAATGGCTGCAATACTTGCTTGCCAGTTGCCACCTTGCAACAAATGAAAAAGTAATGCTTGCGTGATCAAGATGTTTCCAGCTTACACGCGAGGAGAACCTTGGGCATTAGGTTCCGGTGACCGTACTTCTATAAATCAATTGATGATTCATAGATTCACAGTGAGTTTACATGATAAAGATCCAGGCTGTACCTTTTTAGATGGTGGTGTAGATAAACCAAATTTGAATATTTTTCAAGGTTTTAAATCGCATTTTCCGTGGCTTGACAGCTAGGTCCAAGCTATAGTTATGGTATTGCGGAGCTACTTCAAATGGAGTTTCAATATTAAATATATAAAAAATGTAAGATACGTACAAATGTGAAAGAGTCACTATAATTTTTTTAAGAAACCATAGTAATATGGTTGTACTAATACATCTCCATAGCACCATTTATCAAATCTAGAAGCGCCAAATTAGGCAATGTATAGTATTATAACCAGTCAAGAAAAGCATCCGTTGTGGTAAGACTTTGGATAAAATCCTATTAGGCATTTTACTTTTTCAATTGATTTGGTCATATACTCATATATGTAGTCCCAGCATAGCTTTCAGGCTCTAGAAAAGCTACAAGTATTTTGGACAAATTGATGTTAACATACTAAATTGTAAGCATTGGGTACGAGCATTCTTGCTTAAAAAGCAATGGCGAAGACTAGGGGTGTGCAAAATACCAAACCGTAGAAACCGGCTGATGGTGGCCTAGTTCATTCCCTTTTACAGTTTTAATCACTCCCCCTGAACTAGTACAAAAAAATGAACTAATCTAAACCATGCAAAGCTGCGGAACCGTTTTTGCACACCCCTAGGCAAGGCAATAGGTGAAATTTGAAGCATGAGATTGGCAAAAGTCCTCTCTGAAATACTATTGTTATCTCCATTCAGGTAGACGACATCAAAGCTAGAGGAAAAGATGCGGTGCAACCTCACGCTCATGTGATCAAAGAACAAGTAGCTCCACTAAGGAAATGGGTAAGAGAACTTCAGAACCTGCTGTTGTACTGATCCTGACTTTAAGTCGGTCGCATTTTAGTGTTGGTTGAACACTGGGTCCTTCTGACTTGTGTAACAAAATCGACCAACTTTCCCATTATGAAAATGTAGGCCGAAGAAACATCTCAAAAATGGCATTTTGAAGGCGGCAAAGTGGCCAGGGAGAGGTCTGTTCTTGTTAGAGAGCTTTCAAGAGCACTCGGTGCTAACTCACGACAGAATTGATCGGTACTGAAGGCTGTTGTTGTTGTTGTTGTTCTATGTCAAGCTCCTCGCTTGTTTTACGCTTTTACCTTGTCTATATGTTTAAGCCTAAAATGAATTAAATCAAAGCAAGACAGATCTATCTGTCAGCGTTGTATGAGGCCGGTAGCAGTAGGTGAAGAAGTCTGGATATGTATTTTTTTTCTTCAGGAAAATGGACAAGAACGTTGCAGAATCACTCTGGCTGTGGAATATTGTGGACAAGAGATCATGGAATTACAAATATTGACTTTAGAACAGCACTCTGTGGAGCTTCATCTGCAAGATGAAACATCCTTTGATCCTAAGAATCTTCTTCTGAATGGTGACGCAAACTAAGGGTCAGCTTGCAGAGCACACCTATGGATCTCTGCTACATTTTCTTCAAGGTTAGATCAATGACGTTAAACTTGGTCTTCTCCTTCTCGAGGTGCTGGGCGACGCCGCGCTCCATGAACAGGGTGTCGAGTATGGTTTCTCTGAAATGGCTTGTAACCAGGGACTCCATCACTGATCTGATACACTTAGCGGCATTGACACTGCTGCAGGCTCTGGCAAGCACGCCACCACCTTCCAAAATCGTCGTAAGGATCCCACTTTTGCTCAAACAGTTTGATATGAGCAATGTCAAACACGCCGCTTTCCTTCAGTAATGCTGTCACTTCACAAACACATGGCCCGTAGGCAGGTAAATTGAAGGAGCTTAGCTTTTCCTTCTCCACAAGGCCCTACATATTATTTCGAGCAAACTATTTGTTCACTTGACAGTTGTTTTTCCTCCCAAACTTAATGCTTTGTTACAAAAATCAAATGAACTGAAATGTTGATTCTATCAACTAGGAATTTGTATTGATATACTCTTATTTACCTTAACGAGGAGAGAGATCCAGTGACTCTGAAAGCAAGCCGAAGAGATGGTTGAGATCTCCACCATATACATCCTCATTATCCACGTAGATAGGTATGGGTTCCCCTTTCTCTTCCTCCTCCCCCGAAACTCCTTTTTCCTTGAGAGTCTGCTGTTGGCCACCGGGCCGACCTGACGTCCTCCCCACCGGCGCTGCCGGCCGGAGATGGACTAGGGAAGGCGCCGGAAATAGGGCTGTACATAATAGCTGTAGATCTAGGTTGCTTTGGCGAGTTGCCAGTCGTTGGCGTTATGCCGGTAGGCGGTGGCTGCTGGATCTTGCGGCCGGGATCTGGTGCCCTCTGATGGTTCTCCTGCTCGTCGTGGTGCTCCGGTGGGCGGAGCCGAAGTCGATGGAAAGGGGGCCTGGAGTCTCCGCAAATAAAAGGCCTTTATCTCGCAGATTCGTTGCAGGTGCTCTTGATCTGGAGATTTCTTTCTCTGCTCGTGGTGAGCTTGAGTTGGACAATCTGCAATTTCAAGATTGCTTCGTGGCGGATTTGCATCTGGGGAGTATTGAAGCTGCATCCGGGAGTTCATCCGCGCCAGCACCGAGCTTGCTGTCGCTGCAGATGGTTGTAGGGCGACCGCTCCCACCATGCTCGTCTGCATCGGTTCTTTCCAGCCGGCGGACGATGGCGTTGTTCAACCTCCAGGCTGATTTGCCAACAAGGAGGCTCTTCTGCTTCACCATAGTTTGCTTCCGCCGGCTCATCCCAAGTGGTTCCGTCCCCGGTGATGTTTCAGTTGACTATGGTGAGAAGCTCTGGCGAGGTGGAGAAGAAGCAGGACCCAATTGCGTTTTTCAGTCTTCATCTAGGGTCCAAAATGCAAAAAGTGTGGGGTTTGTTGTAATTTCCTTTATCTTGTTGTACCCTGATGTAAAGTGTATCTCCACTGCTGATAAATGAGGGCCTATCCCTGTTTCAAAAAAATAAAAAAAATACATCCTCATTCTTCCTCCCAAGAAATGTTAGTACCATTTGCCCACCAAACACAAGTACTTCATGACGGAGCCTCAGGAATAGAGAGAAATCCTTTCTAAATTGCTCTTGGAATACCTTCACCACCACCGGTGATGTATTTTTTTTTTTGGTAATGTACATGTTTTCTTCATTTAGGTAGACTTCTCTTTTGCCCTCGAGACCCTCCGGCACCTATGTATATACATGACACAACACTAGTTTCACAATATGCTCTGAACATAGCTACAAATAATCTAGAATTCACATATATATCCAACTGAAAATTTGCACAATTCCAGATATACCACTAAAAAACTATGGTCGCATTTTGACGGACATCAATAACATAAATAACACAATGTAAAGCATGATATACAATAATTTGTTTTCTTTTCTTAGTAGTCATTACACGTCAGCACATAAGTAGAATTTCATAGATCTTTTCTTGTAAGTATAGCATCACTTACTGTATTTTTACGTACCTGAGAGCGCCAATGGAGGCAGTAGGATGAGTGGAAGAGATGGAGGCAGTGTATTTCCCTTCCGATCCATTGCAGCTGACCCCTTAAACTGTTCGAGTGACCGGAAGAGCTGGTTGAAGTCGTTTCCTGGTAGGTCATTCAGGAAGAACTGAATCTCCATGTAATTATCCTGACCAAGCTTAGTACAATGGTTGGCTATGGCGTTTATCACATTGGAGACGAAAATCAATGCGTTTGGTCCTGAAGAACAGCCTAGATCGGCAACAACCATAGTTTGGGGGAGAAGAGCCGTGTGCACCGAAATGAACTTGGGTGTAGATGCTCCTGATTGAACAAAAAATTAAAACAAACAGTAAAAAAATTAAAAAAATCTGAAATTTTTGAACAATGAACATAAACAAGTGTCCTAACTGCACACCAAAAATCTCCAAGAAATACATATATATTGGTATGTGCAAAAAAGACAAAATGCGGTGCTGTTTCGAACATCTAGATTTGTTTCTTACATCACTCCGATTTGTTTTTTTTTTTTGCACAAACCACTACATATGTCTTTTTCGGAGATTTTTGGTGTGCAGATAGAACACTTGTTCATGTTCATTGTCTAAAAATTTCATGTTTTTTGAATTATTTTGCTATTTTCCAAAAAAATAAAATCAGGAGCATCTACACCCGAGTTCAGAAATGCCTTGTCCCCTGTGCACTTCTTTTACAGCCTTTTTATTGACCGGCCTAATCTCTGAAATAACAATCTCCTGGCACCATGCACAAATATTGTTTTTGGTCTCAGGAAACAGTAAACGCAATGTAGAACATGGTGTAGCTAAACGTAGGCAAAATTTGATTGACCATGGACACCACACGTGATTTACAAGAGAACTTACGTGATTTAGAAAAAGTATCATATAAACTATTTAGATATGTATCTCACAGAACTACACATATTTTGCTTAAAGATGTTCTTCATAGAAGAAACAATGCAAGATTTGTGTTATATATAAATACCATATTAGAAGGACTAACATCTATATAATTCAAATGCAATAAATCAAATACCATATTAGGAGTATAAAATAAAATACAAGAAACTGGTGCTTTATGAAAGAAACGGACAGAGTGATAGTACAAGGCAATAGTTGCATCTATATGGATTATGAACACATCGATTTTACCAGCAACGGTACCTACCGGTATCACATCTATCGTCCACTTCCTGCTTTGAGATTGGTAAGCCTTTTGACATTTGTCTAATATAAAATTAATAATTGAAACACAAGTGAAACTTTTATGAAACTAAAGTGATACATGAAAAACATTGTGAAACATTGTGACAAAAAGTGAAACTGATTATGTCACTGCTGACGTCACTCCAGTTTGTTTCACAAAAATATTCGTGTTGCAGTTATATTTTAATTATGTTTCAAATCTGTTTCATAATTTTGTGAAAGAATTGGTCACCACATGGGTAACATCACTGCTGACGTCACTCCTGTAGGTGAAGTTGCCTTTAAAAAGAGGTAGGTGTCGTATGGATATCATTGCACCTCGTCCGTAGAGGCGTAGACATTGTACACGCAAGCACGAGACGAGCCGTTGGTTTGAAACAATAAGGAAGCCGCACACACTGGACTTGCGCGTCTCCATCTGGCGCTGTTCCAAGGAAGAGATCGGTCGCCGACCTCCAGGAGAGAAGGTGGGTAACTTTGAGTCCACCTGCGACTAAGGAGAAAAGGAATTCAGACTTCAGAGACACACTCAACATGCATGAGGCTGAAGATATGGTGGAGATTGTTGGTGATCGATAGCGGTTCCACGTACTCATAGGGATTCATTTCATGGATATTCAAAATTAAAGAGACTATAACTCTTCCAAACATTAACGCACAAACAAAAATGTCAACCGAATCCGAGACAAGGAGAAATAACAAATCGTTGACTTATAAAAAAAGGAAAGTAGCTGTCATCAAGTGGCATGTAAACAAGCTTACTTGTGCATCGGATTTCTCAGGTCAACCCAAACCAGGTTGGCCATGATGTGTTGATGTCGATGTTGCATCAGATTATCGTGTTTAATTGTCTTATTGCTAGATACATAATTGCTGACGCCAAAACAAAGGAAACTAGGAGAAGACTTTTTTCGGATCTGTTCCAGCCCTGCCAATATAAATGAAGGGGCTCCAGATGGCAACTGCGGTTCACAACGCACAGGCACCAAACTAGCCAGAGCCATACGCCCCAAATCATCGATTCACCACCAATGGCTACCGCTGACAAGGAGCAGCTCATCACCATCCCCATGGTCGACGCGGACGAAGCACACACGCTAGTGAGCTCCGGTTATGGCTACCTCGATGTGAGGTGAACACCTCCCCTCCTCACTCGCTCTATCTGTTTCCCTCCTCCTGTGGCAAATAGTTCTGATGGATGGGGTATGAAATGTCCAGGATGTCGGAGGACTTCTACAAGGGGCATGCCACCGGCGCTCAGAACATCCCCTACTACGTCTACGTGGCTCCCCAGGGTATGTTGTAAATTGAAAAGACATTTTTTACTTCCTAAATGTATGCCACATGATTTTACTTGCTTCTCTGTTATGATACCAAGGGAGGGAGAAGAATCCACACTTCGAAGAAGAGGTAGCTGCTCTCTATGGGAAGGAAAGCCACTTGATTGTGGTAACTCTCATCTCATGGTCCCTCCTTATGCACATGAGTCCCCTCATGTCCTGTGCTAGGAACTACTACCGATTAGTACTACCTGACCCGAGTTAATAGTACTCCCTCAGTCTATAAATAGATGTCCGAGGTTTGTCTAAATCTGGATGTATCTAGTCACTAAATAGCTTCTAGATACATCTAGATTTAGACAAATCTTAGACGTCTATTTATAGACAGAGGTAGTACATGTAATCTTAGATCTGTAACTGTCTTTCAGGATACACTTGAGCATATTTTAATTAAGATATGTTGTCACATGAATATATAAGGGCTTTGCTTCTTCTAATTATCTCAGTATAATGCTTATAAGAATGGTAATTCCTTTTTTCCCTGCACTGTCAAACATGATGATGTTTTACTAGCACAAGGAGTACAATATATAGCACTCCCAGCGAAAGTTTAATCTAGAGCTAATAATATATCATCTCCTGTGAAAAATAGGTAATATTTTAGACATTCACAAAGCCTCTAATCTTCATCATTGACCATTGTTGTCAATATACTTATGAAAATTTTACAAACAATGACCTTACCTCGAGTACTCTTCTCTCATTTTGGGTCCTTGTTCTTGTATAGGGTTGCTTCACAGGCACGCGATCCAAGCTTGCGAGTTCAGACCTTCTAAGCGCTGTAATTTAATTAAACATGCCCATCGCAATCAGTACTCAGATCTACTAGTAGTGTCATAATCGAAATTTCGATGTGCAGGGATTCAAGAACGTGAGGAATCTTCAAGGCGGCTACCGTGCCTTTCTCCAAAGTGCAACTCAGCAACCCACCAATGATGAACAGCCATCTGTCAATTGAGCTATCCAGATAGTTCCAATTTGTGATCATCATATAGAATTTAAGTGGAATAAATTAGTTGCTTGTGCGTTCTTCTTGTTGTCCATGTAAAGCCACCAAAGTGGTTCGAATTTACAAGTGTATGTGAGTTCAAGGAACATGATGTAATAAATCGACAAGGAATTTCTATCGCATATGTTTGTGCCCTGGTAGTTGAGTTTTCTCACTACAGATTAAAGTGGTTCGGATCAAAACGTAGAACTTTTCATCCCTAAACGAGATCACTACTGTCAGTGGCCTTATTGCCTGGAGGTGTCGTTGTAGTGAAACTTGCGTTATCCATAGCAAAGCAGATGGCAATATATAAAAAAGAGGGTGATATGCTATTGCAAATTTGCAATACTACTAATTCATGTTTTCTGTTCCTAGTGAAAGCGTAGCCCAGCTTAAGCTAGTAAAGCCATATCGGCTGAACAAGATAACATGGTGCTGACAGAAATCATCCAACAAAGAAAACCACAAGAGCAAGGAAACACAAAGTGGAAAGAAGCGCAGCTCAAATTCATTGCTGATAACGCCTCTGAATCATTTTGATGACATTTTTTTGCAGTAAGAAATGCATGTGCAAGTTTTACAGATGAATCATTCAGATGCGTACCAGGGTGTAAGTATTTCCACTTGAAAGGATCAAATATTTACCAGGTTTATTTCACATACAAAAAATGTTACATTGACAGCTGTATTCCAAGATTTCTGAATATTTCTCAGAGGAAAATTTTGCCTTTCAAATGGGATAACTTATTCTAAACTGTAAATTTCTTTTTTCCCGTATCTAAAATTCTAAGCACTCATTGTGCATAGTATGTGAGGAGAAACCTGTATAATGGCTGTACTTTCACTTGCAAGGGAAACTCTATTTTGGTATATCCAAGCTCTAGACAGCAAGAGCATTATTGGCATCACCGTTGTTCTGCTGTGACCATAGTTCAGCATATCGCCCGCCTTTTGACAGGAGAATATCATGCGGGCCTTGTTCCACTACCATTCCATTCTCCAAGACAACGATCTGAAAATCGACAGTCAACATGACTTCTTTAGGAATCACATAAGAGATGACTCCAACTGGTATTCATCACTATTGAATACACTGGAAAGATTCGATGTTCAGTAAGATCAATAACTTCAAAGCATGCTGAGATTTAGCATGTTCAGCCATTATTCGCACATCGGCACATGTGCCAACTTAGCAACAATCCTTGGTTTTCACAAAGTTCTCTGATAGTACTATTCGTGAATGTGCATACCTCATCACACTGCATTGCAGTTGTGAGTCGATGAGCGATAAAAATTGAGGTTCGGTCAGTGGATAAAGACTTCAAGGAATTAAGAATTGATGCTTCAGTAGTGCTATCAAGAGCACTTGTAGCTTCGTCACATAATCTGGTAAAAGTCAGGTAACAAAAGTAAACAAGTCAGAGGTTAGCTAGAGAAGCCCATTATTTGCAAAAACATGCTTGCTGAGAATATCTAACTTAGTTCAGAATCCATTCAGCAGGCCTATCTTTGTTTCATCTTATGAGTCCATAAATGATAACAGCATATGAGAATTAGTAGAACACAGTGTCTTGCTTAATAGATTAAGAACAATAAGGTCAGTTGACACAGAACTCCAAATGTGAGGAGGGAGCGAGACAGTAAAAGCAAGGGGTACTGACAGAATAGAAGGCTCCTTCAAGAATACACGAGCAATTGATACACGCTGCTTCTCACCACCACTCAACTGCAAAATGGCAGAACCAAAAAAAGAAAGATATGTGGAGCTGTAGGGTGTACAATAAGTTACAAAACTTCCCAGTTCCCACATGACCAGACATTGTCTCACCTTCAATCCTCGCTCTCCAACAACTGTGTCATACTTGTCAGGGAAGTTCATGATTACATCATGAATGGAAGCACGCCGAGCAGCATCATATACCTATATGTAAATGAACGTTAGCTTTCCAGAACAAGCATATGACTGCAACTCCAGAATGTATTGGAAGAAAACCATGCCTCCTCATCTTTTGCTGATAACCGCCCATATTTTATATTATGCTTAATTGTGTCATTGAAAAGTACCTGCAGTGAAATTAATGGGGTAAGCTCAGTTTTGGTATTTTCTCATTAAAATAGATTCATGGTTGGTTCCTAATAAAGAAATATCAGAAGATGCCCATCCATAACAGCAGTAGAAGCTTTAAGTTTACAAGGATATCTAGCCATAAGTGGTGTCATGTAATAAATTCATGTTTGGGTGCCTAATGAATAATCAGTGAGGAGAGTAGAAGTAAATTTGAGCATTGACGGAGATGGAATATCAGAGGCTAACGGTATCCTGTGGTACAACACCAATACAATCCCGAAGACTCTCTAGTGTGACGCTCCGGATGTCTTGCCCATCTATACATATCTAGAGGAAGAATATGACAAGAATCATCAGAATAGTGGAAGTTTGATGTATGTAAAATCATCAGCAGGAAACAGCTAGGAAGAAAGATGTTTTTGGGTACTTACCGATCCTGAAGTAGAATCAAAAAGCCTGAACAGAAGTCTAAGTATGGTTGATTTTCCTGTAGAAGAAGGTCAAGTTAATGAATACGCTCACTTACCTACACAAACTTGAGACACAAGATATGGACTCAATCGACTATGGCCCCTACTTCTCCTTTCAAAGCGAGCAAGGAAATTTTGCATTGTGTTGGGGCTGCATACTAATCTATCCAAGAGTACAGTCACACTGCAGTCTCTCACCGATGTCCTGCCTTGTAAGCTCAGCGAATACCACTGTACTTACCACGGCTTGCATCTTTCACTATGCAAATTGCCCAATTCAGAGGCTGCAGCTCCTATGAACATAAGATAACTAATAGGAACCTATTTTGAGGAGGAGGAGGGGGGTGGGGGTCAAGAAAACGTAAAGGAATCTTTGCGTTTATCTCGAGAGAGTTCTCTGTGAACTGGTCCGCTCCACCCCAACCCTAGGCGACGCGGAGGCGGCTGCGCCGGCGCCTCCAAGGCTCTCCCCCGCCCTCTCCCCTCTCCCCGCCGCCGCCAGAGGTCACCGACGGGCAAAGCCCGGGCGGGGACGGCGGCGGCGGGGCTTCTCCCCGGATGGCGCCTCCTTCCCTGCGGCGGTAGTGACGAGCTCCAGCAGTTCTGCGGCGGCGCGGTGCCGCGGCCCCCTGCGACGGGCTCGACGCGACGACGGAGGTCGGGGAGGTGGTCAGCCCGGCGGTGGTGCCCCTGTGGCGGCGGTCTGCAGATCCGGGTCCGGCTTGGGCCTTGGGCCTAGGCGGGCCTACGGGTCCAGATCTGACGCTGCGGGCGGCGTGGTGGCCTGGCTGCGGAGCTGCCTGGCACCGTGGTGGTGTCGGTGACGATGGGCTAGGCGGCGGTGGCCGAGGCTCTCCCGGCGGCGCGGCTGGTCCTTGGTCGTGCTGCTGTGGTTGAGCGCTTGGTGTGGTGCTCTTGGCGTGGCAACCGCTGCTCCTAGTCCTCTGGGCTGAGGAGTGGGGTGTGCAGCGCAGGGCGGCGTGGTGGTGCTATCCGTGGTCTTGGTCGTGCGTCTGCATCGACGGCATAGAGGTGTTGCAGCGGCGGCAGTGCAATTCAGCAAGGAGGATGTGCTGCTCAAGACCCAATGGGAAGGGATGACAGGTGCACGCTGCTCCGGATGAAAATCCTGCTCTATCTTCGATCAGAGCCGGTGATGACGGCGCTTGCGGGCGTCGTTCCCCTCCATGGAGGCATCGCCGAGGAGTGCCCGCTCCTTCCTTGCCCACTCGGGTTGGTGTCTCCGGGTGAAAACCAAGATCGGGCTCTCCGGTCGGCGATGGCGGCGTCTCCGACGTCGTTTCTTTCCTGAAAGCATCGTTTTTGGAGACACGGACTTGTGGAGCACATGGTTTCGGGCTTGATGTTGCTCTGGTAATGCTGATGCTCAGGTTTGTTTCCAGGGCGCTATGTACGCCGTCGCCGGCAACTCAAAGACGGCGACTTTCTCAGGGCTGGCCAAGTCCTGCCACCCACCTGCCGACTCTTGGGCGCTCAAGGGTGGTTGGTACGTCGATGAGGAGAGTTCAGAGGAGGTTGTTTTCTTTGGAGTTGCTTGGCTTCGGTTGTGACGCGGCTTCGGTTTGAGCTTGAGCGAGACCCCTGTATGTCTTCGTTGTAGTGTGTGGTGGCTAGTCTTCGGATTGGCGGTGTGTGTTGTAGCCATCTTTGGCGTTGTATCGGCCATCGGCCACTTCTTCTATGCAACTGATATGTCTTCCAGGACATATCCTTGAAAAAATCTTTGCGTTTCATTTCATTAACCTATTTTGAGGTCTAGTTACAGTGAAAGAGGCATTAATAGTTTTTTCTAAAATTTTGGTCAAACTTTATTTACCTCACTTTTCAAAAAAATGCCTTATTCATTGGAACGGAGGCAATAACATTATTCACTAAGTAAAGAGATTAGTTTTACCGCTGCCACTAGTTCCCACAATTGCCAGACTTTTTCCTGCAGGTACAGTGAAAGAGGCGCCATCAAGAATCTTTCTTTCAGGTATGTACCTGGTAGTCAATGAGAGTATGACAGTAAATAAGATTATTCTGCTTTACACTCGACACACTTCATTCAACTTAATGCCTTGGTGGACCTCCTAATGATGTATCTAGACTTAATTCTTCATAGTTATGAAAAATCGTAATAAACAATTTCTTAGCACTCTGTTTTACTTGCGGTCAGAAAAAACAGCAGCATCTAGTTGTATTGATGGTTAAAATAAAATAATCTTCTGAGCAGTGTGTTGCTTTGATACACACATTTGTATTTCTTTTAGAAAACCAACAACAATTTCATGGCATTTGACAAGTTAATGAAGGAAAAAATCTACCCAAAATGAACGTTCTCAAATTCAATGCATCCTCCTTTGAACTGCAATTGTTCTGCATGAGGTTCATCCTTTATTCCAGGTTTTTCCTAAGAAAACAAGAAATAATAGCCCTAAAGTCTGTCAGATCATCATGTATGGATAAATTAGAACTGAAAGTCATTAAGAGCAAAGCAATACTTATAGAGGATTACAAACTTTTACCTGAAGCAACTGGAAGATGGACTTCATATCAATAAGGCTTTGTCTAAATTCTCGATAGACACCCCCAAGGAAATTCAGAGGCCATGAGAGCTGGAATAGAAGTCCATTAACCATGACCTGTAGGCCAATATTTCATCACAATTATTTAATGCCATTACAAGATTACAGAAAAACAAAAGGTGGGAAGAACTGAAGTTTCACACTAAGTCATGGTGAAAATGGACAATGATTTTTTTTCAGTTCAGATACATCTTTTCACAATATCACTGATAAAAAAGTAATGGTAGAAGATACAAAACACAGATGGTTTACATAGAGAATTACCAAATCACCAACAGTTAGAGCACCACTCATGACACCATAGGAGCTCAAAACCATTGCCGCGGATAAAGCCGAGCTCAATATAACATTTTGACCAAAGTCAAGGTAGGCAAGGCTACTTTGGGTTTTGAGTGCAGCATCCTCATATTCTGAGCATATTGAAGAAGTACTTAATATATTGAATATATTTAACGAAATAAACTTATGGTGTAAGCCACTGCTACTCGCCAGTTGGGATCAGTCAAATATGTGAAGCACTTCCTATACAACTCACACAAACCCGGAACTATATTTGAGATTATAAAGATCATTTCCATAATGCAACAGTAATGCTATTTTTTTTTCTTTTCGAGAACAGATTTGAAAATATCCAGATGCGGATGATATACATCATAATTTTACCGTACGTAGGAAAACAGCGCTGCTTGTCTTAGAAAGGTGACCACAAATTTAACACCAGTGGGTCAAACAGAAGAAGAAAGGAGCATATGGATGTGCTTTCCAACTCTACATTGGAAATTCTCCCAAGAAACATACTTACTCACGTTTTAGATATTTGTCATACTTCTCTACTTCAAATCGTTCGTTCTTGAAGTACTTTACAGTCTGTATACAACCAAAGTAAGACAGGTAAGAAGTTGTTACAGTAACAATACAAGAGGGTAACTTGGTGTAACAGACATCAGAGTGATATAAAACCACGAGATGACCTCATAATTCAGAAGGGAATCAACTGCCACGGTACTAGAAGCGTTGTCAGCTTCATTCATGGCTGTCCTGAACTTAGTCCGCCACTGTTGTAATAATAATATATAGTTGTTATAAAGACAGGTAGACATAGATCAGAGTTATGCATTACTACAAAAACACCATTATAAGATAAACTGAATGTCTGTCATAACAGGAAGAATAGAAGACCCTAAGACTAAGAGGTCATGAGGATGATGACAGAATACAGTGTTTTCACCTGTGTGACAACCAAAGTGAAAGCAATATATGTAGCAACAGAAGCTGAAGTAAGCCAAGCAAAAGTTGAACCAAACTTGTAGGCCAGAATACTTGAGACCATACTAATCTGTCAATGAGAGGTAAAAATAGAAGCAAGGTGTGAACTGACAAAAAGAGTCCAAAGAACAGATGGCGTTACCAAAGCAAAGATACCAATATAACAGGCAACAGTTCAACTGATGGACTGGAACAGTCAGAGACAACAATTTAGAGTACCTCTAGTATCGTGGGGACAATATTGAATACCATTATCGTAAGAATGCTATTTATAGCACGGCTGCCTCGGTCAATTATGCGATTTAAAGCACCAGTTTGCCGGCTGAAGCACAAACATGTGTAAGGAAACATCAGAACTCAAATAGTCTCCATGCCGCTAGTGCCAAAACCCACCAATTATATAACAGCTATTAGTATTGGATTTCTTATAACTTGTTTCAATACTGACGTACAGGGTACAAACTAATCCCTCACTGAGTTGATAGTTTTAAAATAAGTGCAATCCTAAGCTAGGGTTCTCATCACTTCTTTAAGCATAGTATCATTGTATATCATTGGCCAAAGCAAACAAGTAATCTATAATTCATGAACCATCTAAATATTTGTAATGTTTTCGCCATATAATGTGTTGTGTGTCAGTACAATGAATAATTTATTCACTGAGAAACCAAGCATTTTCTAAGTACCTGAGATGATAACGAAGATCAAGCTCATGCAAGTGAAGAAATGCCTGCAATAAATGAGTACAAATTATGGTAGTATTTCAAGCATCTGCAGATCAATATAAAATTAGTATTTTATCACTAGTCAATAGTAAGCCAACAACTGGAACTGGATGCAAATGTTCAGATGTTCCTTTTATGGATATAAATATATTGGAGAACTATAGCAACACATATCACGAAATTCTTTTTCAAAATATATATGCATTAGAACATCTAGATAGCATGAAGAAACTAAAAATGATCGAACAACTGCACAAAGAAGTGGTACATGGAAATGAAAAAAGGTTCACAATTTACCATTCTGCAGACTGAGCGGGTGGCTCTCAAGGTCACTTTAGAAAATAAAGCATTGCGTAATTCTGGAAAGAGGGAATTTACAATAATAAATAAATCATAGCATAAAGAGCGAAATAATGTAAAAATATTGCATATTCCCATAATCACGAAAGGAGTTTCACTAGATTTTTGGAAAACAAGAGAATCAATACGAAAATTTTGTAACAAATAAGTATTACCTGTACATGCTGATGCTCCTGAACGCGCAATACCATATCCAATCAGAACAGCTGCTGGGCTTGCAAACAGAGCTAACATGGTGGCATTAGCATCTGTAAATGATGCCAGTGAGGCTTCAGTACCAGCAAGGGCTGCAAGCCAATCGACAGCAAGCTTAAACAAGAAAGGCACTTGAACATTTATAACCTGGTGTTCATTAAAAACAGAAAGGGTCAGGTAACAGAGTGAAAGCTTCAAATAGTAACTTTCCTCTTTTTATATCGTCATGCCATTGCCATATATATTAACGGGAAGGGGTTTTATTTTTTCATTGATTCGTAATGATGATGGTAGTTGACTAGTTGTAGCCACTGGTCTCCCGTTAACAAAGCATCCTCATTTATATTTTTTTTCTAAGTTTTTCATGTTAGTGACTCAGGGGGTTTCGGGGAAGGCCTATGTGGGGTACTTTTTGGATGTGGGATTCTCGTTTAACTTATGTATTCATCTTCCTTATTTACCTGGGTCTCAAACAGGTTGTATATAAATTGATGAGATTGTGTCATTTCCGTAAAGAAAGGAAATGGGGGATGTCAAATGTACTGCATTCCATCCATACGAAGTAGGCAGCTTTTATGAGAAAGATTGCAGCCCAAATGCGACTGCCAAGAAATTGCACATTGCAAACCATTAATGCCCTGAGTAGAAAATAGGTTAATGAATGTGTGTTGCCTTATCTTTCTTAGTGCTATAGGGATACTCTATATTTCATAATTCCGAAACAGCAATAGCAGCAAAGCCTTTAGTCCCAAGCAAGCTGAGGTAGGCTTAAGGAGGACCTTGATTCTGGGATGTTAGACTGGTTAACTCTCATCAGCTCGGTCCCCTGAGTTCGGTGTTGTGTCCAGTGTGTTTTGTGGTGGTGTCTTGTAAATATTTATGTATCCCTGTATATTTTTTGTTTATCATATTAATATAATTATATATACTGTCAACTCCACAGATTTCTTTTCAAAAGTAGTTAGTGTAGCCTTGAGAGTTGAGATGAAACCCAACAAGAGACACACAAACGAAACATGTTAGTTCACATTTTTCTAAACATGTAACGTTACCTTTGCGCCAACTAAGAGGCCCAGTGATAACACAAGCCTGAAACGGAAATCAGGGCTGTCATTCAGCATCAAGTACTTCACAAGGTTTCGGAGGATCTGTGTATCTGCTATCTGATCATCGATGTCCTTTTTCGGGGCATCTGCTGGCACAGCATTAGCTGATGTAGAGAACGCATGCCATCTCTGCAACCAGATATTAGACGAATCACCAAACCAGTATTTGACAAACAAGTACCCAAATAACTATCTTTTCAGATGGAAGTAAAAGGCGCGTTGCGAATGCAACAACACCTATACTTATTACTTCACAGAATCAGACAAACAATAATAAAGAGACAAACTCCATCTGCGCCACCCCTGTACTTCACTTTTATACTGATAAAACACAAACAAACTATCTTAAGCATATTAGCTTAATCGCAAATATCTAAACAGATAAAACTCCATACATATATACCAGGAAACCAAGATATCCTTAACCTTCTAAATTGGTTACCTGCAATGAAGTAGACAATTTCACTACTGCATCAAGAACAACAGGAACGAGGCACGGCAAGCACATTTTACCAGTTCGCGTGGAGGCCACGCGCCGTGCGGCAGATAGAAGCTGGGGCTAGCGAAAGGGGCGCCATTCCGAGGAAAGGGCAGATAATTTGGTCGGGTGCCTCCGAGGAGAGGGCTGCGCAGAGCCCTCGGCGAGGGCGGCCCACTGCCCCCCCAGAGCCGGCGGCGTACGGCTGCGGCCGTAGAGGTGCCGAAACCGCAGGCGCGGAAGAGGTGGAGGCGGGAGGAAAGCCACATGGCTGGCGCACCCCGGCGACGGCGGAGATCTCCGTCCGGCGGATTCAGCTAGAGAGAAGAATACTCCACTTGTCCACGATGCCCCCTCGCCGGTAAACTCAGCTAAATGAAATTATTTAAATGTTTTACTTTCGCCACCCAACAGTTATTGGACACGTGTCGACTGTGCTCCCCGAAGTTTGAAATTTCCATAACATTGGAATTTCGAACGGTCATCGAATTATCCAAAATTTCTAAACTTCTTTGGAATTTCATTTTAATCTATCAAAAAGATAATCAAAACCCACTAGTTTTGATGAATTTTGACCTAATTTTATTTTGGTTTGAAATTAGTTTGAATCTAGCCCAAAATTTCAAGATCACAAATATTTCAGTTGAAGTGGGGAAATCGGAAGAATTTTGTGTTTCTTAAGAGAAGACAGCAAGTGTTAGCGTGGAACATGTCAACCTTTAGTTGGGTGGGCCAGTGTGTTTATCTCAGTGTGATGTGAAGTAATGGTTATAGGATTAAATGGTGTAATATAATTCTAGTATGTAAAATCACGATTTTGCAACTCCGCTAGCTAGGATCATAAGATTTGATCCATAGAGGTTCAATCTGATCCATAATTTTGTCCACCTTGCTCCAATATGGAAAACTAAAACTTCTCTTCGATCTCTATTGTGTTTGTTGTTAAAACCCTAACAAGTGCTCAGGGTCCCCCAAAAGCTTCGAACATGTTGATTTTCTCTGGGAAGTTTCTGAAATTTGAGCCACCTCAATGTCTAAGTTCATAGTTTGGCTAGCCCTTTGTTGGAATAGGCTCAACGATTGGAAGGCTAGAACTTTAACCCACTGTGCGCTTGTGTCATCATGACCTCTGTAACAAATATTGAAGTTCTCCTCGGAGAAGTTGAACTTCATGATACATCATTTTCCTTTTCGTGAGTTATTTATATTTTTACCTTGCTTAGAGTGATTGTATGTAGCTTTCCCTACAATAGCTGGGCGGACTCTATCGATTTTAAACATGGAGGCACACACTTAATCCCCGTGCTCGCACTATGGTGGCACTTAAAAGCCACCGAGGGTACATGTGTAGGATAAAGTGCACACCCGACATGTTTTTTTGGCACGACAAAAAGGGTCCGCCGCGTGTTCTTAGTATGTGGGAAATGTGTCTCGATGACGTCCACGGATTCTCGAACCCGTAGGGTCACACACTTGGTAGAAATGGGATATTAATTATGGTTAGTCTGAAGATTGTTTGGAGTCTCAGATGGGATCAATAACATCACAGGGAGCTTCGGCATGGTCTGTATAATAAGATTTATATAAGGGAAAGCGTTTTTAGGGCTTCGGAAAAGTTTGGGATGTTTCCGCTATCGTATCAGGGAAGTTCTAGAAGGTCTGGAGGGTCCACCAATGGGGCCCACACATTTTGTAGTACCCACATGGACCAAGTGGGAGTGCCCAGGCCTACATGGGCCTAGGGCACCTTCCCCACAAGGCAAATGCGGCTGACCCAAGGGGAAACCCTAGGGGCCACCAACTTGGGAGGGAAGAAAACTCTCCCCTTCACTTGGCACCGGCCTTGAGGCTTAGATGGGGGTCAAGTAGGTCGCACCTCCACCCTGCCCCTATATAATGTGAGTGGGCGCTCAAACCCTAGCCAGCCACCTCCCCCCTCGTTCCCCTCTCCCTCCTCTCCCTCCTGCGCGTAGGCGAATCCCTGCCCATGGAGATCTCCACCATAGCCTCCACCGTCATCTCATTGTTGGCATCTAGATCCCATCTACCACTGCACCATACTTGCTGGATCAAGAAGGAGGAGACGGTGTTGTGCTACACATGTGCATAACTCGAAGGTGCTGATCGGATTGGATTGCGAGGAGTACATCTTCATCAACCACGTTAAATATGCTTCCGCTTATCAATCTACAAGGGTATGTGGGTTTTATCTTGCTCCTTGCATCTTCTTAGATTAGATCTTGGCTCTTCCTAGATCCGGTCTTGGTTTCCTTTGCATCTCGTAGGAATTTTTTGTTATCTATACTACGAATTCCATCACACATAGCAATGAGTGGAAACCGTTATGGAAGTTGTGAAAGGGTGATGCATAAAAACAAGATTTTCCCTGGTTATGGAAACACATATCGATATCGATCAAGAAGTCTCAGATATGTGGTTAAACCGAAATTAATAGCAGAAATGCATGCGTACTTCCATCTTGCGGCTGAGATTTTTCATGCCCGACATAGCTCTCATTTGGTACTCACCATCGCCCACTCAATAATTTCTATAGAGAGAGAAGAAAAGTGGCGAAAGGTTGAAAAATACGAACACGGTGGCCACATATTAAAAACAGTTAGGCCAACACTTCGGTTTTGGTGGTGAGCCTCACCAATCAGAGGGATGTTGTTATACAGCCACCCGCACCAAACCCACTATACGTGCAGGTCCCATAGAATTCATGGCGTTGGAAAATATGCCTGCACCCATTCAATCACAGCCTCAACGAACACCGCTCTTGCCTTCCACCTACCGCGGCGCACTTATGTGCCGTTGTAAATACTACCACGGTGAAAACTACACGATGTTCTTGCTGCTCGCCGTGAAAGGTATATCTACGGGTAAAAAAATTTGGTGGTACTTTTATGATGTGCCACCTAAAAAAAGTGGTGGGTATAGCCATACGTTTTTTTAGTGTTTTCTACGTTGTGTATTGCTGCTAGATTTATCTCTTTGTCCTACACGATTGTATCACCTCGTCGCAATTTAGTTAACCATATCCCCAAAATCTCTAGAAAACTATAAAGGAAAATTGTTGCATATTCACACCCTCTACTTGAACATCCTCTCCCAATATAGCGGTTACCTTTCAAGGTCCCCAAATATCAGAATGGACTACTTTTAAAGAAACTTACATCTTTCATCACTACTTCAGGAAGACCTATAAAAGTAGTACTGTAGTTCAAAGTTTAAACCGCTCTCGGAGAAGAAGTAGGTCTCTAGGATCATGTGATTTGATTGGCCTGGAGAACTTTAGATCTCTATAAAGCTTCTTAGGTTCCCCTGCATACCACGTGACTGATGTTGGTCTTGCTTAATATGCCTCATTTTATGGAGTATCTTGCTGGCCTGCATCTTGTTGGACTTACCGGAAAAAAGATCTGCTCATCCAGACCTCAGCTACAGTTTAGAAGTTATCAACTTGTTCCTGAACATATTTACCCATAGAGCTTAACAACCACACCATGACACGCTCCTGATTTTGTTCCCATTGCTCAGCTGTTATTTCTTATGGTTTCTTCTCATCTTCATTTAGGTACTAGTGTAAACCATGGGATTCCAGGATCAAGGAGGCCTTACGTGCCCAACTGAAGTAATCACCGTGATCTGTCAGATTTTAAAAGAATTCAGTTCTAGCATCTTTTGAGCTTCTGAAGTACTGTCAGCGTTCACTTGTGCTTGCTGCATCAATTAAATAAGCATTCGCTGCATACTTACATGGAGTTTCTACACACTTGAATCCTTGTTGGGTTCTCCCATGGTTAAGCTAAAAAAATTACAGCAGCTTAGCACAAGGTTTAACAACCAAATAGACTGGAAAAACTACGGCCACTTCACACAAGATTCAGCAACCGAACATACTGAGAAACTACAGCAGACTTTGTTCTTTCTGTCCAATTATATTATCTTCTTTTCCATAGTGTTGTAATTTTCTAATCTGGAGCATTTTGCATGGAGGATTTTATCTGGAATTTGACTACGTATTCTCAAAATCTTAGGCTTGCTACTATGCATTTTCGCCCCTCTTAGATTTCGTTCAAGCTCCGTCACTGAATTCAGAAAAAGAAAAAAAAAGAGTAACCACGTCCACGTACTCCAAACGAAACGAATTTGACGTAAAATGAAATGGTGGAACAGATGCACTGGTAAAATCTCTTTGTTTCCAAGGTCCTCAGAATCTTGCGTTCGAAAGAAGCAAGCTAGCTCGCACGTGTTCACGTTAGTTAAGCATCACAACAGAAAGAAAAACGAAGGTAGCTGCGACAGGCGCAGGAGCACAAAATATCAACAGGGTCAAAATTACGAATGGAGGGTGCAGCGTAGCAGCTGGTAGCACTCTGCACTCATCAGGACAACAACAACAACGGCGACCCCACAACCATGACAAAGACATTGAATCTGCTGCTAGATCTGCCATTAAAACCAGCCGATGATTGCTTCTTCGGGATGAACACTCTCGACACTAAACACACACCAGTTCCCCGCGCCTCGTGGTCATCCAGCAAAGTGTTCGACAATGGCTCTCGCGGCGGCGACGCCGAGCTCCGGGAACCTGCAAGGCAGGTGCTCACCGCATCTAGTGTTCATCCCGAGCGCCGGCATGGGCCACCTCCTCCCTTTCACCCGCTTCATCGCCGCTCTCGCCGACACGGGAGGGGTGGACATCTCCGTGGTCACCGCCCTGCCGACGGTGTCAGCGGCCGAGGCCGACCACTTCACCGGCCTCTTCGCCGCCTTTCCCGCCATCCGACGCATCGACTTCAACCTCCTGCCGTTCGACGAAGCCGCCTTTGCGGGCACTGACCCCTTCCTCCTACGGTGGGAGTCCCTGCGCCGCTCGGCTCACCTCCTCGGCCCTCTGATCGTCGGGAACACCCAGCGCGCGTCGGCCATCGTCACGGACGTCACCTTGGCTTCCCAACTAATCCCGATAGCTAAAGACGATCTGCACCTTCCATGCCACATCCTCTTCAGCTCCTGCGCAACCATGCTGTCATTCCTCGCCTACTTCCCCACCTACCTTGACGCAGCCAGCACAAACCACCTTGCCGGCGACGTCAACATCCCCGGCATTGGACACATCCCGGTGGATTACCCGCCGCAGGTGCTGCGCAACCCCGACAGCCTCTTCACCAAGCAGTTCATCGCCAACGGCCGTTTGATCGCGGAGGCAGACGGCATTCTGGTCAACACGTTCGACGCCTTGGAGCCGGACGCACTCGCTGCCCTGCGCAGCGGCAAGGTCGTTTCCGGATTCCCGCCGGTGTTCGCCGTCGGCCCGCTCAAGTCGACGAGCACGGCGGGGAGCGACGAGACGGTGGGCGGCGCTTCATCACCTATCGCCTGGCTCGATGAGCAGCCGGCGCGATCGGTGGTGTACGTGGCGTTCGGCAACCGTAGCGCCGCGGCGCTGGACCAGATCCGTGAGATCGGCGCCGGGCTGGAGGCCAGCGGCTGCCGGTTCCTGTGGGTGGTGAAGACCACGGTGGTGGACCGCGAGGACACGGCCGAGCTGACGGACGTGCTGGGCGGCGGGTTCTTGGGCCGCGTGCAGGGGCGTGGCTTGGTGACCAAGGACTGGGTGGACCAGGAGGCTGTCCTGAAGCACCCCGCCATTGGGTTGTACCTGAGCCACTGCGGGTGGAACTCGGTGACGGAGTCGGCCATGTACGGTGTGCCGATGCTGGCGTGGCCGACGTTGGGCGACCAGCGGCTGATCGCGACGGTGATAAGGAGCGGCGGTTTCGGGCTGTGGATGGAGCACTGGAGCTGGGAGGGGAACGCGGTGGTGAGCGGGGTGGAGATAGGGGAGAAGGTGAAGCAGGTGATGGGAGATGAGGCGATTTCGGCGAGGGCGGCCAAGGTCCGGGAGGAGGCCACCAAGGCCGTCGCCCAAGGTGGCTCCAGCTACCGGAACATGCAGGAGTTTCTTGCCACGCTCAAGGCTACTTAGCGCTAGCTGTTGGGTACTCCTCTCCTCAATGGACTGTTTGTACGAGTACGAGCTGTTGCTCTCCTTCGATCGCTAGGTTTTTACAAAAGAACGTGTCACGTCTGTATTCGCAAAAATAAGTGTCACATCTGAAACTGACATAGGTCAGGTAGGGTACGGTGTTGCGGCCCTGTTGCAAATTCGAAACACAACACAATACACAAATATGTACGGTCGTACATACACTTAGGGTGTGTGTGATTGGTTGCTAGCATGGTTTTCTCGCCTCTGTGAGATATGGCTCCGTGAATGATGTATGAAGTTATGCAACCTCTAATTATTGTTGTGCAATTTATTTGGTTATAAATAATTTCTACTCTGCATTAGTTGTGAAACAAAGTCCTCGGCGTTTGCTTTCCTAAAAATCGTGTTTCAACAAATGGCACGGCTGTTTGGTTTACAGCTTGTTTGCCAGCTTGTTTGTCGAGTACATAACCTCGTCCCCTTCTTGGTGAGCTTGTATATGCCCATAAGGTGTTCGGCGCAATAGAAAATGACATGACGACTACTATAGATCACATAATCAGCAAAGCTAGCATAATAATAATAATAATAACAATAACAATAATAATAGTTCTACCAGTGGATCATAGTGTTGCACCACGAGTTTACGAACAACAGCTTGTGAGTTCATCAACCGAGGGGTTATATAAATACCACCTCGCAAAATATACAGACTTGTAATCAGTTCAGATCAAACCTAGCTACTCCCAAAATAACATCATGGATGCGATGTTCATCATCATTATCAAAACAAGCAAAGCAACAAGCATCCAATGCTCCAGCTCCTCAGAGTAATACTTCATCACGAAGGCAATGAACCAGTCCATGCTTTCAGCAGGGGTCATCGCAAGATACCTGTTATTCGTCTGTGCCTTGTGATCTGGCCATGAGGTGGCTCGGAGCACCGGGATGCTCATGGCGATGGCTTGTGATCTATGATGCAGTACCTATCCTGCGCTGGGATGTACCAGAGTGGCCGAGCCGGCATCACAGAGTTCGCCAGCAAATCGGGGGACTAGACGTCCTATAGAATAATCAAAGTATCAAAGTGCAAAAACAATGGTAAGCATGTTGGTACCAAGCTAATAGGCCAACATCATTGACAATGGTAAGCAAGCAAGCATACGTGGTAACAAGCTTCATGAAACTAGCAAACAACTTATGTGTAGAGACTATGAACAAAGACAATACTAATCTTCTACGCTGCTGCCATACATAAATGCAAAGCTAGTACAAGGAAAAGTTGCACACGTCGTAGAACCAATCTCCGTACCAATTATTGCACTTATACATGAACGACACAGCTTAGAAAACACAGAACAAGGTGTTCCATAAAAATACGCCGACTCGAAATCATAGCCATCCACTCTACTCTCACGGATCGAGGCGTAAACTTAGCAGAACTACTCGTACTCTCACAGATCGAAGTAAGAACTTAGCAGAACTACTCTGCTCTCACAGATCGAAGCAAGAACTTAGCAGAACTACCAGATTGAACCATGAACTAAGTGAAGTTGCTCTAGCCTTACAGATAGCAGCCGTCGTAGTCTAGATCTAAGCTAGGTTGGAAGGTACTCACGAGTAATATGACGATCGGTCCTAGCAAGGAAGAAGACGACATGTCGACGAGGCGTAGGAGGATGAACTGCCACGGTGGAGCTCCACCGGCCTAAGAAGAGACCGTCCCTTACCATGGTGGCCAACGAACAACTATGGAAGGGGAGCTCGAAAGGGGGGGGAATGGTGGAAGACATTGGGCAGTGAGGCGGAGAGGCGTAAATAGGAGAGGAGTATCAGCGGGAGGTGATCGAATTTCTCCCGTCATATTTTTTCGGCTGCGCACGGGCTCCCGCCATCCCTGCCTCGCACCAGTTGGGCACAATTTTTCCAAACAGGCGCGAGACAAGGGTGACTGTCGAGAAACAGCCGAATCGAGTGTTCCCCCTCATACAGCTTTCTAGGTGTGATGGCGTGTATTTCACACGTTCGTTGGGCAACCCCAAGAGGAAGGTATGATGCGCACAGCAGCAAGTTTTCCCTCAGAAAGAAACTTATCGAACCAGGAGGAGCCAAGAAGCACGTTGAAGGTTGATGGCAGCGGGATGTAGTGCGGCGCAACACCAGGGATTCCGGCGCCAACGTGGAACCTGCACAACACAACCAAAGTACTTTGCCCCAACGAAACAGTTGAGGTTGTCAATCTCACCGGCTTGTCAGTAACAAAGGATTAACCGTATTGTGTGGAAGATGATTGTTTGCGAGAGAGAACGATAAAAACAAGTATTGCAGCAGATTTGTATTTCGAGTATTAAAGAATGGACCGGGGTCCACAGTTCACTAGAGGTGTCTCTCCCATAAGATAAAAGCATGTTGGGTGAACAAATTACAGTCGGGCAATTGACAAATAGAGAGGGCATAACAATGCACATACATGGCATGATAAGTATAGTGAGATTTAATTGGGCATTACGACAAAGTACATAGACCGCCATCCAACTGCATCTATGCCTAAAAAGTCCACCTTCAGAGTTATCATCCGAACCCCTTCCGAGTATTAAGTTGCAAAGCAACAGACAATTGCATTAAGTATGGTGCGTAATGTAATCAACAACTACATCCTCGGACATAGCGCCAATGTTTTATCCCTAGTGGCAACAGCACAACACAACCTTAGAACTTTACATCACTTGTCCCGAGTGTCAATGCGGGCATGAACCCACTATCGAGCATAAATACTCCCTCTTGGAGTTAAAAGCAAAAACTTGGCCGCAGCCTCTACTAGTAACGGAGAGCATGCAAGATCATAAACAACACATATGTAATAACTTGATAATTAACATAACATGATATTCTCTATCCATCAGATCCCGACAAACACAACATAGAGTATTACAGATAGATGATCTTGATCATGTTAGGGAGCTCACAAGATCCAACAATGAAGCACAGTGAGGAGAAGACAACCATCTAGCTACTGCTATGGACCCATAGTCCGGGGGTGAACTACTCACTCATCACTCCGGAGGCGACCATGGCGGTGTAGAGTCCTCCGGGAGATGAATCCCCTCTCCGGCAGTGGTGCCGGAGGAGATCTCCAGAATCCCCCGAGATGGGATCGGCGGCGGCGGCGTCTCGGTAAGGTTTTCCGTATCGTGGTTTTTCGCCTCAGGGGTTTCGCGACGGAGGCTTTAAGTAGGCGGAAGGGCAGAGTCGGGGGGCTGACGAGGGGCCCACACCACAGGGCGGCGCGGGCCCCCCCTAGGCCGCGCCGCCTTATGGTTTGGCCACCTCGTGGCCCCACTTCGTATGCTCTTCGGTCTTCTGGAAGGTTCGTGGCGAAATAGGCCCCTGGGTCTTCGTTTCGTCCAATTCCGAGAATATTTCGTTACTAGGATTTCTGAAACCAAAAACAGCGAGAAAACAGGAACCGGCACTTCGGCATCTTGTTAATAGGTTAGTTCCGGAAAATGCACGAATATGACATAAAGTGTGCATAAAACATGTAGGTATCATCAATAATATGGCATAGAACATAAGAAATTATCGATACGTCGGAGACGTATCAAGCATCCCCAAGCTTAGTTACTGCTCGTCCCGAGCGGGTAAAACGATAACAAAGATAATTTACTGAAGTGATATGCCATCATAACCTTGATCATACTATTTGTAAACATATGTAGTGGATGCAGCGATCAAAACAATGGTAATGACATGAGTAAACAAGTGAATCATAAAGCAAAGACTTTTCATGAATAGTACTTCAAGACAAGTATTAATAAGTCTTGCATAAGAGTTAACTCATAAAGCAATAAATCAAAGTAAAGGTATTGAAGCAACACAAAGGAAGATTAAGTTTCAGCGGTTGCTTTCAACTTGTAACATGTATATCTCATGGATAATTGTCAACATAGAGTAATATAACAAGTGCAATATGCAAGTATGTAGGAATCAATGCACAGTTCACACAAGTGTTTGCTTCTTGAGGTGGAGAGAGATAGGTGAACTGACTCAACATAAAAGTAAAAAGAATGGTCCTTCAAAGAGGAAAGCATCGATTGCTATATTTGTGCTAGAGCTTTTATTTTGAAAACATGAAACAATTTTGTCAACGGTAGTAATAAAGCATATGAGTTATGAAAGTTATATCTTACAAGTTGCAAGCCTCATGCATAGTATACTAATAGTGCCCGCACCTTGTCCTAATTAGCTTGGACTACCGGATCTTTGCAATGCACATGTTTTAACCAAGTGTCACAATGGGGTACCTCCATGCCGCTCTGTACAAAGGTCTAAGGAGAAAGCTCGCATTTTGGATTTCTCGCTTTTGATTATTCTCAACTTAGACATCCATACCGGGACAACATGGACAACGGATAATGGACTCCTCTTTAATGCATAAGCATGTGGCAACAATTATTATTCTCATATGAGATTGAGGATATGTGTCCAAAACTGAAACTTCCACCATGAATCATGGCTTTAGTTAGCGGCCCAATGTTCTTCTCTAACAATATGCATGCTCCAACCATAAAGGTGGTAGATCTCTATTACTTCAGACAAGACGGACATGCATAGCAACTCACATGATATTCAACAAAGAATAGTTGATGGCGTCCCCAGAAGCATGGTTATCGCACAACAAGCAACTTAATGAGAGATAAAGTGCATAAGTACATATTCAATACCACAATAGTTTTTAAGCTATTTGTCCCATGAGCTATATATTGCAAAGGTGAATGATGGAATTTTAAAGGTAGCACTCAAGCAATTTACTTTGGAATGGCGGATAAATACCATGTAGTAGGTAGATATGGTGGACACAAATGGCATAGTGGTTGGCTCAAGGATTTTGGATGCATGAGAAGTATTCCCTCTCGATACAAGGTTTAGGCTAGCAAGGTTATTTGAAACAAACACAAGGATGAACGGTACAGCAAAACTCACATAAAAGACATATTGTAAACATTATAAGACTCCATACCGTCTTCCTTGTTGTTCAAAACTCAATACTAGATATTATCTAGACTCTAGAGAAACTAAATATGCAAACCAAATTAGCAAGCTCTAAGTATTTCTTCATTAATGGGTGCAAAGTATATGATGCAAGAGCTTAAACATGAGCACAACAATTGCCAAGTATCAAATTATCCAAGACATTTTAGAGTTACTACATGTAGCATTTTCCAATTCCAACCATATAACAATTTAACGAAGATGAAACTTCGCCATGAATACTATGAGTAGAGCCTAAGGACATACTTGTCCATATGCTACAGCGGGGCGTGTCTCTCTCCCACAAAGTGAATGCTAGGATCCATTTTATTCAAACACAACAAAAAAACAAAAACAAACCGACGCTCCAAGCAAAGTGCATAAGATGTGACGGAATAAAAATATAGTTTCAGGGAGGAACCTGATAATGTTGTCGATGAAGAAGGGGATGCCTTGGGCATCCCCAAGCTTAGACGCTTGAGTCTTCTTAGAATATGCAGGGGTGAACCACCGGGCATCCCCAAGCTTAGAGCTTTCACTCTCCTTGATCATATTGCATCATACTCCTCTCTTGATCCTTGAAAACTTCCTCCACACCAAACTCGAAACAACTCATTAGAGGGTTAGTGCACAATAAAAATTCACATGTTCAGAGGTGACACAATCATTCTTAACACTTCTGGACATTGCATAAAGCTACTGAACATTAATGGATCAAAGAAATTCATCCAACATAGCAAAAGAGGCAATGCGAAATAAAAGACAGAATCTGTCAAAACAGAACAGTCCGTAAAGATGGATTTTATTAGGCCACCAGACTTGCTCAAATGAAAATGCCCAAATTGAATGAAAGTTGCGTACATATCTGAGGATCATGCACGTAAATTGGCTTAATTTTCTGAGCTTCCTACAGGGAGGTAGACCCAGATTCGTGACAGCAAAGAAATATGTAACTGCGCAGTAATCCAAATCTAGTACTTACTTTTCTATCAAAGACTTTACTTGGCACAACAAAACTCAAAACTAAGATAAGGAGAGGTTGCTACAGTAGTAAACAACTTCCAAGACACAAATATAAAACAAAAATACTGGAGTAAAAACATGGGTTGTCTCCCATAAGCGCTTTTCTTTAACGCCTTTCAGCTAGGCGCAGAAAGTGTAACTCAAGTAACATCAAAAGATGAAGCATCAACATCATAATTTGTTATAATAATAGAATCATAAGGTAACTTCATTCTCTTTCTAGGGAAGTGTTCCATACCTTTCTTGAGAGGAAATTGATATTTAATATTACCTTCCTTCATATCAATAGTAGCACCAACGGTTCGAAGAAAAGGTCTTCCCAATATAATGGGGCAAGATGCATTGCATTCAATATCCAAGACAACAAAATCAACGGGGACAAGGTTATTGTTAACCATAATATGAACATTATCAATTCTCCCCAAAGGTTTCTTTTTAGCATTATCAGTGAGATTAACATCCAAATAACAATTCTTCAATGGTGGCAAGTCAAGCATATCATAGACTTTTTTAGGCATAACAGAAATACCTGCACCAAGATCACATAAAGCATTACAATTAAAATCTTTGACTCTCATTTTAATGATGGGCTCCCAACCATCCTCTAGCTTTCTAGGAATAGAAGTTTCAAGTTTTAGTTTCTCTTCTCTAGCTTTTATGAGAGCATTTGTAATATGTTTTGTGAAAGCCAAGTTTATAGCACTAGCATTGGGACTCTTAGCAAGTTTTTGCAAGAACTTTATAACTTCAGAGATGTGGCAATCATCAAAATCTAAATCATTACAATCTAAAGCAATGAGATTATCATCCCCAAGGTTGGAAAAAATTTCAGTAGTTTTATCACAAGCAGTTTCAGCAGTTTTAGCAGTTTCGAGTAATTTTGCGCGCTTTGCACTAGGAGTAGAAGCATTGCCAACACCAATTATTGTATCATTGATAGTAGGAGGTGCAGCAACATGTGAATCATTAGCATTGCTAGTGGTGTTAATAGTCCAAACTTTAGCTACATTTTCCTTTTTAGCTAGTTTTTCATTTTCTTCTCTATCCCACCTAGCACGCAGTTCAGCCATTAATCTTATATTCTCATTAATTATAAATTGGATGGCATTTGCTGTAGTAACAATTTTATTTTCAATATCCCTATTAGGCATAACTTTCGATTTCAAAAGATCAACATCAGAGGCAAGACTATCAACTCTAGAAGCAAGAATATCAATTTTATTGAGCTTTTCCTCAACAGATTTGTTAAAAGCAGTTTGTGTACTAATAAATTCTTTAAGCATAGCTTCAAGTCCAGGGGGTGTATTCCTATTATTGTTGTAAGAATTCCCATAAGAATTAGCATAACCGTTACCATTATTATAAGGATATGGCCTATAGTTATTACTAGAATTGTTCCGATAAGCATTGTTGTTGAAATTATTATTTTTAATGAAGTTTACATCAACATGTTCTTCTTGGGCAACCAATGAAGCTAATGGAACATTATTAGGATCAACATTAGTCCTATCATTCGCAAGCATAGACATAATAGCATCAACCTTATCATTCAAGGAAGAGGATTCTTCAACAGAATTTACCTTCTTACCTTGTGGAGCTCTTTCCGTGTGCCATTCAGAGTAATTAACCATCATATTATCAAGGAGCTTTGTTGCTTCACCAAGAGTGATGGACATAAAGGTACCTCCAGCAGCTGAATCCAATAAATTCCGCGAAGAAAAATTTAGTCCTGCATAGAAGGTTTGGATGATCATCCAAGTAGTCGAGTCCATGGGTTGGGCAATTTTTAACCGAGAGATTTCATTCTTTCCCAAGCTTGAGCAACATGTTCATTATCCAATTGTTTAAAATTCATTATACTACTCCTCAAAGATATAATTTTAGCGAGGGGATAATATCTACCAATAAAAGCATCCTTGCATTTAGTCCAGGAATCAATACTATTCTTAGGCGAGAGATAGCAACCAATCTTTAGCTCTTCCTCTTAATGAGAAAGGGAACAATTTTAATTTTATAATGTCACCATCTACATCTTTATACTTTTGCATTTCACATAGTTCAACAAAATTATTGAGATGGGCAGCGAGCATCATCGGAACTAACACCGGAAAATTGCTCTCTCATAACAAGATTCAAGTAAAGCGGGTTTAATTTCAAAGAATTCTGCTGTAGTAGCAGGTGGAGCAATAGGTGTGCATAAGAAATCATTATTATTTGTGCTAGTGAAGTCACACAACTTAGTATTTTCAGGGTTGGCCATTTTAGCAGTAGTAAATAAAGCAAACTAGATAAAATAAATACAAGTAAACTAATTTTTTTGTGTTTTTGATATAGCAAACAAGACCGTAAATAAAGTAAAGCTAGCAACTAATTTTTTTGTGTTTTGATATAAGTGCAGCAAACAAAGTAGTAAATAAAATAAAGCAAGACAAAAACAAAGTAAAGAGATTGGGAAGTGGAGACTCCCCTGCAGCGTGTCTTGATCTCCCGGCAACGGCGCCGGAAAAGAGCTTGATGGCGTGTATTTCACACGTTCGTTGGGCAACCCCAAGAGGAAGGTATGATGCGCACAGCAGCAAGTTTTCCCTCGAGAAAGAAACCAAGGTTTATCGAACCAGGAGGAGCCAAGAAGCACGTTGAAGGTTGATGGCGGCGGGATGTAGTGCGGCGCAACACCGGGGATTCCGGCGCCAACGTGGAACCTGCACAACACAACCAAAGTACTTTGCCCCAACGAAACAGTGAGATTGTCAATCTCACCGGCTTGCTGTAACAAAGGATTAACCGTATTGTGTGGAAGATGATTGTTTGCAGAGAGAACAGTAAAAACAAGTATTGCAGCAGATTTGTATTTCAGTATTAAAGAATGGACCGGGGTCCACAATTCACTAGAGGTGTCTCTCCCATAAGATAAAAGCATGTTGGGTGAACAAATTACAGTCGGGCAATTGACAAATAGAGAGGGCATAACAATGCACATACATGGCATGATAAGTATAGTGAGATTTAATTGGGCATTACGACAAAGTACATAGACCGCCATCCAACCGCATCTATGCCTAAAAAGTCCACCTTCGAGGTTATCATCCGAACCCCTTCCAGTATTAAGTTGCAAAGCAACAGACAATTGCATTAAGTATGGTGCGTAATGTAATCAACAACTACATCCTCGGACATAGCGCCAATGTTTTATCCCTAGTGGCAACGAGCACAACACAACCTTAGAACTTTCGTCACTCTGTCCCAGGTGTCAATGCAGGCATGAACCCACTATCGAGCATAAATACTCCCTCTTGGAGTTAAAAGCAAAAAACTTGGCCAGAGCCTCTACTAGTAACGGAGAGCATGCAAGATCATAAACAACACATATGTAATAACTTGATAATTAACATAACATGATATTCTCTATCCATCGGATCCCGACAAACACAACATAGAGTATTACGGATAGATGATCTTGATCATGTTAGGCAGCTCACAAGATCCAACAATGAAGCACAATGAGGAGAAGACAACCATCTAGCTACTGCTATGGACCCATAGTCCAGGGGTGAACTACTCACTCATCACTCCGGAGGCGACCATGGCGGTGTAGAGTCCTCCGGGAGATGAATCCCCTCTCCGGCGGGTGCCGGAGGAGATCTCCGAATCCCCCGAGATGGGATCGGCGGCGGCGGCGTCTCGGTAAGGTTTTCCGTATCGTGGTTTTTCGCCTCGGGGGTTTCGCGACGGAGGCTTTAAGTAGGCGGAAGGGAGAGTCGGGGGGCTGACGAGGGGCCCACACCACAGGGCGGCGCGGCCCCCCCTAGGCCGCGCCGCCTTGTGGTTTGGCCACCTCGTGGCCCCACTTCGTATGCTCTTCGGTCTTCTGGAAGGTTCGTGGCGAAATAGGCCCCTGGGTCTTCGTTTCGTCCAATTCCGAGAATATTTCGTTACTAGGATTTACGAAACCAAAAACGCGTAGAAACGAGAACCGGCACTTCGGCATCTTGTTAATAGGTTAGTTCCAGAAAATGCACGAATATGACATAAAGTGTGCATAAAATATGTAGGTATCATCAATAATATGGCATAGAACATAAGAAATTATCGATACGTCGGAGACGTATCAAGGTGCTTTAGAGTTCGTGCAATGTAGAGAATCTTTTTCCCGTGGCTATCCAAACGCCCGTTTTTTGTCTCCCTAGATGCGAGAAAACACATTGTTAGCGACCAAACACGCCCTTACAGACTTACCCATATGAACATTACCCACGCACACCCTACCTTGTGAGTCTTCAAGAGACTAGGTCTAGAAACTGACCCCACGGATTTTGAATTTACTAAGTCACCGCAAACGTCTCGCGATTGACATAACCGTCGTCTTCTATTGGAAGAATGCTTACAGCGAAGTTGTGGGCTAAGGGTGCGACTTCGGCCTAACCGGAAAATCCTATTCACCGCTCGATGAGGGTGCTATCAGGGACGCTGCCCACAGCAGGCGCTACATGGGCTTGGCCTAGTATAGCGGTTTTTATTTTGATTCGTTTTACCTTTTCTGGTTTTTTGGTCTGGTGATTTCTTCTGGTTTTCTTGGGGTTTTACTAGTTTTTCGTTTTTGTCGTTCTTTTTTTCAACTATTTTTTATTTTAAAACATTCTTCAAGTTTCCACTTTTTCACTTTCAAGCAAAAAAAAATTGAACTTTTTCAAGTTAGACCAAAAAAATTAAGAATTTTTATTTCAACTTTTTTTCAAGTTTGAACTTTTTTGTTTTTGAACATTTTTATTAACCTTTTTAAGTTTGACATATTTTTAGATTTAAATTTTTTTAAAACATCAATATTTTTTCAATCTGAATATTTATGTCCATGTGCAATGGTTAATAAGACCGTCTTATCTTAATATCGTCACGTAATTTAGATATTGCGATAAAACATGATGTACAATGGTTTAGTTTTTGGTATTATCTCCAGTAACCAAACATCCTAAATATGTGGTGAAAGAGATTGTGTTAAGAGGCAAATCCTTTTTTCAGCATTCTCTCTCATTCACCTCAGCATTTATCTTACGTGGCATTGCTAAGATATCACCATTGTACATACTCTAACCATCCAATCACACGTTTTGCGCATGAGAAAGAATCTGCTTACATGAATGAAAACCACTTATTCAAAAATAAACCCAGAGAAACACAAAGAAAAAGGCGTTCACGAAAAACAGAATCATGACATCGTGTGTGCCGGCCTTTGATATCCAATATTTCAAAATGATTAGTAAGAAAAATATTTAAATTGTTCTCCTACTATGATGATTTCTTTAATGAATTATACTCCCTCCGTTCTTTTATTGACTCGAATTTAGTACAAACTTGTACTAAATTCGAGTCAATTAAAAAAGAACGGAGGGAGTACATTTTAGGACTTCTTGAAAAGAATCTTGAGCTTGTTCGGAATGTTCCTGTGAAAGGATACAGAAGAAGATAGTGATAGCAGAGAATGTACCTAATCGTATTGTATTCATCCACAATGGGGTACTATTTATAGGAGTACATTAACACCAACACACACTCTAACCGACTAAGTGCAGATCCTAATCTACCGTGAGTGAGTGTGTGTTCAGCTGCATAGAGACCATGTCCGCCGCATGGATAACTATTGATCGTGGCTAAACACTGACGACGGGCCGCGCGGCGAGAGGCTAGAGAGGGAGCACTCGTGGAAGCCGCCGGTCCGGGGGTGGCGACGGCAGAGGTCGCCGGTGCACAGGTGGCAACGCCGGCTGAGTCGCCGGGGAGAGTCATGACGGTGGCGCTGACAGAGTGGTGAACGACGAAGCGGAGGAGTAGGATCGCTTAAACTGATACCATGAAAGAATACGAGGAAGATAGGGATAGAGAGAATGTAGCTGATCGTATTCATCCACAATGAGGTACTATTTATAGGAGTACATTGAACACCATCACACGCACTCTAACTGACTAAGAGCAGGTCTAACAGACCCCGTAAAAGGGGCAAACCCGTATAATAACCGCCGGTTTGAGGGTTTCGGCTCTACCCGGCCGTCTAGCACGCCCCGTAAAAACGCCCCCCGAATCGTTTTTTGCTGTTTTCGAGTACGGGGCGGGTCCTCGCCCCCTACTTGTGCGGGGTGGGAGCGGGGATAGTGGGCGAAGCCAGCATCCCAATTCCAAAAGCGCGCGCGGACATTTCAGTTCCCCCCACCCGCCACCCGCGCGCCGCCGCCGCCACCCGCGCGCCGCCGCCGCAATCCGTCAGATCCGTGCCCCTCCGCCGTCCGCCCAGCCTCGTCGAGGTTCTTCGACGCCCGCCGCACCTCCGCCGCGCCCCCGCCGAAGTTCCGCGTCCCTCCGCGCGCGCCGCCCGCCCTCCCGCCGTGGTCTTCTCCGCCGGTGAGTATTCCGCCGCGTTCTTCTTCGTTGCCGCCGGTAAATTGGTCGGATTTGGGGCTGATGTATGGTACACCGTGGTAGATGGCTTCGGAGGATGTGCACATGGCGGATTTGGTCGCGACGTCCACCGATTGGTCGTCGTCGGATTCCGGCGATTCGGATATCGACGAGCTGCTCAACGACGATGAGACGGAGATGATGCTGCTCCTGTTCGGCTTGAAGCAAACGGAGGACCGCATGAAGCTGCTGGATCAGCGGAAAGGATCCGTGATGGGGCGTATGTGCATTCCGCGGAACCGCGCGCTCGGCCACGAGCAGCTGATGAAAGATTATTTCGCCGAGGTACCGACCTATCCTCCCCGCCTCTTCCGTAGACGGTACCGAATGCGTAGGACTTTGTTCGAGAAAATCGTCAAAGATTGCGAGGCAAATTGCGATTATTTCAAGCAAAAAAGAAATGCTGCCCAAGTCATGGGATTTAGCCCATACCAAAAAAATTCTGCCGCCATGAGGGTTATTGCATACGGTATACCAGCAGATTATACCGATGAGTACCTTCGCATTGGTGTGCAAACAACCACGGATTGCGTGCGTATGTTTGCCAAGATGGTGATCAAGTTGTATGGAGAGAAGTATCTCCGAGCTCCAAATGAGGATGATACAAAAAGGCTCATGGAGATCAATGAAAAGAGGGGGTGGCCGGGGATGCTTGGTAGTTTGGATTGCATGCATTGGACATGGAAAAATTGTCCAAAAGCATGGCATGGCATGTATTGTGGCAAAAGCCGTGATGCTACCATTGTTCTTGAAGCTGTGGCCTCTCAAGACTTATGGATTTGGCATGCTTTTTTGGATTGCCGGGGACACTCAACGACATCAACATCTTGAATAGATCCCCTTTGTTTGCAAGACTAGTTAAGGGTGATGCTCCACCTTGTAACTACAAAGTTATGAACAATGAGTACACCATGGGGTACTATCTCACGGATGGTATTTACCCTAACTATGCAACCCTTGTCAAGTCCATAAAAGAGAAAAAGGACAGGCCTTTGACAAGAAAGGAAGCTTGCTTCACCGGAAATCAAGAGGCATGCCGCAAGGATATTGAGAGAGCTTTTGGTGTCCTTCAAGCAAGGTTTGCAATTGTCAGGGGTCCTGCTAGGTTTTGGGACAAGGAAACTCTTGTTGATGTCATGACATGTTGTGTGATTCTTCACAACATGATCATTGAAGATGAAAGAGGTTTAAACTTGCCATATTTCTATGACAATGTTGGCACCCGAGTGCATCCCGAGAGGAACCCTGATCGGCTTGAAGCTTTTCTTGCAGCTCATCGAGGCATTGAAAATGCCGAGACTCATCACCAGCTCACCCAAGATCTGATTGATCACCATTGGCAGTTGCATGGCCAATGAGTTTTTACATTCATTTCCCATTGTTGTATGTGTGGAACATTCATTTCCTATTTGTTGTATGTGTGAAACATTTGTTATTTGTTTAATTCTTTCATTAGAACATTTGTTGACATTTCCGAGAAACATTATTGTAATAATTAAGACGATTATTGTGTGATGTAAAACATTTATTTTATGTGAACGGTGTGTTGGTTATAATATGCAATTTGTCAAAAAACCCTGTTTTGAGGGGTCGAAAACTCGGACGAGCTAGCAGACCCCGTATCCCACCCCGTAAAACAGAATATTATGTTTTACGGGGTGGGATACGGGGTCTGCTAGCTCGTCCGAGTTTTCGGCCGGCGAAAAGTGAATACAGGGCCCTCTACTCGCGTTTTAAGGGGCGAAAAAATACGGGGCCTGTTAGACATGCTCTAACAACAGATCATAATCTACCGTGAGTATGTGCGTGTTCAGCTGCATGGAGACCATGTCTGCCGTATGGATAACATATTTTTGAAATGGGGATAAAAACTCCAGCTTCTGCATCATGATGAAGCATACGGCATTTTATTAATAAGTTTTAAATTTAGTAGTTATTACAACTCAAGTATCGCCAATAATTAATACAAAAATCAACCAGCGAAATAAACAAAGCATACTATCACTACACATCATTGTAGCCGCCTAGTATGTCGCCAGCCAGCCAGAGCGACCATCTGGAGCCGTATGCATCCAGAAGCCATGGCATCCCGCTGCCCCTCCGGCGAAAGGAGGGCCATAGCTAAACCCAATGTGCCACCATATGGATAACCTGCAAAAAGTGAAAAATGGTTTTTTGTTAAAGATAATATCATTTCGCACCCTTGATACGTCTTAAACGTATCTATAATTTCTTATGTTCCATGCTACTTTTATGATGATACTCACATGTTTTATACACACTTTATGTCATTATTATGCATTCGGCACTAACCTATTGACGAGATGCCGAAGAGCCAGTTGTTGTTTTCTGCTGTTTTTGGTTTCAGAAATCCTATAAAGGAAATATTCTTGGAATTGGACGAAATCAACGTCCAGGGTCTTATTTTTCCACGAAGCTTCCAGAAGACCGAGGGAGAAACGAAGTGGGGCCACGAGGCGTCGACACCATAAGGCGGCGCGGCCAGGGTGGGCCTCGCGCCGCCCTGTGGTGTGGGGCCCCCGTGCCTCCTCCGACTCCGCCCTTCCGCCTACTTAAAGCCTTCGTCGCGAAAACCCCAGTACCGAGAGCCACGATACGGAAAACCTTCCAGAGACGCCGCCGCCGCCAATCCCATCTCGGGGGATTCAGGAGATCGTCTCCGGCACCCTGCCGGAGAGGGGAATCATCTCCCGGAGGACTCTTCATCACTATGATCGCCTCCGGATCGATGTGTGAGTAGTTCACCCCTGGACTATGGGTCCATAGCAGTAGCTAGATGGTTGTCTTCTCCTCATTGTGCTATCATGTTAGATCTTGTGAGCTACCTATCATGATCAAGATCATTGATACGTCTCCGGCGTATCGATAATTTCTTATGTTCCATGCCACATTATTGATGATATCTACATGTTTTATACACATTATATGTCGTATTTATGCATTTTCCGGCACTAACCTATTAACGAGATGCCGAAGAGCCGATTCTTTGTTTCTCGCTGTTTTTGGTTTCAGAAATCCTAGTAAAGAAATATTCTCGGAATTGGACGAAATCAACGCCCAGGGTCCTATTTTTGCACGAAGCTTCCAGAAGTCCGAAGGAGAGTCGAAGTGGGGCCACGAGGTGGCGACACACCAGGGCGGCGCGGCCCAGGCCCTGGCCGCGCCGGCCTGTGGTGTGGGCCCCTCGTGACGCCCCTTTACCTGCCCTTCCGCCTACAAGTAGCCTTCGTCGCGAAACCCCCGATGCACGAGAGCCACGATACGGAAAACCTTGCGAGACGCCGCCGCCGCCAATCCCATCTCGGGGGATTCCGGAGATCACCTCCGGCACCCTGCCGGAGAGGGGATTCATCTCCCGGAGGACTCTTCACCGCCATGGTCGCCTCCGGAGTGATGAGTGAGTAGTTCACCCCCGGACTATGGGTCCATAGCAGTAGCTAGATGGTTGTCTTCTCCTCATGTGCTTCATTGTCGGATCTTGTGAGCTGCCTAACATGATCAAGATCATCTATCTGTAATTCTATATGTTGTATTTGTTGGGATCCGATGGATAGAGAATACTATGTTATGTTGATTATCAATCTATTACCTATGTGTTGTTTATGATCTTGCATGCTCTCCGTTATTAGTAGAGGCTCTGGCCAAGTTTTTGCTCTTAACTCCAAGAGGGAGTATTTATGCTCGATAGTGGGTTCATGCCTCCATTAAATCCGGGACGAGTGACGGAAAGTTCTAAGGTTGTGGATGTCTTGTTGCCACTAGGGATAAAACATTGATGCTATGTCCGAGGATGTAGTTATTGATTACATTACGCACCATACTTAATGCAATTGTCCGTTGTTTTGCAACTTAATACTGGAAGGGGTTCGGATGATAACTCTGAAGGTGGAATTTTTAGGCATAGATGCATGCTTGGATAGCGGTCTATGTACTTTGTCGTAATGCCCAATTAAATCTCACAATATTCATCATATCATGTATGTGCATTGTTATGCCCTCTCTATTTGTCAATTGCCCGACTGTAATTTGTTCACCCAACATGCTATTTATCTTATGGGAGAGACACCTCTAGTGAACTGTGGACCCCGGTCCATTCTTTTACATTGAATACAATCTGCAACACTTGTTCTACTGTTTTCTTGCAAACAATCATCATCCACACTATACATCTAATCCTTTGTAACAGCAAGCCGGTGAGATTGACAACCTCACTGTTTCGTTGGGGCAAAGTACTTTGGTTGTGTTGTGCAGGTTCCATGTTGGCGCCGGAATCTCTGGTGTTGCGCCGCACTACATCCCGCCGCCATCAACCTTCAACGTGCTTCTTGGCTCCTCCTGGTTCGATAAACCTTGGTTTCTTTTCGAGGGAAAACTTGCTGCTGTGCGCATCATACCTTCCTCTTGGGGTTCCCAACGAACGTGTGAGTTACACGCCATCAAGCTCTTTTTCTGGCGCCGTTACCGGGGAGATCAAGACACGCTGCAAGGGGAGTCTCCACAATCCAATCTCTTTACTTTGTTTTTGTCTTGCTTTATTTTATTTACTTTTTTTTTTGCTGCATTATATCAAAACACAAAAAATTAGTTGCTAGCTTTACTTTATTTACTGTCTTGCACTCTATATCAAAAACACAAAAAAATTAGTTACTTGCATTTTACTTTTGTTACCATGTCTAGTTCTGCACTTGTTACTTCTTCACCCGAGGAATTAGTCTTCACTTTTAAACAAGGGGATGAGGAGAGTTTTAAAGATGCTTGGTCCGGAATTTTTACTTCTTATCGTAAAACTGAACCTCAAATGACTCTAAGTTTGCTCCTTAGTAATTTTTATTTTGGTCTTATGTTTCGCTATAGATATGCCTTGGATGCTCTAGTGGGAGGAGATTTCCTTCATTGCAATGGGGATCAAGTTTTTAATGCCATAAAGAAGTTGGTTGCATCACATGATTCAGCTAATAACTTTGATTCAGCCCTTATTAGCATTTATAATAGATTAAACACTCTTGAGACAAGTGCATCTCGCTTGAATGAAAATTATGGATATGTTCGTAACCGTCTTGATCAAGTTTTAGTGAACTCTGAACCTTCATTATGGGATCCTACTATTAAAATTGCTATCGATGACCAAACTCTTCATGCTAATTGTGATATTATGTCTGAATTTTGCCTAATGCCTAAGAGTATTCATGAATCTTTGAAACTTTGGGGATTTGTTGAAGGGGGAGAAGGAATAACTCTTATTGATAACTCTGTTATAATTCCTAAAGGGATAGCTGAGGGTGTGCATACAACCATTCTTGGGAGAACAATATCCATTGATTATCTTGTTATTGAATGTGCAGGAACAGGACAAATCACACTCGGAAGATCCCTGCTGAAGCTATTGGGAGCAGTCATAGATATGGGAGAAGGCACCTTAAAATTCACCTCCACACCCGGAGGTAGACATATATTCCATAAGCCAAGGAGTAAGAAAAAGAACAAGAAAGGTAAGGGTAAAGCCCAAGGTAATGTCAATGCTCCATCCCTTGATAACACTTGATACACACTTTCTGCGCCTAGCTGAAAGGCGTTCAAGAAAAGCGCTTATGGGAGACAACCCATGTTTTTACTACAGTAATTTTATTTTATATTTGAGTCTTGGAAGTTGTTTACTACTGTAGCAACCTCTCCTTATCTTAGTTTTGTGCATTGTTGTGCCAAGTAAAGTCTTTGATAGTAAGGTTCATACTAGATTTGGATTGCTGTCACGAATTTCTTTGCTGTCACGAATTTCGACCTGCCTCTCTGAAGGTAGCTCAGAAAATTATGCCAATTTACGTGCGTGATCCTCAGATATGTACGCAACTTTCATTCAATTTGGGCATTTTCATTTGAGCAAGTCTGGTGCCTCGATAAAATCCATCTTTACGGACTGTTCGTTTTGACAGATTCTGCCTTTTATTTCGCATTGCCTCTTTTGCTATGGTGGATGAATTTCTTTGTTCCATTAATGTCCAGTAGCTTTATGCAATGTCCAGAAGTGTTAAGAATGATTATGTCACCTCTGAACATGTTAATTTTTATTGTACACTAACCCTCTAATGAGTTGTTTCGAGTTTGGTGTGGAGGAAGTTTTCAAGGATCAAGAGAGGGAAATGATGCAATATGATCAAGGAGAGTGAAAACTCTAAGCTTGGGGATGCCCCGGTGGTTCACCCCTGCATATTTTAAGAAGACTCAAGCGTCTAAGCTTGGGGATGCCCAAGGCATCCCCTTCTTCATCGACAACATTATCAGGTTCCTCCCCTGAAACTATATTTTTATTCCATCACATCTTATGTGCTTTACTTGGAGCGTCGGTTTGTTTTTGTTTTGTTTGAATAAAATGGATCCTAGCATTCACTGTGTGGGAGAGAGACACGCTCCGCTGTTGCATATGGACAAATATGTCCTTAGGCTTTACTCATAGTCATGGCGAAGGTTGAATCTTCTTCGTTAAATTGTTATATGGTTGGAATCGGGAAATGCTACATGTAGTAATTCTAAAATGTCTTGAATAATTTGATACTTGGCAATTGCTGTGCTCATGTTTAATCTCTTGCATCATATACTTTGCACCCATTAATGAAGAAACACCTAGAGCTTGCTAAATTTGGTTTGCATATTTGGTCTCTCTAAAGTCTAGATAATTTCTAGTATTGAGCTTTGAACAATAAGGAAGACGGTGTAGAGTCTTATAATGTTTACAATGTGTCTTTTATGTGAGTTTTGCTGCACCGGTTCATCCTTGTGTTTGTTTCAAATAACCTTGCTAGCCTAAACCTTGTATCGAGAGGGAATACTTCTCATGCATCCAAAATCCTTGAGCCAACCACTATGCCATTTGTGTCCACCATACCTACCTACTACATGATATTTCTCCGCCATTCCAAAGGTAGCACTCAAGCAATTTACTTTGGAATGGCGGAGAAATACCATGTAGTAGGTAGGTATGGTGGACACAAATGGCATAGTGGTTGACTCAAGGATTTTGGATGCATGAGAAGTATTCCCTCTCGATACAAGGCTTAGGCTAGCAAGGTTATTTGAAACAAACACAAGGATGAACCGGTGCAGCAAAACTCACATAAAAGACATATTGTAAACATTATAAGACTCTACACCATCTTCCTTGTTGTTCAAACTCAATACTAGAAATTATCTAGACCTTAGAGAGACCAATTATGCAAACCAAATTTTAGCAAGCTCTATGTGTTTCTTCATTAATGGGTGCAAAGTATATGATGCAAGAGCTTAAACATGAGCACAACAATTGCCAAGTATCAAATTATTCAAGACATTTTAGAATTACTACATGTAGCATTTCCCGATTCCAACCATATAACAATTTAACGAAGAAGATTCAACCTTCGCCATGAATATTAAAAGCTAAGAACACATGTGTTCATATGAACCAGCGGAGCGTGTCTCTCTCCCACACAAGCATGTATTTATTCAGAGAATGAAAATAACAAACGAAAATAAAAGCACACAGACGCTCCAAGTAAAGTACATAAGATGTGATGGAATAAAAATATAGTTTCAGGGGAGGAACCTGATAATGTTGTCGATGAAGAAGGGGATGCCTTGGGCATCCCCAAGCTTAGACGCTTGAGTCTTCTTATAATATCCAGGGATGAACCATGGGGGCATCCCCAAGCTTAGACTCTTCACTCTTCTTGATCATAGTATATCATCCTCCTCTCTTGACCCTTGAAAACTTCCTCCACACCAAACTCAAAACAAACTCATTAGAGGGTTAGTGCACAATAAAAATTCACATGTTCAGAGGTGACACAATCATTATTAACACTTCTAGACATTTCATAAAGCTACTGGACATTAATGGAACAAAGAAATTCATCCACCATAGCAAAAGAGGCAATGCGAAATAAAAGGCAGAATCTGTCAAAACAGAACAGTCCGTAAAGATGGATTTTATTGAGGCACCAGACTTAATCAGATGAAAATGCTCAAATTGAATGAAAGTTGCGTATATATCTGATGATCACTCACGTAAATTGGCATAATTTTCTGAGTTACCTACAGAGAATTAGACCCAGATTCGTGACGAGCAAAGAAATGCGTTTCCTGCAGCGAGTAATCCAAATCTAGTATGAACCTTACTATCAAAGACTTTACTTGGCACAACAATGCAACAAAACTAAGATAAGGAGAGGTTGCTACAGTAGTAACAACTTCCAAGACACAAATATAAAATAGAGGTACTTTAGCAAAATAAACACATGGGTTATCTCCCAAGAAGTTCTTTCTTTATAGCCATTAAGATGGGCTCAGCAGTTTTAATGATGCTCACATGAAAAATAGAGTATGAAGCAAAAGAGAGCATCAAGAAGCAAATTCAAAAAAAATTTAACTCTAACATGCTTCCTATGCATAGGAGTCTTGTAAATAAACAAGTTCATGAAGAGCAAAGTGACAAGCATAGGAAGATAAAACAAGTGTAGCTTCAAAAATTTCAGCACATAGAGAGGTATTTTAGTAACATGAAAATTTCTACAACCATATTTTCCTCTCTCATAATAACTTTCAGTAGCATCATGAGCAAACTCAACAATATAACTATCACATAAAGCATTCTTATCATGAGTCTCATTCATAAAATTATTACTACTCCCAACATAAGCATAATCAGTTTTATTAGTTGTAGTGGGAGCAAATTCAACAAAGTAGCTATCATTATTATTCTCATCATCAAATATAGGAGGCATATTGTAATCATAATCAAATTTATCCTCCATAACAGAGCGTACTAAAAGACCAATATCATTATAATCATCATAAATAGGAGGCAAAGTATCATCAAAGTAAATTTTCTCCTTAATGCTTGGGGGACTAAAAATATCATGCTCATCAAAGCCAGCTTCCCCAAGCTTAGAACTTTCTATATCATTAGCAACAATGGTATTCAAAGTGTTCATACTAATATGTTCCATGGGTTTTTAATTTTCGCATCAAACCATCCATGTCTTAAATCAGGAAATAGAATAAGAAGCTCATTGTTGTCCATTATGCCTAACTAGTGTAAACAAGAAACAAAAAGATGCAATTGCGGGATCTAAAGGAAATAGCTTCGAGCACACACACAATGGCAACAGAAAAGTACTTTACCCGAGACCGGAGTATGAGAGCCTTTTACCTTTCCTCCCGAGCAACGGCGCCGGAAAAGTGCTTGATGTCTACGGGTGCTTCTATTCTTGTAGACAGTGTTGGGCCTCCAAGAGCAGAGGTTTGTAGAACAGCGAGCAAGTTTCCCTTAAGTGGATCACCCAAGGTTTATCGAACTCGGGGAGGAAGAGGTCAAAGATATCCCTCTCATGCAACCCTGCAACCACAAAGCAAGAAGTCTCTTGTGTCCCCAACACACCTAATAGGTGCACTAGTTCGGCGAAGAGATAGTGAAATACAAGTGGTATGAATGAATATGAGCAGTAGTAACGGCGCCAGAAAAGTGTTTGCTTGCGTGCAGATGATGGTAGTAATATTGCAGGAAGTAAAGATGCGATAGAAACGAGTAAACAAGCAGCGATAGCGATATTTAGGAACAAGGCCTAGGGATTATACTTTCACTAGTGGACACTCTCAACATTGATCACATAACAGAATAAATAGATAGATGCTAGACTCTACACTCTCTTGTTGGATGATGAACACCACTAACTGTGTAGGATTACACGAACCCTCAATGCCGGAGTTAACAAGCTCCACAATATTCAATGTTCATATTTAAGTAACCTTAGAGTGCATGACAGATCAACATAACCAAACCAAGTACTAACATAGCATGCACACTGTCACCTTCACACTACGAAAGGAGGAATAGATCACATCAATACTATCATAGCAATAGTTAACTTCATAATCTACAAGAGATCACAATCATAGCCTACACCAAGTACTACACGATGCACACACTGGTCACCATTACACCGTGCGGGAGGAATAAACTACTTTAATAACATCACTAGAGTAGCACACGGATATATTGTGATACAAAACACATTGCAATCATAAAGAGATATAAATAAGCACTTCACTATGCCATTCATAACAGTGAATAAGTATTCGTGAAATATAGCCTAAGAGACCCACACGGTGCACACACTCGTCACCTTTACACACGTGGGACAAGGAGTCTCCTGGAGATCACATAAGTAAAACCCACTTGACTAGCATAATGACATCTAGATTACAAGCATCATCATATGAATCTCAATCATGTAAGGCAGCTCATGAGATTATTGTATTGAAGCACATAGGAGAGAGATGAACCACATAGCTACCGGTACAGCCCCGAGCCTCGATGGACAACTACTCCCTCCTCATGGGAGACAACAGCGTTGATGAAGATGGCGGTGGTGTCGATGGAGAAGCCTTCCGGGGCACTTCCCCGTCCCGGCGGCGTGCCGGAACAGAGACTCCTGTCCCCCAGATCTTGGCTTCGCGATGGCGGCGGCTCTGGAAGGTTTCTCGTACCGTGGCTTTTCCCTATCGAAGTTTTAGGTCAGGGACCTTTTTATAGGCGAAGAGGCGGAGTCGGAGAGGCGACGAGGCGGTGACACACTAGGGGCGCCCCCTAGGCCGCGCCGCCTCGTCATCCGGGGGCCCGGTGGCCCCCTCCGGCGACTCTCGGGTGTTCCGGAAGCTTCGTGGAAAAATAGGATGATGGGCCTTGATTTCGTCCGATTCCGAGAATATTTCCTTACTAGGATTTCCGGAACCAAAAACGGCAGAAAACAGGAACTGGCCCTTCGGCATCTCGTCAATAGGTTAGTTCCGGAAAATGCATAATAATAACATAAAGTATGCATAAAACATGTAGATATCATCAATAATGTGGCATGGAACATAAGAAATTATCGATACGTCGGAGACGTATCAATAACCTGAAGGTGGACTTTTTAGGCATAGATGCATGCTGGATAGCGGTCTATGTACTTTGTCGTAATGCCCAATTAAATCTCACAATATTCATCATATCATGTATGTGCATTGTTATGCCCTCTCTATTTGTCAATTGCCCGACTGTAATTTGTTCACCCAACATGCTATTTATCTTATGGGAGAGATACCTCTAGTGAACTGTGGACCCCGGTCCATTCTTTTACATTGAATACAATCTACTGCAATACTTGTTCTACTCGTTTTCCGCAAACAATCATCATCCACACTATACATCTAATCCTTTGTAACAGCAAGCTGGTGAGATTGACAACCTCACCTGTTTCGTTCGGGCAAAGTACTTTGGTTGTGTTGTGCAGGTTCCACGTTGGCGCCGGAATCTCTGGTGTTGCGCCGCACTACATCCCGCCGCCATCAACCTTCAACGTGCTTCTTGGCTCCTCCTGGTTCGATAAACCTTGGTTTCTTTCTGAGGGAAAACTTGCTGCTGTGCGCATCATACCTTACTCTTGGGGTTCCCAACGAACGTGTGAGTTACACGCCATCAATCATCTATTTGTAATGCTACATGTTGTGTTTGTTGGGATCCGATGAATATTGAATACTATGTCAAGTTGATTATCAATCTATCATATATGTTGTTTATGTTCTTGCATGCTCTCCGTTGCTAGTAGAGGCTCTGGCCAAGTTGATACTTGTGACTCCAAGAGGGAGTATTTATGCTCGATAGTGGGTTCATGCCTCCATTGAATGTGGGACGGTGACAGAAAGTTCTAAGGTTGTGGATGTGCTGTTGCCACTAGGGATAAAACAACAATGTTGTGTCTAAGGATATTTGTGTTGATTACATTACGCACCATACATAATGCAATTGTCTGTTGTTTGCAACTTAGTACTGGAAGGGGTTCGGATGATAACCTGAAGGTGGACTTTTTAGGCATAGATGCATGCTGGATAGCGGTCTATGTACTTTGTCGTAATGGCCTGATTAAATCTCATTGTACTCATCATGATATATGTATGTGCATTGTTATGCCTTCTTTATTTGTCAATTGCCCAACTGTAATTTGTTCACCCAACATGCCATTTATCTTATGGGAGAGACACCACTAGTGAACTGTGGACCCCGGTCCATTCTTTACATCTGAAATACAATCTATCGCAATACTTGTTCTTTCATTGTTCTTCGCAAACAAACATCATCTTCCACACAATACATCTAATCCTTTGTTTACAGCAAGCCGGTGAGATTGACAACCTCACTGTTACGTTGGGGCAAAGTACTTTGATTGTGTTGTGAAGGTTCCACGTTGGCGCCGGAATCCCTGGTGTTGCGCCGCACTACACTCCACCACCAACAACCTTCACGTGTTCCTTGACTCCTACTGATTCGATAACCTTGGTTTCTTACTGAGGGAAAACTTGTCGCTGTACGCATCACACCTTTCTCTCGGGGTTCCCAACGGACGTGTGTCTTACACGCCATCAACCCTCCATATAGACCAACATAAAGCAGAGACCCCAATTCGAATTATTGCCTTAGACTGTCTATCTGCCCTATTTAACCAATTACCGAACATATCAGTAACATTGTAGCCGCATGGATAACTATTGACTGTGGCTAAACACTGACGACTAGCTCTAGCTAAGACGTAGTCTAACATCCTGAAATATGGAGTACCATTACTATCAAAACGGTAAACCTTGGTTGATAAACTTTATGCAACTTCAGATTATATGTATACTGAATTTTGTATGCACTCTTTAGAAATTTGGAGCCAATTAAAACAAAATCCAAATTACGATTAAATTTTAAAAAAGAGGGGATAAAATGACGTCCCATTATGAGAAAATGTAGGAAAACAATTTTCTAAGATTTGAAATCATTCATTTAGGCTTACTTTGCATCTTACTACCTTTTTTGTAGTTTTTTATAAATTTAATAAAGCCTACCGTTATCTTTAGGGGTTTATTAAAGGCATTTTTGGAAAATAAAAATGGATATAATTTGAATTTTGGTGGATTGTTTGGAGTATTTAATTTATTGGAAATTGCTTAGAATGTAGAAATTGAAAAGAAAATTTTGACTACAATACTTAACTTCCTTAATATAAAAGTGTTTTAAGACCTTGAGAACCTTGTTGTGCAAAAGAACAAGGGTTTGACTGTTGGAGATAGTGCCCTAGAGGTAAATAATAAAGAATGTTTATTTTTATATCTCAATAGTTTATAATATTTTTAACTATAAAAATTCTTCTCTTATGCAGGTTATTTACCGATGTATGGCTATGCTCTGTTTATGGCCGTCGCTGCAGTGCTTGCAGGACCATGACCTTTTTACGAAGGTGTCTACATGGTTGGAGAATACGGTCAAGGAGTTTATTACCCAACATGGCTGGCTAATCGTAGGATTGCGGCACCATTGGTGTAACTAGCTTCTCTTTTGATGAATTTCAGAACTATTGTATTTACTTTTTGAGAACTTGTACTATGTTGGGACGGCTGTGAATCTTAGTTATGCAGAGGCCGAGTGTTTTATAATAAAGCGTCTTTTATCGAAAAAATAGTTTATAATAAGTCTTATGCCAATGCTATAACTAGTTTAATCGAAAACACTGGTGCACATGTGGTATGTAAACAAAGCAGGGTTCCTAGTAAGTAGATATGCGAACTAGCTCATTATGGTCATTCGATGATCAAGATTTTCTGGTCATAAACATTTACTAGACCGTGATAGCATGTGTTGTTGTGCCCATCATTTTGACGATAGAATGATCAGAATTTCCGTAAATTTAGGGAGACACAAAACATAGAACTTAAGTTGTTAGTTCATCAATGTAGATAAACTCTAGTTAAAAGATTGAACGATTATAAACATACACTACATACCAAGTAGTAAAGCATGTAAAAAGGTGACAATTTTGCTGACAACATGAGTTCATTTTTGGTCAAGCTATCACAGCAGTATGTAATATCATATCAGCACATCAATAAACTATATTCCAATATGATGGCATATAAATGAGAGTATTCATAAACAATAAAAATAGAAAATGCATTAAACTGAAATGACAAGAGATGCAGTGAAAAAAACCTAGAGGTCACATGCAACACATAATTAGCGCTAACATACCTAGCTACCTTCAAGGTAAAATTTACACATCCATTTGGAAGTTCCCAATTTGACACACACTTAGTAACATCACCAAGCAACAATAGTGGGTATGGTCAATCTATATATTGTTGGACCTTATTAAATATGAAGGTAAGGAGACTGGGGTAGGGAACCATATGATTTAAGAGTTGCTTCTAGTTACAATAACGAAGTTCGGAAAAATGCATATTTAGTTATTCACACAGAAGAAATAGATAACTACACAACTAATCTGGTTACAACAACGAACATATAGAAGTAAGCTAGAACAAAATAATGTAATCAATTTTTTTATGTGAGCCCACTGATTGTACCCCATCTCAGATTAGGCTAGAATTATAGTTCATGGGAAATTTACTGTGATACTGCTATGCCTCAATCGAACTGGACTAACAAGGTAAACAAATCAAACCAGACTCAAAAGAATATTAGAGTTGTACATACTCCAGTTTAATTTAAGCTATCTTTGCAAGCTTATCTAAGGAGGCAAAATACCGGAAGGCTGCAAAAAATTATAAATTATGTTCGAAAAATGCCCATTAGATACCATAATTCAGAGTTGCAATCAGGAACATGAGATTCTTGGTGAAAAAATTATCTTACAAGTGTAACTTTTTTTTAAAGAAGTATGCATATGTACAATATGTTTTTTTGTCCATGTAAACTTTCATGGAAAAGGACAATTTTCTTAGCCTTTCTTAAACAAACAAATTTGGTTTTAAAACTTGCTTTTTAGAGCAGTCATTTCTTTTTCCTAGGGCGAAGATAATTTCTCCTGTTAATGAAACTGTACACTAACATAAGCACGTAAGTTGTTAAAATACTCAGAATTTTTAAACATTTCTGACAATTTTATTTTCCACCATGGAGCATGTCTTCCTGAGAGACATGCCACCATCTCCGGCCTCTTCTTCAGCCACAACCTGTATAACTTGAGAGAACACAAAAACATTACAACTATCAAAGCGACAAAAAGGTGCTCGCAATTAAGAGCATAACAAACTGCATGAAAAGAATGAGGATTAATCATGTTAAGGAACATATCTGTTTAGAGTATTCTGAGCAAATAATATGCCACCAATTCCATGATAAGACGGGGGTGTTAGGTATGGAGTAGTAAAAGACACGCCACGTTGACCCAGATTTTTTGCATTGGATATTTATCCACTATCCATGAGAACTAAGTGTCATCTGGTTAAAGTGGTAACCTCCAATGTGTAGCGATGTTTTTTAGATGTGTTTAACAGGAATAAAGACAACATTTTAACAAAGGCAGAAACAGTTCATGTACCTCATGGGTTCAACAAATATATCGAATAGGAGAACTGTTGAGTTGTTTTCCAAGCCTACCTTCCAAATAACTTCATATAAGGAGTCTTATCTTTGCTATCATTTCACATCGGGCCAAGATTTTAGAATGATCTGAAGCAAAAAAAGTAAGAGACACAAAGATGGGAAGGTCGGATATAATTCTAATGTTTGCGCCTACTAAACATATGCAATCTTCCTAATACAAATACTCACGACAAAGTCACATATGTTATATATCTTCACGACAAAGTCACATATGTGATATTTATATTACAAATGTGAAAAAGTAATGATCAAAATATGCATATAGATTTTGTAAAACAAAGTTAAACACATAACTTGAAAGGATACTATGAATATAAATAGAGAGGGGTGTGACAATAGGTTAAAGATTCCTCTTAACAATGTACAAAAGTGAATACTATCAAACCTTGAATTGCTGCTAGAAGTAGCTGAAGACTTCTTCACGCTTGATTTAGCTAAATATTGGTTTTAGAAGATTTATTTTGCTTTGGGCTTGATCTGTAGTCAAGGATGACACTGATATATTTCGCCGCATAGGAAAATTAGGTTGGTACATACCGACCATATATAATTGATTTAATTATTAATCAGAAGATTGTCATTTATCTTCATAGGTGCAGGTTCTTGTTTTGGTGCCTCGCATATGCACAAAGGTATCACACACTTGCGCTCCATAACGGTAGCCACACTTTCAACTGCCAATTTTTTCATGGGCGACGAAGCATCATCTGTATCAAAATTTAGTCCTAAAAAAATCCTTAACACTCAAAAACTCTCAACTATCAACGCCCCACCTTACACAGAAAAGTATTAATTATATAGCTAAAAAATGGTTATATGAAAACCAAACACTCAGGTTCCAAGAACCGAGCTAACTACCTCGAGGATTTTTTTTTTTACAAATATGACACTAACATTAAAAGAAACAGCGAACAGTATAAAGCACCCCAAGAAATACAACGTGATCCTTGAGAAGGCCTTCATCTTCAACCTCTAGACCGTGTCGACGGCGCGCCGCCGCTGCTACTCCTCCCTGAGTCGGCTTAACATTGTTGGTTGCGGACGGGAAGTCGTCGAACAGGTCAAGAAGACCACATCGTTCCGAAAACAAAGAAGAATGAACTGCCGCTGAAGCTCCTTGACGATCCGAAGATCCCCACAGCCAGACGAAAATCTCGAAGAACGACACCACTCCCACAAGCCTCTCGACGTTGCCGCCGAGATGGGGTTGAAGCCGAGAAGACCTTATTGCACGAGGCAAGCCCTCCCGCCGACGAGGACCGCGATCCACCACACCCCCATGGCCTGAAGGCCACAGAGGCGGGGCAGATCGGCGGCGGCGCCGGCAGGAGGCGAGGAAGATAGTTAGAGCAGACTTTATCTCTAGACACACCTTCCGTCCGGTCCGTGTTTTGGGTCAGTGCTCGTGCCAGAGTGTCCTCCCGCAGCCGCGGCAGTTGTGCTGAGCATAAATTTTCTTACAGACGGAGACATGCTATTCCGGCCTGTTGATGTGAAACGATCTACGATTTGATTCAGAGCAGCCAAAGGAATTGTAATCAACAACATAGATGAGGGAGGACAGGATTCTTACGCAACGACTGAATGAAGGTGAAGAAGGAGGGAAGGTGCAGCGCTCTCACACCTTGAACGTCGGAGGCATCTCCATGTCCTCCAGCAGTTCTGGGCGATGGAGGCAAGGTCGCATGGTTTGCACCAAAGTATGGGACGGTTCTCCTATACACATTGTTGGGCCTATCGAATGAGTTTTACTATTGGTCGGCCCGATTAACGAGAGGAGGGATAAAATCATGACCGAATCTAAAAACGTTTCCAGCCAGTCCCGTCGCTCCCCGCGGGCGACGGAAGGGCGATTGCAAACCCTAGCTCAAGCCGCCCCCTCCTCCCCTCCCCCCGCCGCCGCCGTCGGCGTGAGCCGCCGGGCAAAGCCCGTGCGGTTGCCGGCGGCGGCGGATCCCTGACTCCCGCGCGTGAGGTGGTGGCGCGGGGCTTACCCAATTTGACGGCAGCGATCTAAAGTGACGAACCGACGGCTCCGCACGCGGTGGGCCAGCGAGCCGCGGCGAGACGGTTCCTCTTGGTACAGGCGGCAGAGCTCGGTAGCGCTGTCATCTTCCCCGAACGGCGGCAGCGGCAGCGCGGCTCCTTCAGGCGGTGGGCGCTCGGGCGATGAGGCGGCGGCCTCAGGTGATGCGGCGACATCGACTGTGGCGGCTAGTGGCGTCCGCGGGTGCGCGTGGGCGGCAAGGTGGCGGTGGACGGCGGTCGCGACGTGGTGGCTGCCCCGGCAACCATCCGTCAGATCGGAAGGCCAGTCTTCACCTCCTGCCGGTCCTCTTCCCCACCAGGTTTGGTAGTCGTTGGTTTCGGTGCCGATTGGGGGTGGTGGTGTGAGATCGAGTCCGGGAGAAATCCCTGTTCGGCTAGATTGGCCACGGCAGTGGCGACGCCCACGGGTGCCGTGTCTCCCTCTTGAGGCGCTGTTGAGGTCTCGATTTTCCCCACCCCGGCCTTGTTCCCAGGTGAAAACCTACAATCCTTCGGATTGGGCGATGACGGAGCCCATGACGTCGATTCCTCCTTGGGAGCGTGGCTTGGGGAACAGTTGGTCGGTTGAGGGTGGCTTTGGTGGTTGGAGGCTGGGTGCGGTGGTGTCCGAGACTTCTTGGTGCCCTGCTCCTTCCTCAGCAGCGATCACGGTCCCTGTTTACGTTCCCAGCGGCAGTTTCGGTGTGTGGCAGCGCAACCTCGATGGTTTGTCAGCTTCAGCGAGGGGTCTCTAGCTCTAATCAGGTTGGTGTGTGGTCAGTATCGGCCATAGCTCAGGGGAGTGCATCTGGCGTCCGATGGTTCGGCGTCCTTCGAGCCAGGACGAGAGGGAAGGGTCCCTCTTCAGCACTGGAAATGGTTGATGCTGCTTCCCCTCCCATCCTGCGCTGCAGCCGATGGTCTTCCTCAAGGCGGCAGGCGGTTCCCTCGAACCTGGGCTGTTCCTTCCTTGGTGGCTTCGTGAGGAGGCTTCGACATCAACAAGCTGTGTTCTTGTGTGTATCTTGTGCTTTTGGTGTTGTTGTTTGTAAGCTGGTTAGCATCATGTATCAAACTCGGCCATTTGTGGCTTTATTAATTTAAAGCTGAGCACTTGTGCCTTATGTTTAAAATTAACGAGAGGAGGTCTAGGTTGCTCCCCGGAGTATCAGCCCAGCAACGTTAGGAGGCCCATTTGACGCTAATCGCCCCGATCTGAACAGGTTGTTCGGCCAGATGGGAAGATCAGGGGCGTCAAACCACAAATAGAGCCCTGCGGAGCGTCAAATCGCCGTGGAAGGGTGTGGATTGTTGAGTTATACTGTTAACTTATGTCAATTGACAATAAGATGCATATATCCAATATATAATCTATATCTATACCTAATAATAAAGGGGCTAACGTTTCCTTGGTTTGGTCCGTCGTAATGCGCTTTGGTCCATCCACCTATATATATCGGGACTCGCCCGGTCCAGGAGAGGCGAGAGGCGCTGACCAGCCGACGGACGCGTTCATGTGATCTTCCGTGCTGCGCCGACGAAGTGTTGCTCGCCGACAGAAAGATGACTTTCGACACCCTGGCGATCGACCACCTCTCGCCCAATTGGCCGTCGCGTGCTCGATTGAGAAGGCTCAACAAAAAAAATTTCTTATCCGACGAGAGCACGTGAGTCGCCGCCTCCACCCTGCCGCTACGCGGGAGCAGCCGCGGGGTCTGCTGTCCATCAGGTGCTCTACATCCGCCATCAAGTCCCATCCCCGGTTTCCACCACCGCGCCACAGCAGGCGTCCGCCGCCGTCGCGGCCATGGGGAAGCTCAAGTCGGGGTCAGGTTTCTCGAGATTTTCCTCTGCGACGAGTTCGACGCGCCGTGGACTGGTTCGACCTTGCCTGGAGGAAGCGACGGTGGAGGCCACCGCGACAACCGCACCCTCCTACGTCTGCATAACCGAGGACGCCGATGACGATGGTGGAGAAACGCTGGTGACTATATCTGCCTGCAAGGACAGCTTATAACAGTTTATTGTTCTATTTGCTCCTACCTTTTAACCCATGGACGAGGATGCATTAATGTGAGTGAAGTATCCTGTGCTTTCTTCTTCACAATTGTGATTCATTTTGCCAGCCTATCCTTCGTCCCTTAACCTCGAGAGGACCTGCTATTATCCTGAGAAGCACGAGTTCACTGGACCAATGCTCCAATGCTTTAATCCTTGAAGAACCCATCAGTGGACAAGAGGTTCCTTCCCTAAAGGTTCAGGTCGCTTGTGACCTGAATAATTTGCTTCTCCTTGCTTCTGCCATGTAAGAGTAAATTTACTCTATCTTTATCTGGTTCAGCTCTCTATTCAGTGTTCATATTTGTGTTAGCGGTAGAATTTTATATTTTGTATGCATCATTGCATTTGCAGATGATTAAGAGATTTGGCTCTCAGCTATATATTCTGGATCTGCTGCCCAGCTTGTATCATTCCCTCCAGTTTTATGTTCAGTTAATTATTGTCAAACGAGAGTATTATCTGCTCATGGTACACGCCATCTTGATGCTTCCTCTTGCCTTCACGGGGTCTCAAAACTCGAAGTGATACAAATACATAAGCAAAGAAGGCTTAGGAAATGAATGCATTGGTAGATCTGGGCCACGAGTTTGAACATTAATTTGCTGGGTTTTGCTGTCTTTTTTAAAGGACAAAGTGGAAGAAATTTTGAGAGGGGAAAGAGGAGCTCAGGACATGTTTTGTGCAAGAAGATGAACTGTATACAAGATAAATCATAGATGGAGAATAAAAAATATCTGATAAAGGGTGTGGCCGTAGTGACTACAAAAGAAGCGGAAAATATTGAGCTCTCGAAGAAAAGGAATCATCTTGAGGCACACCTATCGGAAGCTCATGAAACTAGCGAGCATGCCAAGATCGACACATACAATTGAAGGATAAACTATGTATTAGACAAAGACCATGCTATTCAGATAGCACAACAAAAAACGAGGAATTGGATGCAAAGGAATCAGCCTCTTTAGGGAAATTCCATCGAACTGGTCTTTCTGCAAGGGATGAGCTCATACAGTTTTGTGTGTGCTTGTTGATAGTGCAAGCTCCATACTCAGCAGAATATTTTTGTTTGGTACAAACATGTGTATGTTATAAACACATGCTACTCTGAACTTAGATATATAAAAGAGAAAATGAAATAGAGAGTCATCAAGTCTTTATTAGCCAACATATTTCGCACCTCGGACTTGGATGTGTCCCTCGATACTGCCCGCTCGGTGGCCACTGCTTCCATGGTTGCGCGGAAGGTATGGCAGCTTGCGTAAAGAAAAAATGTTAAGTTCATAAATTCATTGCTTCTGGTTCTCGTCACCAACGCATGAGGAGCCAGAGTTCGACTCAGACTTCGTGGTGAGTTTCCGTTGCAACGCACGGGCAATTTTCCTAGTTATTATAACGCGGTCAAGTCACAAAGTTCACCGTTGTAATAATTAGAGAGAATTCCTTATTTGACACTACTTAAAGTTTTAATTCCTTATTTGGCCCTAACAAACTTTTTCTTCCCTATTTGACCACATCTAAAATTTTCTTTCCTTATTTGACATCGCCGTCCGTTCTGTGAGGGTCTTCCGTCATTTTTCCTTCTCTAGGATGAAACTACCCCTCAATTATCGATGGCAACTGGCAATCCTGCCGTCCCTGTCCAGAGAAATCCCCAGCTAAAAATAAGAGAACCCCTTGTCTATGCGTGCCCAACTGCGGGATTGGGTGCGACTGCAGTCTGCAGTGCAGGCTTGGGTGATGATAGCTACCATACTAGATTTAGATGTGCGCCAGTCTTGGCGCACGATCCCGTAAAAATCGAACAATTTACACGCAAATGAAAATATATTTTATAATTTAGAAAACAAAAATTGAACACGAAATCAGAATGGAACAACAACGCTTACACACAATGAGGGAAATATCGAAATATTAACACTCTTATGGTTTTTTAGAGAAAGATAAAATAAAGCTAAAAATAACAAAAGTAATATCTCAATAAGCTCGCCGCAAATCAGTCTTTGAAGGCCACTACACACACAAAAAAAAACTAATTCTAATAGGTAGTTGCACCGCCAAAAGGCACTTCTAGGGCAGGATCTCGACAGTCTCGAGCTCTACAGCCTCCATCTGGCCTCCATTAGGCTGCAACAAAGCAAATAAATGTTTTAATTAGAGCAACATTAAGAACACCACATAATAATAAAATGTTGGAGAACAAAGGGAATGTTATACTAATGCTGTAATCAAATGAAAGTATTTGTAAACCAAGAGTATCATTTGCACTTAGATATAGCATAAGAAGAAACCCAAGGCTCAAGAGTTGCCTCCATAGGTGAATAAATAAAAATGTAGGTAGTTTTAGACAAGCATTACCTGATCTATTATTAGAAAATATATAATTAGTTTTGTAAGAGTTTGAAAAAGGACATAGATTTTGTGTCCTACCGAGACCAAAAAATCGCTAAGTATATGTTCTCAAAATGATATCAATAAATAAATAAATAGGTGATGCCATCTATCAGAAGGAAAGCACCTGAGGTCTTACTTGCGGATGATGTATACTAACTATGCTCGAAGGACAAAAAGTACCGTAGTTATTCTTGCTACATGTGCTCGAGGGCACACACTCGGCCTCGACAACAATGTATTGACAAACTCAACATGGGTAGTGTAATTGTTTTTTTTTGCAGCAATCAATAGAGTGAAGCTGACCTGACAACCTTTCGGCAAGGCGCAATGAATCCTTTCACGAGGCGTGAGGCAGAATCGAGCCAATCTGGCAAAACCTAAAAGAGTAGATCGATAGTGAAATTTAGAGTAGTTGTGATTGTGTATTTGGTTCCTTGTACAAAATAATTTGATCTTCTTCTGTCAACACATGTGCATGATAGTAAATAATTCATAGTGGAGGAGCACACTAAAACGTAGAGCTGGCTAAATAATTTCTAGCACTATCTAAAATAATCCATAACATGTATCTCCATTCATGATGTCCAACCAATCTCCTCACGTGCCGGTGGCCACAAAATACAGGGCAAGTGAATGCAAGAACTTTCTAATAAGATCAAACCATAAACTGACTCGTGATGAGACAATGACTTAGTATCACTGATCATCCAAAATCGTAGTTCAAGCAACTGATAATAAGTGCATACAAAAGGAAAAGGAAGCATGCTACATTGTTTCAAAGAATTCATAAACAACATGAAGCAATGGCTCTGAACAAAGGAATTGAAAATTTCCCACAACAGTGGTGACTACACATACGCGCATATCGTGCACAATTGCACAATAGCACATAGCAAGATAAAACAGATTTACGTATGCAAAAGATAAGAATAATAACATCCAAGTTGGTCACGTGACACTAATTTACCCGCACATGTTGATCAGAAAACACCGTTTTTTTGCTTTAAGCTTTTGTCTTCAATGGCCTAGCTGTAATTTCTGGTAACAAATTAAAAGAACACAAAAGTTGCCGTTAGCCAAAAGGGGAAATAATATAAGCACATATGAAGTCTTTCTCTTTGTGAGTATGCATGTTAGAGACAAATTGGTATAATATCACATTGACGCCAGCATGCTCTCACCGCCCCGACCATGGGTGGATCATGGAGCAGATAGACCCAGTCTTGCTACATTTGGCCAACATCGCCAGGTCTATCAGGACATCGCGAGGAGTATATTCTCTTGGGCCACCAAGTTGTTTCTATACCGGGTGAACACCGGGTGCGACTTATCATTTATAACGAAAACCAGGTCTGGCGCGATTGTATCCAGCAGCTCGTTGCCTTGATCTTCATGCCCTTCACCCAAAGTGCTTCACGTCAACTGCTAGGATCTCCTCCGCTGATATTATTTTCCTACATCATTGTCATGAGTAGGATTTAATTATTTTTCATGTACAAAATCATTTGCCCATTCACGTCAACGCATCCGCATGACAGTAAATAATTCATAACGATGGAGCACGCTAAAATCTAGATCTGGCTAAATAATTCCTATTAGTCATATTTGACCATCCAAACCAGAAGAGACATAGGCATGTAGCAGCACATGCAAAATAAGAGAGAAATATCGAAAGAGAAATATTGTGCTTCTGTTTCGAAAACTAAAATGCATGCCTCAGTTTTCTCCTTGAAAACTAACACACAACAATTTCCAACTTTCTCCCTGATAACTAAAATACAAGTCTGATCTTACCTCATCCTTATTAGCACAGAAATCCGAAACAGAAATCCTTAAATACACGAGTATTTGCAGTTTAAGGAATATGTAGAAGCTTCAATATTAATTATTACTATTGCAAGATCATGACAAATAAAACGACGTATGGATTAACCAGTCAATTGGAACAAACCCTCATATTTTGGCATTTCATTTTGAAGGAGCACAAAACAGAAGCTGGTTGTAGGTATTTGAATTTTATATCTATTTTTTCACCTATTAACATGTTGAAGCTACAGGGAAATCAGTTGATTATAATATGGGGTTCTGCATATGTGAAAAAAATAATATGCAACTACCTACTACAAACTAATAACATGGGGCAGTTAAAAATAAATCAAACATTTTTACATGCGACGACCAATTTAAAGGGCCAGAGGTAGTATCTGAGTCTGATCTCCTAGAATTTGAATTCTCTAAAACGAATGGCGGCCAGCGGGTTGTTGCCTTTCTGCTACTCCCTCCGTTCCTTTCTATAGTGCCTATAATTTTTTTGCATTTGTTTCAGAATATAAGACTGTAGCTTAGCTTTTTTCAATTACCCCCTCCCGTTCAGCTCCCAAATCGTTCAGGTCCCGAATTTGTGATGGTAAGTTAGTAAGATATGGATTTCCCAAATTTTACGTTAATCTCAAATCGTTCAGCTAGAGGTCTTGTGTAAAAAATACTCTTGCGATAATTTCCGTGCCAAAAAACTATAGGCACTATAGAATGGAATAGAGGGAGTATTATATAATCAGTGAACAAATTAGTCATACAAATTTTCATGCCTGATTTAATTTTTTTAGGTAGAAGCCTAATCTAAAATACTTTGCAGTACAAGTCGTACAATAGTATAATACCAGATAGTAGTTTAAAAAAATAAGTCAAGCAGATATATAGGATGGATACAGGCTGGATGCGCGCCTTGGCGCGCAGCCCCGGTATTTCGCATTAATGATCGTTTTGTAATATACTCGATAATAAGCTGATAAAACACACAATATATATGTTGGCTCAACAAATATGTTACATACCCATTTTAGGATTATAGATTCTCTATTTAATAGGTTAGATCAACAAAAATATTACACATACATCTAAGAAATTTGCCTTGACGATGCATTCATAAAATGCTGCTTTATGTAATCCATGGAAAATGAAGATGTAAGAAGTCAAATCCTAAGTGCAGCATCCAATCTATGGTAGTATTAGCTTGGGAAATAAAAGTCATGGATTTCATCACAAAAAACCTGAAGGCTAATCGACCAGACAAAATTATTCAGAAGACGAAATTGTATCACAGTGCTAGCAAGTGTATGGTTTATGCGTGGCATAGTCCCAGCAGCACAATCCATTTTACCTCTATCAATTTTACCTTCCCAAAATCTTTCGAATGGAAGGTAAAATTGATATATAAATTAGAAGGTAGAAATTTTTGACCTGAGAGAGCTCCTTGTAGGCTATCAGCAACGAATGAGATGCAGATGAAGAGAACCATTGCGTTCACATACTCAACTACCTCCTTAGCGCTGCTATATGCATAGCCCAAGATGCGCTTGGATGCTAATAGAGCTCTAGTGATGAGAACTGCCTGACTCACAATAATAAACATCACAACGCGGACATCCAATCGAGCACCTTCGGGATTCCCAACCCCTAGTTAATTTGATACTCTAGTGCTGCCCATTGAAGAAAATACAAAATAGTGTTATCAAATAATAATTCCATCGAAAAAACTGTATCATGTCCACACACATTAACTTCTGCTTACCTTGCAGCGGCACCAATCCCATATGCTATAGTATACATCACTATGATTGTTGTCATGCTGCACAAGATGAGTGTAAGTATAATGCAGATATTACCATAAGAGCATATTACCTTACATGGGAAATTCTTACCAGGTCGAAAGAACTAAAGTTTGCAGCTCTGAATTGGGTAGAAGTCCCGACAGAAGAATAATGGCCTCAAATGACCACCATTCAAAACTGGAAGATGCAAAAGAATAGGCATTAGCCTGAGTAAAAAAGAAACATGTCGGGGTCCGTCTTATTAAGAACATCTACTGATGAATGCTCATCCGGACATCGAAATTGTTGCCCCCACCGTATTATAACCGTATTGGCATAACAATGTACACACTTATTCCTCCATTGTGTTCCCCTGTAACGTTTTTCATCTTTGACTTTTTCAACAACAATTGGCATACTTGTTGCCTGCCAAAACCCACCGGCGAGCAGCGACGAGCAACACGAAGAGCCGGGAGGCTCCCGGAGCTGCCGGTGGGCCCCGGTCCCTCGGCGACGGCCCGCAAAATCCGGCACACGTCCCGGCTATTGCGAGGCGTGCCACCTGACCTATACCTGGTCAGGAAGGTGATGGATTGCTTCAATTAGTTTCCTGCATGGCAGACACGTAAACATTAAATCTGAGCCTCGATCGGCTCTCAGGTTACCCTGTGAATCGTCTCAAAGAGCCGATTGACCCATGGTTCGTATTGGATCTACGATAACATGGGGATCCTGCTTTATCAATACCAAGTTAAATCGATCCACGACAGTCTAGGGCTTTCCCCGCATCATTGGAATGTCCTACGCGTAGTTGAGCTCCGGCGGATACGAAAGATAACGTAAAACTAGTCCTAGAAGAGGCCTAAAAACCAACACGAGTCGATTCCCGAACAACCCCTCTTGGATCGGCAAACCATACCTTACGCACTACTGGATCGTTCAACCCGTTTGCAAGGCCTAACCATGCGGATATCAAACTAATCCTTGGAGAACAAGGAACAACCATAACATATCAGATCTACTAAATAAAGACCAAGCAAGATGCTGCCCTTACACCTAAGATAGGTGCAAAGGCAGCTAGATATTTAGGGGCAGCATAACTAAGCAAACATATCAGAAAAGTATCGATGTTAGCCCCAAAACATCTATGATAACGGTATTACTCGCCATCAACAAGGCTTCAGCACGAGCAACACAAAACAACGAATAAACTGATACTGCCCAGATCGCAAGATGACAGCATGACGCTTACCCGGAAGAAACCCTCGAAACAAGGGGTGGCGATGCGCCTAGATTCTGTTTGTTGTGAACGTGATCGTCCTCCTTTCTTAATAACCCTAGGTACATATTTATAGTCCGTAGACTTTCTATCTTTGGAATAAACCTAACTGTGTACGAACCAAACTCTATCTCTTAATTCTAAACTGAAACATGATCTACCATAATGTACAGATATACGGGCAATCTAGCCCAAACTCTCGCACGAGGCCGATTAAAACACTTTATGTGCATATCCTCTAAGCCCATCTCAATCACGGCCCATCTCCTAATTTGGCTAAAATCCGGCGATAACACATGCCCCCTGGTTTTGGCAATAATAATTCCAAAACCACTCTGTTTCCTTCATCGGGTTACGCGTTGCAGAGCTGTTATCACCAGAATTTGACCGAGTCAGAGGTGGGCCGCGATCAAGATGGACTTGAAGATATATACATGGAAGAAATACGTGAATCGGCCTTTTATACCAAGTTGGGCTTAATTGCCCGTGTATCTGTAATATATTAGATCGCATCTTAGTTTAGAAGTTAGAATCTTACCCGTGCACGGTTTAGTGCACGCCCACATTAGAAAGTCCGCTGGACTATAAATATGTATCTAGGGTTTATGGAATAAACAACAACCAACGTTCAACCACAAACAAATCTCGGCGCATCGCCAACTCCTTCGTCTCGAGGGTTTCTACCGGTAGCACCATGCCGCCTAGATCGTATCTTGCGATCTAGGCAGCGTAATGCCTATCCCCGTTGTTCATGCGTTGCTCGTATCGAAGCCTTTTGATGGCGAGCAACGTAGTTATCTTAGATGTGTTAGGGTTAGCATTGTTCTTCATATTACATGCTTTCGTAGTGCAACCCTTGCATGTCTAGCCGCCCTTACACCTATCTTAGGTGTAGGGGCTGCACCCCGCTTGATCATAGTTTAGTAGATCTGATCCGTTACGGTTGCTCCTTGTTTCATCAAGGATTAGTTTAACATCCGCAATAGTTAGGCCTTACAAAGGGTTGGAGGATCCAGCGGCGTGTAGGGTGGCGTTTGCTAGCCCTAGAAAGGATGTTCCGGGGATCAACCTCGTGTTGGTTTTTAGGCCCCGTCTAGGATCGAGCTTACGGTCACCGTGCGCGAGCGCGAGGCCCAATCGTGAGTAGGATGATCCGATTATGCGGTGAAAACCCTAAATCGTCGTAGATCTCATTAGCTTTACCTTGATCAAGCAGGACCACCATATATTCGGACACCTCGTCCGGATCATGGGTGGATCGGCTCTTTGAGCCGATTCACAGGATAACCTGAGAGTCGATCGAGGCTCGTATTTAATGTTTACGTGTGTGCCCTGCAGAAACTAAGCGAGGCATCATCCACACCTTCCCGACCGGGTATAGGTCGTGTGGCACGCCCTTGTGATAAACATCGGACGTGCAACCAGGAGGCTTTGCGGGCCGTCGCTCTGAGGGACTGGGGCCAGCCGCAGCCCTAGTTGTTCCCGGCTCTACCGTGTTGACCGTCTCTGCCCGCCAGGGGGTTTCTGACGTCAACAAGAGCAGAACCGCTACAGTGCCCTTCCATCATGATGCCTTGCCTACTCAACTTCTCTGTACTGCACGATTTGACAGTTTTGGCACCGCATCCTCGAAAACCGCCACAACATTGAATCATCTTCCACTTTATCCCCTTCATTTAACCTCATCCGAGCAGTTTGCCTCCTCATCCTCTGGTTCTGCATTAGCAATCGAAACTCCCCTCCTCTGCAACCATGGACTCCTCCTCTGCCTCCTGCTCTTCGGGTCTCTCCTCCCAATCCTCCTCCTCCCGTGAGCCGACGCCGGAGTACGACCCGATAGCGGCGTACGAGGCCCGCGCCCCACTGTGGTTGGACGAGGCGGATTGGGATTTCGCCGTCAGGTCAGAGGATGACGAATCCTTGACCGACGGGGAGGATAACTTCCAGTTCCTCGTTGACGGGGAGTTGGAGGAAGAGAGAGACGACGACGCTTTGTCCTGGGGCGAGGACATCTCCTCCGACGAAGAGGATGAAACGGAGGACGACACCTCCTCCGATGAATACCCGCCGGCGAAGCGCTTCCGCGCCGGGTCGGAGGACGACGACGACGACGAAGAAGAAGAAGAAGCCCCTGCCGATGGCTTCAGCAGCTAGCCGACGAAGACATCGCCGGCAGCAACGCCGATGGCAGCGAGGACGGCGACGACGAGGGCAGCGACGGCGCCGGCCCCTAGATTAGGGACTACTAGAATAGGGCTAGTAGTAGTACATTAGGTAGCAGATCTCTCTTTTGTGAGCAATCGGCTCTCATTGTAAAAACCCCTTTTAATCAATGAAGAATGCTTCTATGTCTGATTTTTCCGATTGTCAAAGTAGGTCAACGCACAAAGAGCCGATAGCAACGCATCGGTCTTTTACCATAAAACGCCGATAAGGCCGACTCGCTTACCTATTTAGACAGGTCCAAGCGGACATTCCCCAAATTCAAACGGTAACCTGTGACCTTCGTCTAAAGGACCAAACTCGGATCTCCAATTGCCCATCGAACAGATTCAACTCGCGGCAACGCGAATCCCAGATCCCCAACCGCGCAGATTCATCTCCGCCAGCGAATCAGATGGCGGAATCGTCCAACGCCAACGCAACGGTCTCTGGCCTGAAGGTAATCTTTAACTGCCCGCGCCGTCCGAGCATAGTGTTAGAACTAATAGCAAACATCTGAATTAATGCCTTATTCCACCATTAATTTTAGGTATCAGACATCCTGTTGCCGCATCCTTCTCTTCCAAACTCTCTTTGTCTTGGCCCCCGTACTCGTCGAGAGTCCTGCCCATCCGATTTCTTGCGAGGCCCATAGGATCCCCTTCGTGAACCAGAATTTAGATCTAACTTCTTGGGCCGACCGCTACGAGCCTGGCCTAACCCTCCTGAAGATTGGGTTTCCTGGTACAGTAGAGTATCCAAAACTTACCAATCCAAATGGGAAATCACAGGAATAGCTGATGCTCTGTCCTTATCATTGTCTCCCCTTGAGAAGCATGAAAACATTCTAAAAACCATCGGCTACTTCTGGTCTGATGCTCTGAACTGCTTCATGTTTGGCCACGGCCCCATGACACCAACTCTGCTAGATGTGGTAATGATCACGGGCCTAGACGTTACATCCCCCACCCCTCTGCTTTTATGCTGCCAAGGGTCCCTTTCAAACTCTCTTCCAAAACAGAGTGTACAAACTGGGGTGCTTACCTTCGACGCCACATGAAAAATAAAGGCCCTGTAACAGAGAAAGAACACACGTCCTTCCTAAATATCTGGTTGGAACACTTCATATTCTGTGGCCCTTCACTTGCTCCGACCAAGAATTATCTTCCCTTGGCCTATGAACTTGCCAGAGGCACCCAGCTTGGCATCGGCAAATTGTTCCTTGGAGAGGTCTATCGATATATCCAACTAATGTCCATCAAATTATCTTCCCAAAAAGCAGTCAAAACAGGAGGTCCCTGGTGGTTTATTCAGCTATGGGCTCAGCTGTATTTCCAGAACCATATCCCAAACTTCCCACTTTTGGCCACTTGCACCTTTCCAAATGCTAACGGGAAGCAGATCTGATGCACTAGCTACGGCCAAGCCTTGTATAGCCTTCTAGGTAGTAAACTGATCCCTAAGGAAGCATCAAAATGGTTCAGCATTTTCTTTCAAGGCCTGGACAATCCTCTCTTCTTTCCTTACACGGAATCTGAAATTTTTGAAAACCCAGTCTCCTTCAGGCTAGACAGCTTTGCCGATGACACCAGCACCCGGCAATTGTATTCCACCATGATCCGTCCCTCGCTTCCTTCCAGCTTGGCATGAACACATCAAACAGAATAATCAAACCTGGTTATGAGTCCTATCAGCCCGGTCGTAGCAGCCCGACGAGCTTGGTCTTGGGCAGGTGTCTCCCCACTTCTTCCTCGCACCACTTAACGAGAGCAGAGCTGACTTGCCCGATCTCCTCACCGGTCGGAGGTGTTACTCTTTCTTTGATGCTCTAGCCATCTCGGTCCCTAACAACCTCTCTTTCACCTCGTCAACCGATGGTTTTGAGACCCGGTGGTCAATGTGGAAAACTCATGCCTTCGAGAGAGCTCGGGACCGTTGCTCGAAACAACTCGATGCTGAATATAATATCCCCGCAGAACAGTGTACTACCACTCGCAAATTTTCTTGAAGTGGCTTACAATGATTTTATAACCTTGCTCTGTCTCCTTGCAAGCAACAAGATGGTCCAGAACCTACACATGATGACGGCTCCCCTTTGTATTCATCCCACCGGCTCCCGTGGTCCTCTTCCGCAAAGCTCGCCGCCCTTGAAAAAGGTCGTGATGCGAGCCACCGATTTCACCAAAATCGGCTTCCAAGAGCAAAGTATCTTCCGGGCCAGCTGCCCCCCGAGCCCCAACCAAGGCGAGAACGACGGTGAGGAAAGTAGCCGCCAGGAAAAATTTGAAGCGCCGGAGCCCTTCTCCAGATCAAGAGAGCTTGCACGTACGTTGATCCATGCCTTGACTGATTTCATCTATCCTTATGGGCTTCTGCAAGCATGCTTGTGCTTACTAACTTTTCTCTTTTTTTATATATAGGCCTCCACCGAAGACAACTCCAGCGAGGAAACACAATCCAATCGAGGGGATTCGAGCTCGGACAACTCTAGGAAAATCACCACGCAGAGCCAGCCAGATTTGTCACCATCGGCTTCCAGGAAAAGGCCAGCTCCTGAACCTGTTGCCCCCCAAGCTCCAATCAAAGCGGGGCAGGGCGTGAGCACCAAGAGGACTCGAAAGGAACCGCAAGCCCCTTCATCAAACCAAGAGGCTTCAAATGTAATTACCCTCCATACTCTCCCCGGCTCATCTTTCATGCTAATCCATTGCTGCTCACTGATACGTCTCCGACGTATCGATAATTTCTTATGTTCCATGCCACATAATTGATGATATCTACATGTTTTATACACATTATATGTCGTATTTATGCATTTTCCGGCACTAACCTATTAACGAGATGCCGAAGAGCCGCTTGTTGTTTTCTCGCTGTTTTTGGTTTCGAAATCCTACAAAGGAAATATTCTCGGAATTGGACGAAATCAACGCCCATGGTCCTATTTTTGCACGAAGCTTCCAGAAGACCGAGGGGGAAAGGAAGTGGGGCCACGAGGCGCCGCCACAACAGGGCGGCGCGGCCCAGCCCCTAGCCGCGCGGCCCTGGCGTGTGGGGCCCTCGTGTGGCCCCCCGCGTTGCCCTTCCGCCTACTTAAAGCCTTCGTCGTGAAACCCCGCGACCGAGAGCCACAATACGGAAAACCTTACCGAGACGCCACCGCCGCCAATCCCATCTCGGGGATTCTCGGAGATCACCTCCCGCACCCTGCCGGAGAGGGGATTCATCTCCCGGAGGACTCTTCACCGCCATGGTCGCCTCCGGAGTGATGAGTGAGTAGTTCACCCCCGGACTATGGGTCCATAGCAGTAGCTAGATGGTTGTCTTCTCCTCATGTGCTTCATTGTCGGATCTTGTGAGCTGCCTAACATGATCAAGATCATCTATCCGTAATTCTATATGTTGTGTTTATCGGGATCCGATGGATAGAGAATACTATGTTATGTTGATTATCAATCTATTACCTATGTGTTGTTTATGATCTTGCATGCTCTCCGTTATTAGTAGAGGCTCGGCCAAGTTTTTGCTCTTAACTCCAAGAGGGAGTATTTATGCTCGATAGTGGGTTCATGCCTCCATTAAATCTGGGACAGTGACAGAAAGTTCTAAGGTTGTGGATGTGCTGTTGCCACTAGGGATAAAACATTGATGCTAGTTATTGATTACATTACGCACCATACTTAATGCAATTGTCTGTTGTTTTGCAACTTAATACTGGAAGGGGTTCGGATGATAACCTGAAGGTGGACTTTTTAGGCATAGATGCATGCTGGATAGCGGTCTATGTACTTTGTCGTAATGCCCAATTAAATCTCACAATATTCATCATATCATGTATGTGCATTGTTATGCCCTCTCTATTTGTCAATTGCCCGACCGTAATTTGTTCACCCAACATGCTATTTATCTTATGGGAGAGACACCTCTAGTGAACTCGTGGACCCCGGTCCATTCGTTTACATCGAATACAATCCGCAATACTTGTTCTACCGTTTTCTCGCAAACAATCATCATCCACACTATACATCTAATCATTTGTTACAGCAAGCCGGTGAGATTGACAACCTCACTGTTTCGTTGGGGCAAAGTACTTTGGTTGTGTTGTGCAGGTTCCACGTTGGCGTCGGAATCCCTGGTGTTGCGCCGCACTACATCTCGCCGCCATCAACCTTCAACGTGCTTCTTGGCTCCTACTGGTTCAATAAACCTTGGTTTCTTATTGAGGGAAACTTGCTGTTGTACGCATCACACCTTCCACTTGGGGTTCCCAACGGGCGTGTGCTTTACGCGTCATCAAGCTAAATTTCTGGTGCCGTTGTCGGGGAGATCAAAACACGCTGCAAGGGGAGTCTCCACAATCCAATCTCTTTACTTTGTTTTTGTCTTGCTTTATTTTATTTACTACTTTGTTTGCTGCATTATATCAAAACACAAAAAAAATTAGTTGCTAGCTTTACTTTATTTACTGTCTTGCGCTTTATATCAAAACACAAAAAAATTAGTTGCTAGCTTTACTTTTTTTTTGAGAGAAACTGTGAAGCATAGCCTCACAGCAATTTATTTAAAACCAAAGAAGACAAAATATCCACCAAATACATATGTACAAAACAGAAAAGAAAAGAAAAGAAGCTATGAGGCTAAGGCAGAGAATCAATCCAAGTCTGCAGCTGAGAAACATGTTTTTGTTTAACCCTATGCTTATGTAGATAAACTTCATGAACAAAATCTCTTCTCCAGGCTCTAAAAGATGGCCGTGTGTTCTGAAAGATCAGTCCATTCCTTTGCTTCCAAATATGCCAAAGTGCCAAAATAACAACCTCAGTGAAAAAAGGTTTCCCAAACTCCTTTCTTGCATGTATGAATTTCTCTTCAATTGTATCCCCAACTGACCAATCAATCTGCAGATAATTCCAAATCCTGATGCTGAAGACACACTCAAAGAACAAATGTATTCTGTCCTCATAAGTATGTGAAGAACAAAGAATACAATGATACTCATCAGTAACATTCCAATGCCGCCTCTTAATCATGTCCTTTGTATTGAGCTTGTCACTGATCAACAACCAGGCAAAAACTTTTATTTTCAACAAACACTTACTCGCTCCATATCCAACCATAAACCTTACCGCAAGTAAAACCCCGAAACTATGCCGATAAAAACGTTGAGCTGAATAAGTCACATCCTTCCATATGGTTTTCCATTCATCCTTGCCCTCCGGTTGTAGCACCACAGCTTGGATCAATCCTCGCAATTCAACAAGCTCCATGGCTGCCTCGCTGTGACAAAGGCCTCTCAAACGGATCAACAATGTCGGGCATAAGCAAAGCCTCCTTAACGAGATAAGGTCCGATTCACCGTATAAGAGTAAAGTCTTGGAAATCTTTCTTGAGGGCAAACACCATTCCATTTGTCTGCCCAAAACAGGGTTGTAATGCCATCCTTTATATTCACCGACGTCACAGACCTGTATAGTTCTGATAACTTCATCACATCCCTCCACCAAAAGGATCCACATAGCTTGGAGGCATGTGGCACCCCTTCTGGATAATAACTCCAAACCAAGTTGACCCAAGGTAAATCCTCACGATTAAAGAACTTATGCAAATGCTTCAAGAGAAGCGCCTCATTCTGCAATTTGAAATCCAAAACCCCTAAACCTCCATTTGCTTTGGGTTTACAAATCATATCCCAGGAAGCCAAGGACTGACTAGTAGTGCATTCACCCTTCTTTTTTCTCCACAAACACTGACGAATAATCCTGTTTAATTGCTTAATGATGCCCACTGGAATATTTAGTGTACATAAGAAAAATATTTGCATGGAGCTAAGACAAGATTGGATCAACTGCAGCCTACCACCATAGGCTAGCAGAGAAGAACTAGCAGATAACCTTCTTTCCATTCTATCCACCATAGGCAAAAGATCTTGCATAGCTGGTCTGGTGGTGCCCAAGGGTAACCCCAAATAAGTGAAAGGCATAACACCAACCTTACAACCAAAATCACTTGCAAGAACCGCCACTTCTTCCTCGGATAGATTTATAGGTAACATACAAGATTTATGAAAATTCACTTTCAAACCCGTGGAGGAACTAAAGTCCTGCGAGCTACCTTGAGCACAGATAATTGAGCACTATCAGCAGGGACAATCAACAAAGTATCATCTGCATACTGTATAATTGGAAAGTCAGGGTCACCAGTTTGAATAGGCAATGATATAAGACCCCTCTGCAATAGATCATTTACCACTGACTGTAACAAATCTGCTCCAAGAACAAATAACAGTGGAGAAAGTGGGTCCCCCTGCCTAACCCCTCTTTTGCATTTAAACTGCTTTCCTGGAACTCCATTAATGAGAACTGAAGAAATACCAGATTCCAAAATCATCTTGACCCAAGCAATCCACTCCTTACCGAAACCTTTCTTCCTTAAAATCTCATAAATGACCTCATGCTCAATAGTGTCAAAAGCCTTCTCAAAATCAAGTTTCAATATAACCACTGGTCTCTTTGAGGCCTTACACTGATGTATATACTCAAATGTCCAAGCAAGACAATCATGAATGGTTCTACTTTTGATAAAGCCATACTGATTTTTATGTATGCACTGCATAATAACCTTCTGAAACCTATCCGCAGCCATTTTAGTGAGAAACTTCAAGCAGCAATTTGTCAAAGAAATGGGTCCGTAATCATTCACACTCTCACTGATCGCTTCTTAGGTACTAAAGAAATATAGGAAGTATTAATATGCTCCAGATTTAAACTACCTTGGGCAAACTCAGCAGCCAGATTATAAAAATCATGCTTAATAATATGCCAGCATTTTTTCATAAACAATCCATTAAAGCCATCAGGCCCAGGGGCCTTGTCTACTGGCATTCTTTTAACCACCAAATCCATTTCCTCATTAGTGAAAGGAGCTGCTAGATTTTCAAGCCCATCCACCTTGCTCAAAAGTATATTTAAATCAAATTTCATATCAATTCCCTTAGAGGATCCCATTCTATCTTTATAACAATTCCATACCATGCCGACCATTTCATCATGATTACTCGACCTCGCCTTCCATCCTCGTAAATCAAAGAAGCAATACTATTCCTTCGTATCTCTCTCGTTGCCATAGCATGAAAGAACTTTGTATTTTCCTCCCCTTGTTTCATCCATCTAATGGTACATCTCTTCTTCCAAGCACCTATACCGTGCATGCAAAAGACGTTCTTGATGTAATTTTACCAATTTTCTGAAATTTTCCTCAGGTGTGAAGAGATTCCTATACTCTTCTAAGTTATCAAAGAAAAGTGTAACCATGTTGCATCTAGCAATTAGATCTTTTAACTTAGACAAACTCATTTTCCACTTCTTAAGGCTTGCCCTAAGCCCCTTAAGTTTCTTGACAAGCAAAGCTGCAGCATTGGTTGCTCTATAATCGTGCTGCCAAGCAGTAGCAACACACTCTAGAAACCCAGGCTGCTCTGGCCAAAAATTCTCAAAACGGAATAAATGCACCTTTGGGATAGAGGTTTGGATGGACACATTGCATGGAACATGATCCGAGGTGGTTTTAGCAAGAGGATGTACCATGGTATTAGGGTAAGAATCTGTCCAATTAACTGACGTGAAAACCAGCCAAGTTGTTCCAAAAGTGGCTCATTTTGCATGTTTGACCAAGTGAACGATCGCCCTTTAAGAGGTAGCTCAATTAAACCCAAATGACTGATAATCTCATTAAAAAGGAAAATGTCATTGAGATCCCCACCAGGCCTATTTCTGTTATCTTGCGAGCGAATAAAATTGAAGTCACCCATGAACAATCAGTCCTCATCATCAGGAACATTCAAGTTATAAAGCCATTGCACGAAATTATCTCTTTCCTCTCCATGACAAGGTCCATATATATTAACCAGAGTCCATTGCTGATTGGAGTGAGTGGATGTAAATTTTATAATTATTCCAAATTTCTGTAAATCCATTAGAACCCCCGTAAACACTGCCGAATTCCAAACAACCAACATTCCCCCCGACGAGCCCACCGAAGGAGAGCAGACAAAATTATCAAAACGCCGTGGACAAAACCCTCTTATGAATTTACGATCAAAAGCTTCTTTTTTGTCTCTTGCAAACATAGAATAGCACAATTACTTTCTTCCATTTTCTCTCTAACTTTTAGCTGCTTAGCTTCTGCATTAATCCCCCTAATATTCCACCCCAACACTGACCAAAAGCGACAATCCATTATCCAACCGATGAGATGTACCAACAGAATGAGCTAGCGTAGCCAACCCATATTACAAAAATAACCCTGGGAACCATACTAACACTGAAAATGCAAGAGCCACAGTAACCATAATAGACAGGTAACAAGACACCAAAATATAGGGCACAGTGCCCCTGTAAATGCATGAGAACACTAATCATCAAGATCAGCTTGCTTGGCACCCTCATCACTTGGCTCTGCTGTAAGCTTCGCCACCGTCAAATCTTCAGGGTCCATCTGCAGCAGATCACCAATGCGCTGCATAACAGGGATAGATACCATTGTTGCTGACTCAGAGCTAGAGCCCCCCGCCTCCTCGTTCGGCCGCACTTGACGCCACGAGCGACCGTCTCATCAAATCCCTCACAGCAGAAGAGGGTTCCACCTTCCTAGATCTCTTCTTAGGTTGAGGCTGCAAATCCTTCGCAGGAGCTGCCCTAAAACCCTTGTTCGCCGACACACTTCGAGTGACACGCTGAAGCGAAGGATCTAGAGGCGCTGTCTGCTTCTTTCGACGGGCAGTAACTTTGACAGCAGGTGTCGGGCATGGGGAACCATTGGAAGGCATTGAATCTTGCACAGAAGCAGAGGACACTTGCAAAGAATCCTCAATAGCTTGAACCATATCACCGCAATCATTCAACTGACAATCAGCAACAGTACCTTTAGCAGTATCCACTGAAGCAGTGCTAAGAGCAGTGAAACAGAAATTCTCATCCAGCACCCTTGGCTTGACTGGCACCACAATTCTCTTATCTGTTGCCTTTCCATATATGTATGAGCCCTGGAATGCAAAAGCAACTTCCCGGCTTTCGCTCGTATAATCGAAAGGGGAAGATCTCATGGAGATGGGGATGGACCTCGAAAGCAGCTTCCGGGAGGAAATTGTGCATCAGTCTAGCCCACATCAGTGGAGGCGGTAGAATTGGACCAATCTCTACACGCCCCACCTGAATAACATCAAAAACACCAGGCCCATGTGCCTCCTCACCCATGTTCACTGAATCACTAGAATTATCAGACAATTGTAACACCATAGACTGCTGGTTGTCCATGCCCTGATCCTCCATCTCATTCATATTATCCTGCATGGGTTCCTGCACAGGTTCATCAAAAGGCTCCTGGACCGCATCCCAACCTATCTCCGGATACTGTGGCTGCACAAAGAGGTTCAGATTCGGTTGCAGATTTCCTGGCATTGGATGCGGATTACCATCAGGCGGCATCTGATCTTCATCAGCAGGCAGCTGTTCAGCAAATTCTGCAGATAATATGAAAACAGGCGCAGTCCACGTCTCCTTAACACCTCCAACTGTCGAGAACTTGCCGAAAACAACATCCCGAGGCACGAGAGCAGGGGAACTAATGGATGCATACACAAGAATCCTTTCCTTGATAGGATCATCACGATTCCAGAAGTGAAATTTCCCAAAGGTGGACACCGCAGAGGAGATATCAAAGTCATTCCTATAGTCAGGCGGCGTACCCAAGAGCATGAGCCATCCCTTACGAAATCCTAGAGCAGCCCTATGATTCTGCGGCGCATCATCAGCTCTAACAAAACGGACAAAGCGGTTGAGCAACTGATAGTGGCCATGTTGGACCAACGCATTGACCGCATTGGGGCTATTGAGCTGGAAGAGACCAGCACCAAAAAGGCTCGGCTGATTATCCAGGACATTGCGGTTCAGTGGACCAAGGAGGAGATTAAGCACCTGACCTCCAGAAGACTTCCTCACCGGCGGCGGCGCTGGCTCGACAATGGCAATGCAGAAATCATGGTGGTAAGGGAGCGGATCTTGAGCAGGAGAGTAGAAGGTTCTCGGCAATCTTGTCGGCCCGCCATCGATCACTTGATGACCCCAGGGCAACCACGGCGTAGGATCCACTTCAAACGCCGCCATCGATGACGACGAATCTAGGTTTGGAGTAGTACAAGGTGGCGGCAGGTCGGGAGTAGCACTATCCGACTGGCAAAACGACATCTTCGAGGGGAATAAGCGAATTTATCCTGTCTGACGAAGCCGAAACGGCAGCAAGCAGCCCTGGACAATTCCTCTTTTGGTAATGGGCCTGACTTCTTGGGCACCCATTTTTGGGCCTTGGCTTGTACTGAAAACTTGAAACAGTTCTTTTTAATATGCCCATAGCTATAACAAGCCCGACACCTAATATCATTTGTGCAGTCTTTCTAAAGGTGAGTCATGCTTAAACACCTACCACACTTCCAGACCTTAAAAGTCATATCATCAATCATTTGTTCGAACGCCTCATCTTGTACCTTCTCAACTTGTACAAAAGGCTGATTATCAGTCTGCCCTAAAGTTGTAGGAACAGAAACCCCACCGTCAAGGGTAGAAACCCGTGTGACACCCACATCACATACTTCCTGTTCAGAAACACCCTTAGCCAACGAACCATCAGTAAAGCCCGCAGCATGCATATTCAAAGTTGCACTACAACTAGAATCAGGCTTTTGATAACCCTTGCAAGCAGAATAAGCAATCTCCTCAGCAAACTCCAATTTCCTCTTAGGGCCGAAAAACCCCATAGGCTTATGAATCGATTTTGGTGCAGAGTTCTTCATAGCAGAGAGACCAAGCTGCATTGCTCGCTTTGAGGGACTGACAAGTATCCATTCAGTTTGACACTCTTGCTGCCAAAGCGAAAATTCTCTCCTCCAGTTAGGACCACCTCGACTCCAAAGATGGAAGAAACATTTAAACTGCTGGCATCTATATTGTTTGAGCTTCAGTATATGGAAAGCAACTTCTTTTGAAGCAACAGCAAAAGAGAACACCCTATCCTTAAGAGAGGACACAAGAAATTCCCCACAGAAACCACCAAGGCAAGCTTCCAAGGCTAAAGCAACCAAATCCTCCTCCATGCGAAAAGTGGCCCTTCCAAATGACACGACCATTGAGAAATGACCCAAACTGTCAGAAGGGTGCACAGCTGTATGAAACTTACTTCTGACATCCTTTGAGAAGTTTCTACCATGTGAGAAATCAAGACCCAATCTTAAAGAATCAAAAACCGCAGAGGAAACCCCACTGCTATCCATCCTTGTCCCCTCACTATGTGAGCTTGTATTTTGTTTATCAGATTTCAACAGAACAGGTGGCGCATGCTGCAAAGGCACAACTGGCGACACTGTTTTAGAAGCCAAAACCTCCAGAGGAGCTGCAGCCAAATCTTCCATAGAAGGGATAAATGCATTATCCCTCATTAAGACAGGTGGCAAGACTGCATGATCCATGCAAACACGTCGAGAAGGCACTGATGCAGCCGGCAAACCAATACGAACAACATGAATGGGAAAGAACAACTTGGCCCCAATGCTGAAGTGATCACCTTTCTGCAATGAACGACAGCCAATCTGCACTCCACGTGCATTTTTCAGACGCAACCATTGATCCTTTTCAGACACTTCCAACATGCCGTCGTAAGATTTCATGCGGACAGGATCTAAATCCTTAATCGTGGAATAAGTGATTTTCCAGAACTTAGACAAAGAATCATTAGCTACAATCTCTTTCGCGATCGGAGCATTCACAACTAGATTGGCCCTAGATTTGGCTTCAAAACTGACAGGATCTACAACCCCAACATATTTCTCGAAAGAAACAGTAGATCTACTTGAGGCGTCACATACCTTTGCCTTTGTGAGGGGAGATTTATCATAAACCTTGATCACTTGATGAGGAAAGGTAATATAGGAGTTCTTCTGAATCACCTCCCCTTCATATAAATACCGAGATGCCACAGATGCGCCAGATGAATCCACAAGAGCCAACAAGACACGCGAATGAGAACCCGAGACAAGAAGTTCACCTTCCTTTGGACGGAAGTTCGCCAGATCCAGATCTTGCACATTGCGGAATGAAACAGTCCAAGACTCCATGGGAGAGGATCCCATCGAAAAACCAACCCAACTAGAGGGAAAACACCAGAGGAAGAGATGCCGTAGGAAAAAGTGGAGGGAGAGGACCAGAGATCACCGGCCAAGGCGTCTAGAGTTTAGTCGCCGGAGGTGGAGGTGGAGTCGCCATCTCAAGTGGATACGTTTTGGACGTATCACCCCTAACTCTCCCTCTTCGGCATCTTGTTAATCGTTGCTAGCTTTACTTTATTTACTGTCTTGCGCTCTATATCAAAAACACAAGTACTTGCATTTGCTTTACTTATTTCAACATGTTTCCTTTTAATTTTACTGTAAAAGATATACCTGTGGGACAAGGGTCTATAATTGGAAGAGATAATATAGAAGATTTTTTCACCCATGTTAGTAAGCATGAAGATCTTAAAGATATACCCCTTGCAAAAGCTGTCCCTACTTATGAAGATGCCTCTGTTTGTTTGGTACGCATGATGGAAGCTAGATTTATTAGTCTCAACTCCATGATACAACACATGTTTCTTACACTTTCTGATATGGAGCGGGGAGAGAAGAGAGATTTTGTTCTAAAAGTCTTAGTGCGAGAATTTGCAGATATAGCTAAAGAAGCTAGAAAAGTTTTTAGTAAGCATGAAAGGCTTGGAATGATCACCGATTTTAAAAGAACACTTGAAAAAATGGATATGGATAGAATAAAGTACACTAATAATGTTAATGATGGTGGGGAGATTAAAGCACCAATACCATGTAAGCTCCTAGCAATGCATGAAGCTTTAGATAATAATTATGCTTGGCTTGTTCCTGAAAATTTGTTTGATGAGAGTAGCAAGCCCAAGACTAATGAAAAGGGAGCCGTTGAAACTTATGTATCCAACATATTATGCATGTTTGAGAAAAATCCCAACACCCCCGGTAATGATATCAATGCTTCATCTCTTGATAACACTTGATAAACACTTTCTGCGCCTAGCTAAAAGGCGTTAAAGAAAAGCGCTTATGGGAGACAACCCATGTTTTTACTACAATATTTTTGTTTTATATTTGAGTCTTGGAAGTTGTTTACTACTGTAGCAACCTCTCCTTATCTTAGTTTTGTACATTGTTGTGCCAAGTAAAGTCGTTGATAGTAAGGTTCATACTAGATTTGGATTACTGCACATTAACAGATTTCTTTCTTTGTCACGAATTTCGACCTGCCTCTCTATAGGTAGCTCAGAAAAATATGCCAATTTACGTGCGTGATTCTCAGATATGTACGCAACTTTCATTCAGTTTGGACATTTTCATTTGAGCAAGTCTGGTGCCTCAATAAAATCCATCTTTACGGACTGTTCTGTTTTAACAGATTCTGCCTTTTATTTCGCATTGCCTCTTTTGCTATGGTGGATGAATTTCTTTGTTCCATTAATGTCCAGTAGCTTTATGCAATGTCCAGAAGTGTTAAAAATGATTATGTCACCTCTGAACATGTTAATTTTTATTGTACACTAACCCTCTAATGAGTTGTTTCGAGTTTGGTGTGGAGGAAGTTTTCAAGGATCAAGAGAGGGAAATGATGCAATATGATCAAGGAGAGTGAAAACTCTAAGCTTGGGGATGCCCCGGTGGTTCACCCCTGCATATTTTAAGAAGACTCAAGCGTCTAAGCTTGGGGATGCCCAAGGCATCCCCTTCTTCATCGACAACATTATCGAGGTTCCTCCCCGAAACTATATTTTTATTCCATCACATCTTATGTGCTTTGCTTGGAGCGTCGGTTTGTTTTTGTTTTTTGTTTTGTTTGAATAAAATGGATCCTAGCATTCATTGTGTGGGAGAGAGACACGCTCCGCTGTTGCATATGGACAAATATGTCCTTAGGCTTTACTCATAGTATTCATGGCGAAGGTTGAATCTTCTTCGTTAAATTGTTATATGGTTGGAATCGGGAAATGCTACATGTAGTAATTCTAAAATGTCTTGAATAATTTGATACTTGGCAATTGTTGTGCTCATGTATAAGCTCTTGCATCATATACTTTGCACCCATTAATGAAGAAACACCTAGAGCTTGCTAAATTTGGTTGCATATTTGGTCTCTCTAAAGTCTAGATAATTTCTAGTATTGAGTTTGAACAAGAAGGAAGACGGTGTAGAGTCTTATAATGTTTACAATATGTCTTTTATGTGAGTTTTGCTGCACCGGTTCATCCTTGTGTTTGTTTCAAATAACCTTGCTAGCCTAAACCTTGTATCGAGAGGGAATACTTCTCATGCATCCAAAATCCTTGAGCCAACCACTATGCCATTTGTGTCCACCATACCTACCTACTACATGGTATTTCTCCGCCATTCCAAAGTAAATTGCTTGAGTGCTACCTTTAAAATTTCCATTCTTTACCTTTGCAATATATAGCTCATGGGACAAATAGCTTAAAAACTATTGTGGTATTGAATATGTACTTATGCACTTTATCTCTTATTAAGTTGCTTGTTGTGCGATAACCATGTTTTCCGGGGACGCCATCAACTACTCTTTGTTGAATATCATGTGAGTTGCTATGCATGTCCGTCTTGTCTGAAGTAAGGGAGATCTACCACTTTAATGGTTAGAGCATGCATATTGTTAGAGAAGAACATTGGGCCGCTAACTAAAGCCATGAATCATGGTGGAAGTTTCAGTTTTGGACATATATATCCTCAATCTTATATGAGAACACTAATTGTTGCCACATGCTTATGCATTAAAGAAGAGTCCATTATCTGTTGTCTATGTTGTCCCGGTATGGATGTCTAAGTTGAGAATCATCAAAAGCGAGAAATCCAAAATGCGAGCTTTCTCCTTAGACCTTTGTACAGGCGGCATAGAGGTACCCCTTTGTGACACTTGGTTAAAACATGTGTATTGCGATGATCCCGGTAGTCCAAGCTAATTAGGACAAGGTGCGGGCACTATTAGTATACTATGCATGAGGCTTGCAACTTGTAAGATATAATTTACATGATACATATGCTTTATTACTACCGTTGACAAAATTGTTCATGTTTTCAAAATCAAAGCTCTAGCACAAATATAGCAATCGATGCTTTCCTCTTTGAAGGACCTTTTTTTTACTTTTATGTTGAGTCAGTTCACATATTTCTCTCCACCTCAAGAAGCAAACACTTGTGTGAACTGTGCATTGATTCCTACATACTTGCATATTGCACTTGTTATATTACTCTATGTTGACAATTATCCATGAGATATACATGTTATAAGTTGAAAGCAACCGCTGAAACTTAATCTTCCTTTGTGTTGCTTCAATACCTTTACTTTGATTTATTGCTTTATGAGTTAACTCTTATGCAAGACTTATTGATGCTTGTCTTTAAGTACTATTCATGAAAAGTCTTTGCTTTATGATTCATTTGTTTACTCATGTCATTACCATTGTTTTGATCGCTGCATTCATTACATATGCTTACAATAGTATGATCAAGGTTATGATGGCATGTCACTCCAGAAATTATCTTTGTTATCGTTTACCTGCTCGGGACGAGCAGGAACTAAGCTTAGGGATGCCGATACGTCTCCGACGTATCGATAATTTCTTATGTTCCATGCCACATTATTGATGATATCTACATGTTTTATACACATTATATGTCGTATTTATACATTTTCCGGCACTAACCTATTAACGAGATGCCGAAGAGCCGCTTGCTCGTTTTCTTGCTGTTTTTGGTTTCGGAAATCCTACAAAGGAAATATTCTCGGAATTGGACGAAATCAACGCCCAGGGTCCTATTTTTGCACGAAGCTTCCAGAAGACCGAGGGGGAAAGGAAGTGGGGCCACGAGGCGCCGCCACAGCAGGGCGGCGCGGCCTGGCCCCTGGCCGCGCGGCCCTGGCGTGTGGGGCCCTCGTGTGGCCCCCCGCGTTGCCCTTCCGCCTACTTAAAGCCTTCGTCGCGAAACCCCCAGTACCGAGAGCCACGATACGGAAAACCTTACTGAGACGACGCCGCCGCCAATCCCATCTCGGGGGATTCTGGAGATCACCTCCGGCACCCTGCCGGAGAGGGGAATCATCTCCCGGAGGACTCTTCACCGCCATGGTCGCCTCCGGAGTTATGAGTGAGTAGTTCACCCCTGGACTATGGGTCCATAGCAGTAGCTAGATGGTTGTCTTCTCCTCATGTGCTTTATTGTCGGATCTTGTGAGCTGCCTAACATGATCAAGATCATCTATCTGTAATTCTATATGTTGTGTTTGTCGGGATCCGATGGATAGAGAATACTATGTTATGCTGATTATCAATCTATTACCTATGTGTTGTTTATGATCTTGCATGCTCTCCGTTATTAGTAGAGGCTGGCCAAGTTTTTGCTCTTAACTCCAAGAGGGAGTATTTATGCTCGATAGTGGGTTCATGCCTCCATTAAATCTGGGACAGTGACAGAAAGTTCTAAGGTTGTGGATGTGCTCTTGCCACTAGGGATAAAACATTGATGCTATGTCCGAGGATGTAGTTATTGATTACATTACGCACCATACTTAATGCAATTGTCTCGTTGTTTTGCAACTTAATACTGGAAGGGGTTCGGATGATAACTCGAAGGTGGACTTTTTAGGCATAGATGCATGCTCGGATAGCGGTCTATGTACTTTGTCGTAATGCCCAATTAAATCTCACAATATTCATCATATCATGTATGTGCATTGTTATGCCCTCTCTATTTGTCAATTGCTCGACTGTAATTTGTTAACCCAACATGCTATTTATCTTATGGGAGAGACACCTCTAGTGAACTGTGGACCCCGGTCCATTCTTTTACATCGAATACAATCTGCAATACTTGTTCTACTGTTTTCTCGCAAACAATCATCATCCACACTATACATCTAATCCTTTGTTACAGCAAGCCGGTGAGATTGACAACCTCACTTGTTTCGTTGGGGCAAAGTACTTTGGTTGTGTTGTGCGGGTTCCACGTTGGCGCCGGAATCCCCGGTGTTGCGCCGCACTACATCTCGCCGCCATCAACCTTCAACGTGCTTCTTGACTCCTACTGGTTCGATAAACCTTGGTTTCTTACTGAGGGAAACTTGCTGCTGTACGCATCACACCTTCCACTTGGGGTTCCCAACGGGCGTGTGCTTTACGCGTCATCACTCACATCGGCTAACCACCTCCTTTGTAGACTGATGACACTTCTAGTGGGGGAGTCGAGGAAGTACAGATGCCCTCCGCAAACCTGGATCCAGTAATCCCTAAAGGTGCCGTTGACAAGGTCGCCAATTTGGCCAAGCCCCCAGCAGAAACACAAGAGCCGATTACCTCATTATCGGCTGTCCCCCTGGTTTCAGGAGAGGTATACTCCTTTCGTTTGGCTTACCCTTCCCTTTTGCTGCATACTGACGATGTTTCTGTTTGTCAGGGTTGTGACCTCTCGGGCTTGCTAACGTTCGACCCTGAATCCATCGAACCAGCTCCTTCTACGGCATGCGATGAACCACGACCCAGCGCTATCCTACGTCAATTCCAGCGTCTCAAAGCCTTGCTTTCCTCCCCGATCGAGACGTTGGTCGAAGACCCCGAGGAAGTGAAGAGCGTTCTTGAAGAAATCAAGCACCATCTCCCGGTAACGTTGCAGGTGAAACTTTGGCCAGTTGTGACTCTGTCTGTCTATGGGTCAAGGGTGAAGTTAGCTCGTCAGAGAATCGATCTACGCCACGCCCAACTTCCGTTTAAAGCCAACATTGCAGCCAAATGTCAGCTGCTCAATGAGAAAACGGCGGCTTTAGATGCCAAAACCGACACCTCTGTTAGCACCGCCGAACTTGAGACCTTGCGAATGGAATTTGAGGACCTTGAAGAGAGGGTCCGGGCAACCAAACAGCTTATTTACGATAAGGAAGCTCTTATTGCCCGCTCCCAAGAGGAAGCAGAAGGCCTAGCTCAACTGAAAACTGATCTGGCAGAAATATGTGCCCTGAACAAACGGCTAGTGACGGGCGAGGACGAAGATGACGAGGCCGAGATCGCCGAGGTGGATCGTGTCCGTGCTGACGCCCTCCGTGCCTTCGAGGCATTCCTTCAGTAGAGCCTATCCATGTAACCTGATACCTGCTCGTAACAGTTTGTACCTCTAGAGTCGATGGCTGCGCATCGGCTTTTTAGTCTAAAGTCGATGTCTGTGCATCGGCTGTGCTTTGCGTCCTGTTGCTTTGTATATTTTTTCTATCGGCCGATTTCATGCATCGGCCCCCATATTTCACTGTCCATCATCCCACATACTTGGGAAATATTTCTTGAGATGCTGACCATTGACAGCCACTGGGAACTTCACACCGCTCAGCTCCTCGAGCATGTATGCGTTACCCTTTAAAACTTGGTCGACCCTGTACGGCCCGTGCCAATTTGGAGACCATTTACCATACGTTGCATCCTTAGTCCCCAATGGCAATACAGCTTCCCATACCAGATCACCAACGTGGAACTCCTTTGGTCTCACCTTCTTATTATATGCGCGAGCTACCTTGGCTTTGTTCTCTTTAATTTTCTCAAGCGACCACGGTCTAAGTTCCGTTAGATCCTCAATGCTATCACTCATCGTGGCTGCATATTCTTCGGTTGTTAAATCATTCGAAACGTAATACGTCTCGACCCAGCCGTGATTTCCCAGGGCAATACGGCTTCTTGTCCATAGACCAGATGGTATGGCAAGGTTTTTATCGCTCCATGACATGACATGCGATAAGCCCACAAAGCCTCTGACAATACCTCGTGCCAACGTCTAGGGTGCTTGTCGACTTTTCTCTTAATCAGCTTGATAAGGCTCTGGTTGGACGCTTCAGCTTGCCCATTTGCTTGAGCATAGTATGGAGACGATCGGATCAACTTAATTCCCATGTCCTCGCAGAACTTTCTAAACTCGTGAGAAACGAAGACCGAACCTCCATCGGTTGTGATAGTCTGGGGAATCCCGAATCTATGAATGACATGTTCTTTCACGAAATTGATAACATCTTTCGATGTCACTAACTTCATAGGGACGGCCTCCACCCATTTAGTGAAATAATCTGTAATGGCCAAAATCCACATATGGCCTTTGCTCGATGGAGGATTGATTTTGCCGATCATATCCATGCCCCAACCTCGAAATGGCCAAGGCTTGATGATGGGGTTCATTGCTGATGCGGGTACCGTCTGAATTTTCCCAAACTTCTGACACGCTTGACACCCTTTATAGTACTTAAAACAATCCTCAAGCATGGTAGGCCAATAAAACCCCGATCGCCTGATCAACCATTTCATCTTATGAGCCGATTGGTGAGTTCCACGAGCGCCTTCGTGTACCTCGTGTAAGAGCCGATTTGACTCGGCTGGTCCCGGTACATCCGAGAAGTAACCCTTCCAAAGTCCTGTAGAACATGTCATCCCCAATAAGGACATACTTCATGGCCTTGTACCTTATCCGTTTAGGTGCCCCCGAGCCGAATCTTTCAAGTAATTGAAGATATCGGCTCTCCGATCATCCGATTCCGGGAACTGCATCTCGAACATCGGCTCCACCTGCTACGTCCTTGTAGCCTGACGCCATCTGTGCGAGATCGTTCGCCTCGGTATTTTGCGACCTCGGGATCCAGTTGAAGTTTATGTACCTAAATTGTGCCATCAGCTCACGGCATTGCATCCATAATGGGAAGAGCGACTCGCTCTCACATTTGTATTCCTCCGTGAGTTGGGAAATCACCAATTTTGAGTCTCCAAAAAGTTCCACGCTTCGCCCCGGCTTCCAGAAGCAACTCCATTCCCTTGCGTATTGCTTCATACTCAGCGACATTGTTGGTGCAAGGGGTAGGTAGCCGAGATGGAGAAGGAATATGTTGCCCCCCGGGGCGACACGAGTAGAATGCCGATGCCGCAACCATCATCACAAGCCGATCCATCGAAAAACATGGCCCATGCACGCACAGACAGTGCTGCTATATCAGTGTTGATTCGTTCAGCAATAAGATCGGCCAACGCCTGTCCCTTGATCTGCTTTCGCAGGTTGATACCGGATATCAAATTCCGATAATGCAAACATCCACTTACCGAGTCGGCCTTTCAACACAGGAGCCGACAGCATATGTTTGATGACATCTGATTTGCATATGATGACAATTTCCGCTGACAACAAGATGTGACGAAGCTTGGTGCAGGTAAAAAATAGGCAGAGGCACAACTTCTCGATCTCGGGGTACCTAGTCTC